>NC_087512.1:2063838-2379606 GCF_036417665.1 Passer domesticus
CCAAATACAAGTTGTGCCTGGAAATTGACTGAGGCCCAAACACAGGCAAGGTCTGTTCTGACAGTCTGAAGTGTAGTGACCACATTTCCATGTCTCTTTAATTTGCCTTGGAAATCTGCTTCAAACTGCAGCAGGAGAGGTTTGGATTGGATATTAGGAGAGATTTCTTCACTGAAATAGATGCCCAGCTCTGGAAAAGGCTGCCAAGGGCAGGGATGGAGTCCCCATTCCTGGAGGGGTTTAAAACCCATGTAGATGTGGCACTTGGGGACATGAGTTGGTGGTGACCTTGGAGTGTTGGGTTGGACTTGATAAACTTAGGGAGCTTTTCCAGTTGAAGTGATTATATGATCCCATAACATTTATCATCAAATTTCCAAATACCATCCTATGTTTGTGCAGTTTGTGTTGGATGATGCTTCCTTTGCTTTGGAGTATCAATGTTGGAACAAATGGCTGGATGGGGGAGGAAGGGAGGAAGGGAGGGAGGAAGGGAGGAAGGGAGGAAGGAAGGAAGGAAGGAAGGAAGGAAGGAAGGAAGGAAGGAAGGAAGGAAGGAAGGAAGGAAGGAAGGAAGGAAGGAAGGAAGGAAGGAAGGAAGGAAGGAAGGAAGGAAGGAAGGAAGGAAGGAAGGAAGGAAGGAAGGAAGGAAGGAAGGAAGGAAGGAAGGAAGGAAGGAAGGAAGGAAGGAAGGAAGGAAGGAAGGAAGGAAGGAAGGAAGGAAGGAAGGAAGGAAGGAAGGAAGGAAGGAAGGAAGGAAGGAAGGAAGGAAGGAAGGAAGGAAGGAAGGAAGGAAGGAAGGAAGGAAGTGGCGGAAGTGGCGGAAGGAAGGAAGTGGCGGAAGGAAGGAAGGAAGTGGCGGAAGGAAGGAAGGAAGGAAGGAAGTGGCGGAAGGAAGGAAGTGGCGGAAGGAAGTGGCGGAAGGAAGTGGCGGAAGGAAGTGGCGGAAGGAAGTGGCGGAAGGAAGTGGCGGAAGGAAGTGGCGGAAGGAAGTGGCGGAAGGAAGGAAGGAAGGAAGGAAGTGGCGGAAGGAAGGAAGTGGCGGAAGGAAGGAAGTGGCGGAAGGAAGGAAGGAAGGAAGGAAGTGGCGGAAGGAAGTGGCGGAAGGAAGGAAGGAAGGAAGGAAGGAAGGAAGGAAGGAAGTGGCGGAAGGAAGTGGCGGAAGGAAGGAAGGAAGGAAGGAAGGAAGGAAGGAAGGAAGGAAGGAAGGAAGGAAGGAAGGAAGGAAGGAAGGAAGGAAGGAAGGAAGGAAGGAAGGAAGGAAGGAAGGAAGGAAGGAAGGAAGGAAGGAAGGAAGGAAGGAAGGAAGGAAGGAAGGAAGGAAGGAAGGAAGGAAGGAAGGAAGGAAGGAAGGAAGGAAGGAAGGAAGGAAGGAAGGAAGGAAGGAAGGAAGGAAGGAAGGAAGGAAGGAAGGAAGGAAGGAAGGAAGGAAGGAAGGAAGGAAGGAAGGAAGGAAGGAAGGAAGGAAGGAAGGAAGGAAGGAAGGGAGGAAGGGAGGAAGGGAGGAAGGGAGGAAGGGAGGAAGGGAGGAAGGGAGGAAGGGAGGAAGGGAGGAAGGAAGGAAGGAAGGAAGGAAGGAAGGAAGGAAGGAAGGAAGGAAGGAAGGAAGGAAGGAAGGAAGGAAGGAAGGAAGGAAGGAAGGAAGGAAGGAAGGACTCTAATCTCAAAATCTCACAGGTCCTCTGTAGCCTCTCCTGTATTACACTGTTACATCACGTAGATGAAGCTTTTTTGGAAGGCAGGCATCTGGAGTATAGATGGATATCTTTTGTTTAGAAACCAGTACCAGAATGTAACAAATAATTTCACAGGACCATTCCTCACAGCAGAACTCCACCAGGAGGCATTGCACAGATCATGGATGTGCCATTTTGGGATATTTTTTAATGGTGACCAAGGTGGTGCTGAGTTAACGTTCGGATTTAGTGATCTTAGAGGGATTTTCCAGCCTTAACAATCCCATTATTTTGTGATCAATAGCTGAATATGCAGCAGGTTGTGGTCACGTTTTCCAGCTCTGTGCTGTCTCTGCCGCTGTTCTGTTGGGGGCCTGTGGTCTTTTTGGAGTTTCTGGTGGCTGTCCACAGCAGGAATGGTTTAATTGCTGTCCAGGCTGGTGTCTCTCACCCAGGGGCTGTGGGGACAAGGGGCCCAGTGATGCTCTTGTTTCCCAGCACGGCGCCCGCAGGGAAGAGGGAGCTGCCGCCTGTAACCGTCCAGGTGATGGATTGTCCCTGTCCCCTGACAGCCTGACACCACTCACCAGCACTAAATTAATCCAAGCAACACCGTGCAGCCTGCGTGCTGCCAGGGCTTGCTAATGCCCAGCTAATAAAGCAGGAGTAGCAGAGACACTGAGCACAGTTTCATGAAGCGCTTTAAATGCTTGTTAATGGGCTGGGAACACCAAAATGTGTGCTTGCTGACTATTGCTTTAAGCATTTCTTAGTTTTTGTGGTGCTCCCTGATGGAAATCCTGGGATTTCTGGCGCAGCCTCCAGATTTTTAAGGCAATAATTTGAAATATCCAAGAAAAAGATTAACTCCGTCCCAGCCAAAACCAGGACATGAACTTAAATGATTAGGTAATCTGTCCAGATAACCCTTTGATCCTGTTCATTTTGTAAAAAATACAAAAACAAAAACAAAACCACAAAAACAAAAACACAAAACCAAAAACAAAACAATAAAAAAACACCACCAAAAAACCACCCCACAAACAAACAGACCAAAAAACCAAAAAAAAACCACCCCCAAAACCAAACAAAATTAAAAACCAAACAAACAAAAAACCCCCGAAAAAAGAAAAAAAAAACCCCAAAAAACCCCAAAAAACCCCCAAAAAACCAACCAAACAAAAAAAAACCACAAAAAAAACCCCCAAAAACCCAAACCAAAACAAAACAAAAAAAAAAACACCAAAAAAAACCCCAAAACCCAGCTTCACCCGGTGAAATCTAAGGAAATCTTCTGTGTAACATTGGAGTAATAGAACTTGTTTCAAACCATCTCCCAAAAAATGTTTAAAATGTTTCCCCTGGCCGGAGACCTCACGCTGAATTTCAGCCAGCAGCAAATTTTTTGCAGCCAGCGTTATAAATCAAAACTGGATTTCTAATGAAAGTGCTGACACAACTTTAACTGTAATGGTATTTTCAGGCAAAACTGTAAAGAAATTGGAGCAGTACACTCAGTATTCTTGTGCCATATCCAGGACTGACTTTTTTTTATCTTCCTCTTGACTTCTTCTCTGTACCACAGCAATGCTGAGAATAAGTATAATTGTCTTGTAATGGGAAATGGATATATCTGCTATACCTAGTGAAATTCTACCATATAAATCCTCTTCCTAGAAATATAAAGAAAAAAATGGTCAATATATTTAAAATTATTTGTCTATGAACAGCTCTGTGTGTGAGTAGCTGCCCAGATCATTCAGCATCATATTTGCTCCCTGAGTGGACAACTGATATATTAAAAATATTAAAAGAGTAGCCAATATTCAAAAACTCCTCCTGGTCAAACATCTATGTAGAGCAGCCTTTTGCTCCAACATTGTTGAAATCTGGGTGGAAACTGGGTGAAACTGCAAAATGGGCAAGGGATGTAATTTTGGGAAGATCACTGGTCCCAGGGAATCCCCTCATGCATCAAAGCTTGCACAAGCACAGAGATGTTACAAAGGACATTGGGGATCATGGAACCCTTGGGAGGTTATAGTGCTTCAAAGCAGGGTTTTTTTGGAAACAGAATGAAAATCAGGATTCTGGTGAAAATGTAAAACCTCTGAAAAAAGCTGTAGTTGGGCAACTATCAGAAGGATTCTCCTCAAAGTGGTTCCACACCAACAGGGATCCAAAAAATTCTCCTGCAACAATTTAAAAATCCCTGATTCTTCCCAGCAGAAATATTTCTGAGAGAATGAGATCATTTTTAATGAGATTCCACAGAAACAGAAGAAGGTCCTCCATTGGAAATCTGCTTGGTTCCCTACACAGTTTGCTGCAATATTTCAGAGACTGTGATATTTACATGTATTATCATAAGGATTTCAAAGGCTCTGCCCAAGTATCATCTTTGATATCAATTTCCCTTCCTGTTCCCCATGAATTTTGTTCAAAGTCCAGTCAAAGGGCAGGACACCATGCTTCTTGAGTTCCAGAAACTAATAAAATGCTCAGGAATATGGTTCTAAGAATCCTAAAGACCTTGTTAACATTTCTTACAGTGAACAGATTCCTTGTGGAATTTCTGGATTAAAGATCACTAAGACACAGAGGACACCTGCCAGGAGAATGCATGGCCAATTTTAAAGGTGCTAAACCATTTATAGGAATTAAAAATGACTGTCCAGTTGCTGATCCTGCAATGCAGTGTCCTGCAGGGAGGATGGGAGCTCTTTATTTTTGCTTTCCTCAACCACAACCTGACATTCACATTATTTTCTACAGAATGGTGGATCTACATTTATCTCTCCAAGGCTGAGTTACTCGAGTAAATGGTTTTATGAGATGTTTTTCTGTGGTGTATGTACTAGAAGGGAACCTGTCTTGCTTTCCCACTGCAATTTTACTTCCCTAGTGGATAGAAAGGAATAACTGATTTTTGGATTAAATTATCAAAAGGAAGGAATAAATTTGTGAGAGTATAAATCCCCTCCTGTATGTTTCAGAATATTTGGTGGCTTGGAAATCATAAGTTTTTAGGTCAAATGGGACATTTCAAAGGCTCTCAACCAGAACATCTCACTCCTTTGTAAGATTTTCTAATGAAAGCAGACGAAAAGTGGAAGTGGAGAGGACATTTCAAGCCACAAAGGTCCATGCTCTAATGGGCTGAGAGTCATTTGTTCTATATGCTCATTTATACCCACTGTGAACCTTCTAGAGAAAAAAATAAAGCCTTTTTGTTCCAAACAGTGTGCCATGAACCATTTTGACTTTTCTCCAATCAGGTGACAGCACTCTGAATTTTCCAAAAAGTTTTCTTGACCCTAAAGTGCATTTCTTCACAAGTAACCCATTTTTTCTTAAACAAGCAGAATGCACCCAAAATTAAAACACCTGATGTTCCTGTCTCGGTGTTTATAAATATCACCATATGTGTGACATTCTGATTAAACAATTTATTTTGTTTTATTAATTCAGCCCATTGAGTCCAGAAGCCCAGGACTCTTCATCTTTTGTATGTTGACCTTAACTCTTCCATCTAAAAGGCAGAGCAAGAAAGGAATATGTGGCCCCAACATCCTCCTGTGACTATATCCAGTAACAGCAATAAATTCCAAAGCCAAAGTAGCTGATGTGAGGTACTTTTAGTAGATTTTTTTTTTTTGACAAAACCTTTGTTTCTGCTGTACCTCTCTTGGTGCTTTTATAAGATCTCACAAAGACCTCTGGATTTTCCAAAATACTGCATCCAGGATCCTGTTGTTTTGCTTTCAGTCTGCCATCAAAACTTGTGGTTTTATTTCTGTTACATTGACAGGAAAGAAATTTTAATACAGTGTATTTACTTTATCTGCTTGTCTTTACAAATCACTCTACAATCCCAGGGTTTGGTATGAGACAGAGAGAGAGAGAGAAAGAGCAAGAAGTAGTATTTATAGTAAAACATGGGTAGTCAATAGCATGTGGGAAAACAACTGAATCTGAAAATGGTCCCAAAGGTAATTTGCAAATCTGCTGAAATCCCGAACAAGCTTTGATTTAACCGAAGCTTGAAATGGCTTTTATTTACTGTCTATTGTGGAATAAATGACATCTCATAAACAGGCTTTATCCATTACCACAGAATGGCGATCACTGTGTTAGGGACATTTTATCCTCTTGATATAAAACAAGATATGCTATAGTGTGTTATTACAAATAGAAAAATCAATGCTGAGACACACACCTCTGAAATTTCATTTTTGCGGAACCCCATTTTCAAAAAATGTATTCTCTAATAAAAACGTCTCCATAACCAGGGGGATTTACAAAACACTGAGCAACAAAGAACAATAACAAACAATGAATAAAGTGGCTCCATCCTGAGTCTTTTTGCTGTACATTAGTCACACACTTGCATACATTTCTGAGCGCTGAGCAAAGCTCCCACTAGGCAGGGAAGCAAACCAGCTGAATTACCTTCACTTTTAAGCGCTTTATGGAGAACACACACTGCATGCCAAGTTGTGCAGGAGAGGAAAACTTTGTGGTGAAAAGAGCCTGATGCAGGAATGGAGCCATCCAAAGACTTCCCTTATTTTGCCCGCAGTCTGGATCAAAAAGCTAGCTAAAAGCTGGGTTTTTCTGGCTGAGACTGGCGCTGGCAGTTTTCATTCACAACAGGTCTGGTATATTTACCCCTATTCACTGTTCATTACTTAATGCTGATTCATCAGACACTGTTTCTTTGATAAATTTTCACCTGAAAATGTCTGAAAAGAGATTTTTTTTCCAGTCAGTCAGTTATGAATTTTTCACAGTGTCCACTCTTACTGCTCATAATTGACCCCCCCAAACACAATACTGTAATGAGTCTGACTGGATGCCTGCAAGACTAAAATTACATCAAGTAGTGAATGGCAAAAAACAAACAGTGATTGCATTGATATTTTTTTTTCCTAATGCATGATTATTTGTCGCTGGAATTTATGATTCTTCTGAGATTTTGAGACTCATCAATCAAGTGAGTGAAACAGGGAGAGAGTCTTCCCCAGTACCATAGCACATGAGCTGTAAATGATTGTGAAGTGACTTCCCTGAACACTCCTGAAAATGCAGATAAATTGCTCTTGAATTATTCAGTTGCCAGAAATCAAGACCAGATAGCCACCTTTGGTGGGTCAACAGTGTCCCAGGGATGTGAAGCTGAGTAAGGAAAGAGGGCTCCCTACTCCTGCAAAAGCAGCAATCCCATGGAAATTCACATTTCCCACAGAAAGGGAAGAGTCATTGTCAAACTCAACTGGCATTCCCACCCTTTTAAATCAAGGAACAGATACTTCCAAAAAGGGATTTCTGATGTTTTTGATAGCCTGACCTGGGCATTGCTTCACTATAATTTATTTCATATAGATTGGTTGCTCATTTATTTCCAATACTCTCTGTCTAAAATTATCCCATGGCATTAGTGTCCCTGGATGAGCACATGCAATGAGTAGCTGGGTTTTCACAGACCCTGGAAAAGCAGATGTCAAACACCAGATATATGACTCGCTCCTCCTCAGGCAGATAAGTGAATTTATTAGGATGACTTGCAAAGTACTGTGATCCTTAATGTAAGCAATCATGATGAGGTCACATTTACATTGAAAATGATCTCATAGCCCCTAGGGCTTGCCAACCAGCACTGGGAAATAATCCCAGCCTCTTGCTGTGAGAAATAGGATTTTTGAGGCTGGAAAAGCCCCCTAAGATCATCGGTTCCAGCTGTTCCCCAGAACTGCCAAGGCCAGCACTGACCCATGTCCCCAAGTGCCACAGCTGAGGAAGTCAGGACTTGGGAAGTCACAACTAGGTGCTGCCTTGGGAAACTTCATCAGCAGCTGGAGGGGTGATTCTGCTCTGAAACAGAGCCTCCACAGAGGTTTCAAGGGAAGATGAAGAGCTCTTTAGGTTTTTCTTTCTTTCTTTCTTGCTGAGGCCCAAGGCTGGCTACAATTCCCTGTGGGAAGCACCACCTTTGAGAAATGCATTCAAATGGAGGTTTGCCTACTGCAGACACAAATAGGAGCATGTGGGAATGCTTTCAGGATGCAATTAAGAATATTTCCTTGGACTAGAGAAATCCCTTCACTCTGTTCTTTGTGCCCTGTGTCATGTTCTGGCCCCCCTGTGCCAAGAGTTAAAACGAGGACAACATTCTCAGTTACTTCAGTAAAACTCTAGTCTAGCTCCTAAACTGATATATTTCAAATATAAAAAATGGAAGAAAAATAAAGATATGAGACAGCCTCTCAAAACATGGTCAGTGTGGGGAATTACAGCCCCTTGTGGAAGGGGATGAGACTTGAGGCTGAGGGTTGCAATAATGACAATAAATATCATGCATTTGTTATAAATCCTAGAAATGCAATTTCTGGCCAGACCCTCACAAACAGCTACTTTGGTGCAGACTTTAAATATTTTTTTATTGTTATCACTGCTTAAAAAATGTACAGTTGTTCCTGGTTTGAGCTCCTCAAGTTCCAAGGACTCACCCACTGGCTGTGTTTGGAGCTGGTTAGTAACAAGTTATTTGCACATGGACACCTCAAACCTCTGCATCTGTTCACAGAAATTCAGGTGATATTTTGGGTGTTTCAGGTGTATGAAGCCAAGACATTTCATGTCACTAAAGTGATGGAAAGAATATGGAAAAATCTGATTTTCCTCTTGCTATGCCATTTGTTGAACCTACACGTCCCAGCACACACAGCCACAGACAGTCAGCTCCAAGAGGGCCCCTGCAAAAGCAGTCCAAAACTCTATGGGATACAGTGAGGACACACACCAGGACTTGATAAAGCTGATTTGACCCCCTGCACTATTACCAGTCTACAAATGTGTAGCCACATCCATGGTGATTCAGTGGAATAAACCCCTTCCGTAGGCAGAATTGAAGAGTCTGGTTTTCATCTTTCCTGCCATGTGGCTCAGAAGATGCTCATCCCTCTGTATGTATCTCCTTTTGGAGCTCCTTTCAGGGGGAATAGCCTCAAAGCAAGGTGGTGTGGAGGGGAATGTCAGCCTATTCTCTCACGTGGCAAAACAAGAGGAAACTGACTCGAGTTGCATAAGGAAAGGTTTAGATTGGAAAGATTTCTTCACTGAAGGGGTGATTGGAACAGGCTGTCCAGAAAGTCTCCATCCCTGGAAGGTTTAAAAGCCATGTGGATGTGGCACCTGGGGACATGGGTCAGTGGTGACCTTGGCAGGGCTGGGGGAATGGCTGGACTTGATCTCAGAAGGCTTTTCCAACCTGAATGATTCTGTGATTCTATTAAAAAACTCTTTGGTTTGTGGGCTGATGGAGGAAGCAAAAACTTTCTAATTGTCCTCATCTCTGCCCTTGTTTTACCACCTTTCATTCTGGCTCACTGTATTGCAAAGGCATTTTTTTCCATTTGATGACCATGAACAATCTGGGACAAGTTTTTGCCCAGCACTGACCCCTTGCCAGGACTGACCAGACAACAGTGAGTCCAAATGAGATGCAGATCTGCAGGTTGCATCTCTTGCTGGAGATCCTCATGCATATGGATCAGGCTGCCTCCTCAGGTGGGGATGAGCTCTGCTCACAGAGATTATTTAAGGAGTGAATGCCTAATGGAAAACTTTGAAAGACAGTCTACTTTTAGAAACAGTTTGCTTCCACCTCCAATATACAATATTGCTCTTCCTTTCTTCTCTATCACAGAGGACATTTGCATGAAAATAGGATTGTTGTTTTTAAACATTCATCTGTTCTTGCTGCTTGTTGTTTCTTTGGAGACTTCATGCCAGTGGAGTCCCAAGCAAGTTGCTGTATGGGAAAGAAATGGGTCAGGGGTGGGAAGAGGAGGTCTGGAGGAATGAAATGTTGAGTTTGTGTTTTGCTGCCAGATTGTTCAGGTAACTTGTACTGAGGGAATATGTCAAAAGGAGGAAAGGAAAGAGTCCAGCAAGTTTGAATCTATTACCTTCTTATCATGCCTACACACAGGCATGATAACACACTACACACAAAAAATCCCTGCTGGTCCCAAAACCTTTCTCCAGTGGTGGCCAGAACCAACCCAACAGGGAAGGATGTAAGAAAAAGATAGGCATGTTGAGCTACTTCTCCTACATTTTCTGCCTTCAACAGTTCATGGCTCAGGACTCTCTGAGCCAGAGCTGATGTCTGGTAGTAGGAATTTTATATAGGAGCCCACAAGGGATTTTTATTTTCATGGTTTTTTGCAATACCTTTGTGGACTGTAGGAAACAATCAATATCAAGGAGTTTCCCAGAGGAGTTGTATGGGATGTTGGGAATCACAGTGCAGGGCTGGGCAGAGAAGGCAGCTTTTTTCTTTAACCAGTCTCCTTCTCTAAGAAGGGTCTTTATTAAAGGTATCACACTTACCAAATATTGAAACCAGACAAAAAGCCCACAGACAATTCAAGTATCCAGTGTTAAAAGAACATTGAAGTTACTCTGGCCTTGGAAAGACTATGGATTTGGTTTTGGTCTAAACAGGGCAGAATCTAGCTCAAAATAAATTGAAACAGCAAACTCAAATCACCCCTCATGTCAGTTTTGTGTTTAAACTTAGTGAAGGTTTTGAGCAAAAAAACCTCATTGTGGACCTTACGGGACAGGTTTGTCTCAGGACATAAAAAATCCTCACATTCTGACCCAACGAGGAGGAGTGAGCAGCAGCCAAGAGACTCTTGTGGTCAAGGAATATATGAAGAATTCCTTGGCAATAAAGATGCAAGGGAAAACAGCATTTAATTACAGACTATAAGCTCTCATCCCAGTGCAGGGAAAGCCACTTACGTGGAGGTCATATTTAGAATTCCACTGTGAAACATCAAGTTTTTGGCTTGCAAACTGGGACGTGACATGGGACTGCTTTGAGCTTTATTCATGGCTTGCTGTTCACCTCAGTGCCTCTGCACACTGCAGGAAAAAAAAAAAGAAGTTGCTGCAAAACACTGAGTTCCTCCTCAGAAATAGGACATTAGCCTTCAGAGTTAACACTCATTTGAGATAACTGGTATGGGGGGTTGGAGAGGTGCAGTTTCCACACAGCTTCATAGATGCAGCTTCAGGTTTTTTAGTTTGTTTTTTTTCTTATGACCATGCACACGTCAGATGACTCATCCAGGAGTGGAAGAATTCAGATGAAAGTGTCCTGTCCACTCTCCCACCTCCCACATTGGAGCCAGAGCTCCCACAGGCACCTCCAAACGTAATAATAATTGAAAGAACATTGTTTCAGTACAATATTATGTGTTATATTGCAGTTATGGGTAAGTTGAGGGCAAAGCAGCTTTGCATTTTTGATAGTCCACAAGGAAGGGGATGAGTAGGAACAGGTGCCTGTCCTGTTACACAGCCAAAACTCTTCATCCTACCCAGGGCACCATCTCATGGTGCACCTGAATGGGTATAAACACTAATTAACTGATGAAATTCACTTACAGCTTCCTTCAGTGAGCATCTATGGCAAGCTTATTGTCCAGTCAGTTTTGTCAGGAAGAGAAATGAAAGACATTTCATTTCTTCACTGATTGCCTCAGCTGTCTCACCTTTAATGCAGTGGTGACAAGCACTGGTGACTGCATGTAGCACAGCTCACTTTTTTAAAGCTGTTTACCACAGAAAAATGTTTAAGTAGGATTCAGATATCCCTCGGCAAAGAGAAAGAGGGAAGGAAAAGATGAAGGAAAAAAAAGGCCTTTCAAAATAGAAAACGGGAGTTGCTGCTGGCAAAGATGCCTTTGAGCAGTCTCAAGCTAAGACTTTCCATTTCCATGTAAAAATGTCTGTCGAAAGGGCAAGCTACATTTACAATGAGCAAAGTTTTATGGCTTACACAGGCGTGAGCACCTGCTAGGAAGATGGGGAAAAGATTCAATTTACCTTTGGGTTGCAGTGCTCAGATTCCCATTTAAAAGTCTAAGACCCCTGATTATTTATTGATGTCTTTCTCTTCATAGCTGTCTGCATCTTTGCTGGCTTGCAAGATGCAACAGTGTGGCCTAAAGGATTTTTTGAATTAAGTTCTTTCAAGTCATTTTTCCCCTTCAGGCATTTAGCCAATGATGCTGAAGTTTGAAAGGTCTCCTCTGTATTTGGAAGGGTGATATATTAATATATTTATTAGCCAACAGTCAAATTAACTGTGCCTGAACTGTCCTTAAACACTAGGTTATGACTGGGTTACTGAATTTTCTGCTTTATTTTATTTACAGGAGGAAGGGAAGGCAGCATCAGTGGGAGTGATGTTCTAAAGCAACCAACATTTTACAGTGAATATGCTTCAAGTTCCCATAAGGCAGAGGCAGACAAAATTTAACAGGAAAATCTCTATCCACATTCCCTTCCCCTCTCTCACAAAGCATAATAGTGGCAGCTTGTACATTTTCTTTAACTTACAGGAGGCAAGGAGACTTTTACTGAAGACATCTAAAAAGACATTACAAGGCACCTCTGGCAATGAAATGAGTATTTTCTTATTTCAGCAAGAAGAATAGAAACTCTGCTTCTTCTTTTTCCACAATAATAAGAGTCATAGTAAAAGAAAAAAAAAAAACAACGAAACAAAACAAAACAAAACAAAAACAAAGAAAACCAAACCAAACAAACAAAAAACCCCCCCAACAATAACAATGAGAAAAAAATCAAAACAAAACCAAAAAAACCCAAAACAAACAAACAAAAACCCAACAACAACAAAAAACCCCAAAACAAAAACAAAAACAAACAAACAAACAAAACAGGAAAAAAACCCAAACAAACAAAAAACCCACAAACCTGGTATTGCAATTAATTTTGGTGCTTGTAGCACCCTGGAAAGTCAAACCACTTGTGCTGGGTAAAAGCAGAAAAGCAAACACTGACTCAAGGGGTAGTTTATTTGCTTATTTTAGTTTTCTGAGAAAGAAGAAAAAGCCATAATAAAGGGAATCTCATATTGGCATGCTGGTCAAAGAGCAAGCATGTCTGCTCCACCTTCCAGTATCTACTGTCACTTAACAAAAATTATATTAACAACCCTAAATTACTAGATAGAGGGTTTAACTGGAAAATGACACAGGTAGGCTGGACTCAACTCAGCAAGTTAACCCAGGAGGAGAATCATTAAGGGATTGCATGCAGCAAAGTAGGACTTTTAGTAAGAAAGGGGCTAGAAGAGGCAGTGGCATGGCCATGTCCAGCCATAAATCATGGCCATCCTCCAAGGGCAGAGGGAGAAGCCCTGTGGTGGCTGCCAGGAGGTGCTGAGGACGCGCACCCAGCTGGAGATGGATCCTCATCCCTTCACCACTGCCCTTTCCTGGAGTGCTGGGGACGCACTGGAACCCTCCAGAGATCAAGGCCTTTGGTGATCTTCAGACAAAGGTAGAAATCCTCAGCCAGAAAGCCTCAAAACTGAGTGGTGCAGAGGATGTGCACATGCTGAGGTCTGGATGTGCCCAGCCCTCAGCAGCCAGAGCAGGACGAGGCCCATCTCAAAATGAGGAATGGGCTGGAGCTGTCAGCATTAATCACCAGGCTCAAAGGGCTTTTTTTCCTGGAACTCACCTCACCTAAATTTCTCTGCCCTGGGCTGCCTTAAATGCCCTTTTAGTCAGTGGAAAGGGGACCTCAGGGCATGACTCTGACCTGTCTTGGACACCCTGAGGGGGTGAATCATGGCCGTACCATGCCTGTCCTTCCCTGGACTAAATAAAATTTGTGGATATCAGCTCGGGTGTCTCGTGCTCCTGAAGTCACAGCAGGACAGCAGTGAACCTCACCAGAGCGTGGCTGAAGAGGGCTGTGAGCCATTCCCTTGCAGGTGCACCTTCCCCTTTGCTAGAGGCAAAAGCTCTCTAGCTCTGCTCCATGTTATTTTTTTGGGGGACAGCAAGCAGACCACAGGGGTTTTAATCAAGATATAGTGGAGATGTGCTTGGGTTTTCCATATGCAAAGACATCTCTGGAGTTACAAGGCTTCAGATGAGTTCTCTGGGTTGGGGGTCTTGCTCAGCTGTGAGCATCCAGCATGTCTGGGACTTCCAGAATCCCAGAATGGTATGGGTTGGCAGGGACCTGAAATTAATCTCATCCAACTCCTGCCACATGCAGGGGCACCTTCCAGTAAAACAGGCTGCTCAGAGCTCCATTCAGCCTGGCCTTGGACATGGACACTCTTGACAGTGATTGAATATTGCTGCCAGAGCTGACAAATAACACTCCAGGACAGGATATTTACGATACAGATTGTGAAATTAAGTAACTGTCCAATCCATTTATCAGCACGCTCACAATTACAAAATAAGTGAAGAAATAATAGTTATTGCAGTGAAATTGATTATCACCATGCACACCATTATGGTAAGTCACAAACCAGGAAAGGTGGCAGATTATTGTTGCAATTTGTTACTTGGGGAAAATGGGAATTTCTGGGAGGGGATTGGCGTCTTATAGAGGGCTCATGGGACTCTGGGGGTGGCACAGATGTAGGACAGGAATTTACCCTGGTGATCTTCTGGTCTGCTCTCTGCACCACAGAGATCCAGACATGGATATTTGGGCTCAGCCAAGGACTTGGGAGCAGCTGTCCAGTGGCACCAGAGGAGGCAGATGTGTGACATGCCTGAATCTGTGTTTGCAGGAGTGATTTTCAAAGGAGCTTTCTACGCAGATGATGGATCCCAGACCCCTCCAACGCCACTTGGCTCCTTTTTTCCCTGGGTGGGAGTTAATAAGTGCATGCATTAATGTAATGACCTTTTTATTGACACGCTTTCGTTTCACTTCTCTTTAACCACCACGAGAGTAAAACCCAGAAGAACTGTTCAGAGAACAGTGACTACATTTAGAAAAATGAAACAAATACCATTACATGGAGTGCACTAAACCCGGGTAATTAGCAAAATGATGTCATGGACACTCTATTATTAATAGTGCACATACAACTTAGGTTGTTCTCCAGATAATTTCAAAGAGGTGTTCACAATCTCAACTGAGTCTGAATGTCCTTCTATCACTTGTAAGACATTTATATTGCAGATATGTCTGTATCTAAACACACATTTCACTTGAAAATAGGTCCCAGAGCCGACTGTAAAGACCTCATCTTTATGTATACATAAAAACCACATTAATGCATCTCAGTTATGAGAAGTTCATATCATAAAAGTGGGCTCTGAAAAAAAATGAAGCCCCCATCTGATTTGAGGAATGCATATATGTCAGGGGTTTATGGAAGATATCCCTCAGAGCATTTCTGAAGCACAGACTTAAGTATTGACTGCATGAAACAGTTTGTGGTCGGGGATATTTTTGGCAGGTATTTTTCCTGGATGACTTCTTACTCCTTTTTAAAATCTAGCTGTGCCAAGCAGGAGAAATGAGGAAAATCTGGTGTTAGAGAGTGTGTGATTCAGCTGGATTTTGGCTGCACTTTTTTCTCTGAATGAAAGCGCCAGGTTTATTCACCAGATTAAAACCCCTTAAACGGTTCCATTTTCCTGCCCTCGTGATCATTGCTATTGATTACTGTGTGTTCTTGAATCTATTTTGTACAGCCCTTGTTTAATATTTAAGAGACATAAGGAGCAGCATGTTGTAATATTTAAGAGGTTAACTTATTGCAGAGAGATAAAGAACAGGCATGGCTCCAAATGAGGTGGAAATTTGGTCCATTTTATTGATGTGCTGCAATATACATTTAGGGATATACACTGCAATGTAATATAGATCTTTAAAAAAATAAAAGAGGAAAGAAAAAAACCCATGGTAAAAGACTGGTTATATCTGGGGCCTTTTATCTTTAGCAGAGGCAGTGCCAAGGTGCTCAGCACCTGCCTGAGAGTGTGGTGGCAATCACACCATGTATGTCAGCCTCTGTGTTCCTCTGTGAGTGCCACAGACACATCATGCTGCACTACAGGTACCACATTTTTCATGTGTCTGACTCGGGGTCTGGGGTGAAAGATTAGCAGAAATCTGGTTTGGCAACAAATAACGTGTCCTGCCTTGGTACTGGCTGTGCAACAGTTCGTGTTGCACCATCTTAACCTGCATATGCAGGTCAGACAACCACATCTGCCAACAGGTACTTTTATTTCACATGGTTTTGAAAAAAAAAAAAAAGCTTTGCATGCCTTTAGAAGAGGTGCCGGAGTTGAAGGAATTATTTTGATGCTCAGGATAGCAGAATTTTTTCCATGTTAATTCGGCCCATAAATGTGATTCTTTGCAAGTTTTGTGCATAGAAACTTAAAATCACAGAATAGTTTGAGTTGGAAGTGACCTTGTCTGGTTCCTCCCCCTGCCATGGACAACATTCCTATTATTCTAACACCATGAGCTTTGTCTTATTTAGGCATTGCTAAAGCAGAAGGCCTAAAACCTGCCCAAATGCTCTGCAGAAGAAGAGTGAAGTCCAGGTGTTTTAGGGCTTGTAACTTCTGACTTGAGGAGAAGCAATTATGATTTACAACAGGAAATTTAAAAAATTGCTACCCAGAGAAAAGAAGGAAAAAATAATACAGAATAATAATACAGAAAAATCTACAAAGTCTATAGATGCTCCCATGTCCATAAGTTGCCACAGAAAAATTTTTAGGTTCAAGGGCCAGAATAATTTAAACTCATAAAATCACAGAATTGTTTGGGTTGGAAAGGACAACTTCCACTGTCCCAGGGTGCTCCAGGCCCCATCCAGCCTGGCCTTGGGCACTGCCAGGGATCCAGGGGCAGCCACAGCTGCTCTGGGCACCCTGGGCCAGGGCCTGCCCACCCTCCCAGCCACCAATTCCTGCCCAACATCCCAAAATGTGTGCCTGCCCTGTGGCAGTGCAGCCATGGCCTGTGTGCTGTCCCTGCAGGCCTTGTCCCCAGTGCCTGGGCAGCTCTCCTGGAGCCCCTGCAGGCCCTGGCAGGGGCTCTCAGGTGTCCCTGCAGCCTTCTCTTGTGCAGGGGAGCAGCCCCAGCTGTGCCAGGCTGGCTCCAGAGCAGAGGGGCTCCAGCCCTGGCAGCATCTCCGTGCCTCCTCTGCACTGGCTGCAGCAGCTCCACGTCCTTGTGCTGCTGGAGCCAGGGCTGGGGCAGCTCTGCAGGTGGGGTCTCACCTGAGCCCAGGGCACAGGGGCAGGATCCCCCTGCCCTGCTGCCCACGCTGGGATCAGCCCAGGACAGGGGGGTTCAGGGAGCCAGAGACATGCTGAGCTTCTTTTCCACCAGAATCCTCAAGGCAAGGGAGAAGAAAATTTGATGTATCAGCTGGTGTCTACATGCCTGCAGCATCTGTTTGTGTATACAAATGTTTAGTGCACTGGTAGATGGTAGTTGACATTTTCAGTGTATTTTAGATGCAGAGGGGTTTAGCTGTCCCTCTGTGGGCCGTTCATGCCCTCCATCACTGGAATGAGGGAGCTGACTGATACATTTATTCATGTTACTCCTTGGGAATTTAGGGAAAGCGATGACTGTCATTTGACGGAAAAGGAGCCAAGTAGCTTGAGGACAGATTTTAAATGGTATTTAAGAGACTTACTCAGTTTTCCATTGAACTCAGAGGTAATTAGGCACCTCAGATTTAAGAAATCTGGTCCTTGGTGGCTTGAGTGAGGTTTGTTTTAATACTGGGAACTAAACTTCTATTTCCCAAGGATAAGCAGGTGCTTCAGCCATGGGATGGGCTGTTCCATTTCCTTGACTGTGCTGTGTAGGTATATATGACTGATTTTAATGAGATTTTGTCCCTTTTTGTGACTGGAGTATGTTAAACATCGATAGAAATGAGCAGACGTCCTGCTCCGTGCCTGGTATTCAGCACCAACTTTCACAACAGGTCGATAAACTCTTTTTACCTCATATCTTTCCTGGCAAAACATTGTCCATAAGACTCACAGGTTGCTGTGGAGTGATGTCAGGTAATTAGTATGTGATTAAGGGTAATGGATGCCCAACTGTAGTCAAGTTTATAACAAGAAATTTTGTTGCTCAGGTTGAGAATTGTAAAATTATCAGGATTAGAAATAAAACAGATGTGTAATTTTCTGGAGACTGCAGCGAGCCAAGTATCTTCACAGCAGCTCTTGTAGGGAAGGTCCTTTAGGTTGGTATAAGGTTGTACACCATGGGGTGCATCAAACTCTGGGGAAAATGGAAGAGCAGGACAAATTTGTGTAGAGATTTTTCACTGTGGGGTCAGGTCTGTGGGGTGAAGTTTGCAGCTGTGCAGCTGTGGTGGCAGCCAGCAGTGCTGGTCCCTACTCTGGGTGTTGGCTGGAGCTGAAGAAGGAGGCGGCCCTGGAGAGACCTCACCACAGCCCAGGCCACCACCCATCCTTACACACAACTCCCAGGGATGTTGCACAAACCCAGACAAGGAGTGGCAGGTGGGAAATCACTCTAACTTTTCTTTTCAAGCCCCCAAACCTCGTCATCCTCCTCCTCCCCAGGCAGATCTCCACAGTTGGCTCGGTGAGGTGCGGTGGGTGAGGTCAGACTCCCTCTCATCCAGGGACAGCCCGTGTCCCACAGGAGCAGAAGAGAGCTGCAGTTAAGCTGGAAGTGTGCCTGGTGAGTCATAACCACTCCTTGTGGCTGCAGAATCACCTGTGAGACAAAAAGTCCATGTGAGGAAATGCTGTAGTGCCACACCTTCCTTCCATGGGCGACGCCAGCCAGGACCGCGACAGCTGCTGTGGTGATGTGCTGATGAACCTGTGGTGTGTGTGGGGTTGTACAAATGCTCTCCTCAGCTGGACTCAACCCACACAACCCAGGGCAGCAGAGACTTCCAGCCATTTCTCTCCAGTCAAGCCCCAATATGGATTGTGTCATTCCCACTCCTAAGCAAGGCTAGGGGTAGGTTTGGTGCCTTGAGTTGTTTCCTTCTTCTTCCACAGATGAAAAAAAGAAAACCTCTGGACCACTTTAATGAAACTGTTTGTCCTTATTAAGTTGAAAATAGAAATGCACCTTTCCCCCATCGGAGACGTACCCGGAATGGCACAAGACTGTGGAGTTTTATTATCTTGGTCTCAGCTTAAAATACTAAGAGGCGCTTCTTTAAGAAAGTTTAAGAGAAGTTCTATAAACCATGTCTATATATAATCCCTTTTGTAAGCATCTAGGAAACTGCAGGACGGAAAGGTTGCCTGCCAGACCTCAGAAAGCAAATACTAATTCAGCAGTCTAGTCACTCTGTCAAACATTTAGTGTATCAGGGTTGATTGTTCCCTGGTAGGTATAGCTCTGGTATATCCGCCAGGCCTTTTGTCATGTTAACTGCAACCGATCAATGGATTGAGGTCAGGACTTCTGATGTAGGTGCAAGCTTAGAGGGAAAAAAGTCTCAAAGATTCATTTTTTCTCGTCTGGTAGCACTCCGGTCACTTATTTTTTCTCAGTTAGCCTCTGCTGCTCTAAAGTGGATATTGATCAGTGCTTTAATGCAAACCTGTCAAATTAATTTTGCAGAGCTGGGATATGACTGGCCTAAAATTGCTTCTGCATCTGTTCTCTGCAGCAAGCCTATGAATTTTAATCATGACCAGAATGGGCTGTTGGCTTTTTTTGTTAGAAACTTGAATAGGAAAGGTTTAAACTGTAAATGCCATGAAATGATGCTGTTTTGTTCTTTTCAGAAACTCATGTGGCTGAGGTCAAAGAAATTATTATGTCTGTGCATTCTTGTCAGATGCTCGGGGAGCTGTGCAGGGTTTTCTTCTTTTGCAAAGCAAAGCAAAGGTATGTAGTGAGCTTGTTAAACATTCCCAGGCCAATGAGGGAACAGCAGGCTTGGTGTCTCCTGCAATGCCAGATACATTAGTATTAATGTACAATTTCCACTCCAGCCCCCCACTCTATGATCTGATTATTCCTGATAACTTTATCTCACAGGATGGAGAGGGAGACAAACTGGGAGAACAGCATCTATTTCTTCAGTACAAATTAAAAAAAAAAAATTAAATTCAGAGCATCCCACACACTGGCATAAGGTGAGTGCGGCTGTCCCTGGAGTAGCAATCTTATGGACTGGGGAAAATGCAGATGGTTACAGAAGTTTTTCTTCATCATGCAAAACAGGAGATTCTTCTTCTCTTCATCAATTGAGACGGAGTGTACAGGGCTCTGTTGTGATGTCAACGTCATGCAAAGTAAATAATGAATTTTAAGCTTTGCTCTGCACAGGCGAGACTTGTTCATAGGGGAAAAAAAACAAGACATGTCAAGTTTAATCTGCTCTAGAAAACCTGCAATCAGGCAGGACTTATCCTTCACAGCCCCAACAGTGACATTGACCATAACAGTTTGATTTTGTGCTGGCTCTTTCTCCAGGTGATTTGAAAGCATTCAGAGTATTAATTATTAAGTGCTGCTTGATCCCTGAGAGGTGGTGGAGAATTTGAAACTGATTTTGGCAGTGAAAAAGCTGACACTTGAGGTGGGAGTTGGAGCAAGCCTGCTTCCTGTGGTGCTGGAACAGCCTGGGAGTGCTCCCAAGGGCAGGTCCTGGGTCTGAGCTGAAGGAATAGCATCAGCTGGCTCATGTCTGAGACCTTACACCTCTCCAGCTATTTCAGAAGACAATTTATAACTACTGCCAGCAGTGTCAGCCAACAAAAAGATCTATGTTTTTCCCTGGTGAAATAACTGGCAAAACCTGTATTAGCTGCAGCGGTGCAGAACTAGAGTGAAAGGGCTGGTCTGGGAAACTCCTGCCTTGATCTCCTGCTCCATCCAGCTTTCCCTGGTATCCATCAGTACCTGAAACCCTGCAGCTTGTAAGGCTTTGATGGTGGCCAGGTCCTCCACTGATGCAGTTCTCAGGAAGGATGGTTGCATGAAAGCTTTCAGCAGTTGGGGCCAATTCTCCTGTCAGTCCTGTGCCTTTACATTTTGTGTAAGGAAATCATCGTGTTTTATCTGCACCTTGGCAGCACCCCAGAGCTCCAGCCAGGCCCAGGGCTCAAACAGGGGTGTCTGAAGAACAAGGGTGATGGTTGGAACAGGGAGAGACCTTTGGCATGTCCATTTGAAAGTGTTTATGAGCAGCCTGCAGGAGTGTGTCCTGCTATATGAGCACAGTGGGAAATGAACCAGCCAGCAAAACCACGCCATTTTTGGTGTCCAGGAGATATTTCCTCACACTGGTTGGCATTTCTCTGCAATTCTTTGCAGGTGGATGTGGGACATTCCTGGGGTCCAAAGCTGGAGGTTGTGACTAGCTGAGCCACAACCAGGTTTTACCTCTAGAGATCTTTGTCTTCTCCTACCTCCGTGGCACAGAGAGGAAACAAAAACCTTTGCTGCTGCCCAACATGCTTGGAACCAAAACCCTAGGTGAGATGGGAAGGCAGGCTGTACCTCATGAGGCTATCAGGAAGGACAAGTAGAATTGTCCCCTTTGGTGTTATTAAAGGAATTAATAGTACAAGTAATTCTGAAGAAGAGGATATTCCATTTCACACCAAATGCAATTATGTTTGAATGGTGCCTATTTTAATATTAACTCCACAAGAACAAAACAAGAAGTTCACATGCGCTGATTTATAAAACAGTTTTTTCTTGCTATTTTTCATTATGAGGGTGGTGAGGCTCTGACACAGGTTCCCCAGAGCAGCTGTGGCTGCCCCTGGATCCCTGGCAGTGTCCAAGGCCAGGTTGGATTGGGTTTGGAACACCCTGGGATGGTAAAAAGTGTCCCTGCCCATGGCAGGGGGAGAAATGGGAAGGGCTTTAAGGTCCTTTCCAACCCAAACCATCTCATGATTCTCTGCTGGAACTTCAGCTGTGACAACACCAGTGCTGCTTCTCAGCTATGTGACTCGCATGAAATACCTAAATGTTGCCTAAGCTTTGACTCAAAGTCTAGTTTGGAAGTCTCCAGAAGTGAGCCTCACTAAGCCTCAGAGAGGAAAAGGTGGATGGGAGATGCTGAGGGTCTCCTGCAATTCAGTCTCACTGAGCAGGGCAGTCTGTAGGGAAAACCAACTGCTTTGAATGGTGCAAACAGCTTTTTGTACATCAAAGGGGAAGATTAAAGGCTGTGATGATGCTCTGGCTCCTGCAATGTCAGTGGTAAATTTCCCATGAGCTTACCAGGTGGTAAGATTTCAACCCCAGCCTGCAACTTGTTAAAACTAGAGACCATGACTCACTGTCCATCTTACATCTTCCCTGTCTGTTTCACAAAATTTGAACAAATAATAGGCTTAGGGTTGTTGGCTGGTGCAAATGTCAGAGAAACTTCTGTTCAGGTCAAACCCAAGGAAATTTTTTCCTCAGTGTTTTGGTTAAATGTAAAACAATAAAAGTTTTAGGTCAAGACAAGATAGAATATTTGAGTCAACCCAAAATGAGTTGTTTATTTCAGAAGATATTTAATGTCTATGAAGTCTTCAGGGTTTTCTTAAAAGACTAAAAATGTGTTTTTAGAATGAAAAATGAAAAATGAAATAGCTTTTCCAAATAGATTGTTTGGGCTATTTTTTATTTTGTCTCTACGTGTGGTGCAGTTTTTTCTTGACATCATGAATAATTTTGGACCTTTCAGTAAAATTATTTTTTGTCAACTATGTCTACTCCAGCTATAGATTTGACTTATTTCCAAACAACAAAGGTTCATTTTTTCAGTTCTGGAAGATGAAACTTCATTCTTCTGGCAGCTTCAGCAAGAGAAGACTTTAAAAAGGCAGTTGGTGGGAATTGCTTAACTTTTTTTGTTTGTTTTTTTGATCTCAAAGGAGTCTGTTGGGATTTACTCTAACAAAGTGTTCAATAGTCTACATTTCTTTTGGGAAACAAATTTGCAATTCTAGAAGGACACACATTTTTTAAAATCCCATTTTTTAAAGTCCTCTGCCCTTGGCTTGTATCTTCAGCTTCCCCATTTGTAGACCTCTGTGGGTTTCTACTGCTGGGTTACACACTGACCCTTGGAAATTCCCTGTTGCTTGAGTCAAACATCACACATGCAGAGCCTGAGCACTTTGGTATTATCAGTGCTGCTGGTATTATCCAGAACTCACAGAAGCAAAGAGCCTTTCCCCAAACTGACAGATGCCAGAAGTGATTTGACCACCCACAGGTGCCAAGCTGCTCCAGAGGAGAGAAGGAGAGAGAAACTGAGTAGATGGAAGATGTCACTGTGAGCCTTCAAAACTGATCTTAAACTGCCAGAGTTAGGCGAGTCACCAAAGACAACCTTATTTTTCTGCTTAAAAGTCACTGTCTTTTGCTGTAGGATAGGAAACATGTTAGAGAAGTAGATGCTGCTGCCCAGTCAGAATGATTTTCCTGTAGCTGGAGGAGACTAAGAGAAACTGCAAATTATTTCTTCAGTTAGAGCCCTGTTCTGCTCCACAGACAAAAAGAAAGATGTGTGAAGCTCTCTGCAAGCAAGCACAAAGTTAGCCATTGCCCTTCAAACCCCAGTGATTCCACCCAGTGAGTCACAGCCCTCCAAAACACAGCAGAGCCCACGCATGGCTTGCACCGCTCCGTCCCTGGCGTGCTGCATCCAGGGTGGCACTGATGGGTTTGGCTTCTTAGGGGCCAGATCCACCTATGAATTGGCATTGGGGTGGCATTGTAGGCTGTCAGCAGCCCCAGCTACCAGCTGGAAGGGTGTAATTGTATTGTAAACGCCAGGCGTGAGGGTGATGGATACGCGCGTCTCCGCGGTCTGACTGTTGCGATGTGCGGGGCAAGGCATCATCTAATTCACCACCAAGAGGGTCTCTTGCACTGAACAGCCTCTCTTAAATCAAAGTGCTCAATCCTGCTGGAGGTGGGTGCAGGGAGGGGAGAGCTGGAAGGAGCAAAGTAAGACGATAAAAAAAAAATCAATAGCGCTTCCCTATAAACGAGACCGAGCTTTGCAGAATTTGCTTTCACTTGGCGCCAGAGGTGCCAATTTGGCAAATTCATTCAAGGCCAGATTGAAAACTCAGCTGGCAGTCAGGATCTGGGGACTTCAGCAGTGTCCATTTGTGGAGCTTTGGTCATTATTGTGTGTAGAGCACTTTGAAGCTCTGAGTGCCACAAATGGTGTCTCAGCTTCCACCTTGTGTCACAGTGCTTGGCACCCTCCTGCCGTGTCCCTTGTCATGCAGGGGACTGCTGGCCATGCCACACACACAGCCATGCTCCTGCTGACCTTGATTTCTCCACACCCAAAGACCAGTGTTGGCCCATGCTCTGCAACTCATCCTTTTGGAAAGGGGTAGATGGTGACCACACTGCACCTCGTGCCCAGGAGAAGCTCCATGGGAGTGGCCTTTGTGCCCTTGGAAGAGCCTGTGAGCCCTGCCCTCGTGGTTGTTTACCAAAAAGGGTCACAGAGCTGTGGCCAGGCCATTGTGGGTTTTCAGTCATTAGCCCCTGGTAACACCCTTGTCTGCTGGGGAGGAGATGGATGTGAGGGGACACAGGGAGCCATCAATCCCACGGCACACTCAGGGTCTCTGCATTTCATGTCCTCTAAAGCAAGGCTACTGAAGGTCCAAGGCCATATGAGGTCAGACCTGTGGACATGAACTTCCATTGCCCTGCACAGGGCAAAGGGTGTGTGAAAAGTTACCAAATCACTATGGTTTTGTTTAACTTGGGGAAACTATTAGCAATGTATAGCTTGGCTATCAACAATTTCAACAAAAATTTTTAAAAAATCAATTTATTGTGTAACTCCCACCTTGGTATTTGAGCCAAAATTTTCATTCACAGGTATTCAAAGTTAGGGCTCTAGAAATCCACATGAACCTGTTTAGCCCTTTTTGATACTTGTGAGTCTCTCCTAACTCAGGAAATTCTTTGATTCCTTTCTTTTCAGGTGAAAAATTCCGGTCTCTTTCAATATTCCCTCTAGTGCACAAGGCATCCTTCTTATTCAGCCATGAATTTGCAGCTTCAGGTTTTCCCATAAGAGCAGATCTTCTCCAGTGGCACCTCAGAGGTGTGTGTCACCACCCCACACTGAACTATCAGTTCTTCTGTTTTCACAGCTTTTGTATTAGACATTATTCAGGTAATTCATTAACTATTCGGAATCTTCCAGCTCTTTCTCTCTTCATACATGAAAAAAAAAAAGAAATTATTAATTACTAAGTCAAATAGGAAGAGCAGATTTCTTTGCTCTTTGAATGTGTCTGTCAGATGCCACAAGAAGAGGAGTTTAGGATCATGCAGAGCCAGCCAGCACAAGTCAGAGTTCAAAACCACTGTGTGGATCCTGGTAGCAGCAGGTGCTTATTGTGGTCTGGTATCAGCTGCACTCATAGTCATGGTATTAATGTGGTGCTGGTCTATGACCCATCATTATACAGCTAATGACCCTGCTGCAGAATGGGATTTGTTCTTTGTGACCTGGGGAAAATGAAGGAAAGTAGTGAGGAATTCCTAAGTATTTTTTTTCTTCTAGGAAAATACAGCATTTTTAATAAAGCTTCTTCTTGCTGCCCTGCTGGGAAGAAGCTGAAGAGTTTTAATCTCCTCAGAAGAAGACAGAAGAATTTGCAGTATTCTCAGCTGCACTTTCCCTCAGGATAATCAAATACTGCTCAAGAAACCCCAGAAATCTGATTATTGGTGCCAAAAGAAGATTCAAAGATTTAAAAAGACAAGGATTTGGCTTTCATAGAACTTAGTATTTCTTACAATTTTTTTGGTTGGGAAAGACCTTTAAGACAGAGCCCAACCATTCCCCCAGCACTGCCAAGGCCACCATGAGCCCCTGTCCCCAAATGCCACATCCACATGGCTTCTAAACTCCTCCAGGAATGGGGATTCCAACATTGCCCTGTGCAGCTGGGATCATGTTCAGATCACACAAGTACTTCCCTGTCTAAGGAGAGAAAGTCTTTGAAGGGTTTCACCTCTCAGATTGTGTGTGCATAAAAAAAGAAAGCAAGCCTCGAGCACAGATTGTTTATTTACACTTCTTAAATGCAGTGGAAGTTCTTAAAAGTAGGAAACCCCTCCCTGATTCAAGGACTGTCTGCCCTAACGTGTACAGAGCACAGAAAAACACCAAAGGTAGCTTGGAGAGGAGTCTGTAGACCCCAGATGTCCAGCACAGTATTAGAGGGAAGTTCTGTCTGGGACTTGATGGGGAGCACGTGGGGTTGGGATTTGTTAGGGTCTGGGGCTGATGATGGTGATGATCAATCAACATGATTGATGTTTGCCCTACACAGTTTGGTCTCTCCTCAAAATCCTCTTCCTTCTGCACTAGGGCTTTTAACTATGGGGATGGAAGTCTCAGCAGGAAGGCAAGACACAGCTTAAATCTGCTCTTTGAAATCCTGAAATCACACAGAAAATCTCTTTTAGTCTTGCAGACAAAGCCACCTTCCTCAGCACATCCAGTGCAGAGATGGTATTTAACCAACTGCAAATGGATCTGGCTTTGGATGTAAATATCCCTGGGACTGCAAAGGGGAGGCTTAGGGGCAAATGACCACCTTAGTAACAGGTAAAATCTCTGCCAGGCCTGGAAAGAGTTCACTTTGGCTCATGTGGCTTAGTTGCCATGATGTTGAGACTGAATCTCAATTTGACCTCCTGAAATTGAATATTCACTTCAGCCTAGATTTGCAAAGCTGTTTGTTAATGCGCACATACAGGGCTGTTTTCTCCAGGGTTTTAAAGAAAAAACTCATTTCAATGTAAAATTCACAGGATCAAATTGAAATTTATTTTGAGAAGGTTAACATTACTGATTTTCAGGCTCAGACAATCACTTCCATGTCAGATTGTAATTACACCGTTTTGTGCATCAGCTGCATGCATGGTATGGGGAAAAAAAATGTAAGATAATGCAGTTTCTTTCAGCTACAGAAAGGACCTTTGTACTGTCCTTCCCTTGAAATCCCCCACACAGAAAGAAAAAAAGTGATTTATTTCAATCAGTCTGACAGTATGAGCTAACACATTAATTGCATAAAGACATTTCTCTTGCCCAAAGTTTTGTTTGATTTTTACTTGCAATTGTCTGCTAGGTGTCTGCATAGCATTTTCTTTTCCCCGCAGCAGTTTTCACTGCCATAAAAATCTTGCTTCTGTTAAATAGCAACATTAAAATATTGTAGTGCTGACCTTAATGGTTTACAACATTCAGCTAAGGAGCTCGAGTCTCTAAAATAAGAGTAAAGCACACAGTAAAAATTTATCTAAGGAGAATTAAAGCCTCAGAAGATTGAGAACCGTGGTGTAATTTCAACCCTTTTTGTACCTCCATGGGTTCCATCACAGGTGTGGGTGGGAGGATTGCAAGAGCCCAGCATGGTGATGCAGGACTGAGGTGGGCAAGGATTTGGGCTCAGATATCCCATCACTGCCAGAGGGCAGCAGGGTTGGAAGTGTGAGCTGATTTCCCACTGGTGGAGCATCCCTGCCCTTGTGTGCAGAGCTGAGCTCAAAACATCCCCGAATCAGGAAGGGGCAATTCTTCCTGCTTGCTTTGTCCCGGCCTACAAAGCTATGTAGGATGAAAATGGAGAACTAAATATCATAGCTTTAATGTTATTTAATATTTTATTAGGTTAAATGGACACACATTGTGTACTTTGTAGAATACTCAGCCGAGACTAGCTATTTTTGTATAGCATTTAAGGGATAGTGCAGCAGGGCAGGTATCAAAATTTTGCTGCAAGACATTCCCAGTAATCAACAAGTTTGGGTTTTTTTCTGTTTTGGGGGTTTGTGTTGTTTTTTTTTGTTGTGGGTTTTTTTTTTGTTTGTTTGTTTTGTTTTTTGTTTTTTGCTTTTTTTTGTTTTGGTTTGTTTTGGTTTGGTTTGGTTTGGTTTGGTTTTTTGGGGGGGTTTTTGTTGGTTTTTTTTTTTTTTGTTGTTGTTGTTTTTGGTTTTGTTTTGTTTTGTTGTTTGTTTGGATATTTTTTTCCCAAGGAGCATCCAATACAGGGGGAGAAAACAGTTTGCCATTGAACTGCACTGTCATTTTTGTTATAGAGACCCTCAAAAGGATGCTCACCTACCTGTTCCTCCAAAATCTGGCAGAAGACTCTGTTCAGCCGCATGGAGCAATTTATGAAGCCTTGGAATGATCATCTAATCCATTCCCCCTGCCATGGGCAGGGACACCTCCAGTATCCCAGGTTGCTTCAAGCCCTGTCCCACCTGGCCTTCAACCCTTCCAGGTATGGGGCAGCCACAGCTTCCAGAATCATTTAGGCAAGTCATGATAATACTTTCTGTAAATTCAAGAGGAGGGGATCCACAATGCTGTGAATTATTCAGTTTGGCCCAATTGCCATTGGGAATGCTTGCAGGAACCTGGAGGATCTTGGAAAAAGAAAAGCAGCAGTGTACAACGTGACCCCTCTTCACAGGGCCTCATTTTAATATTGGTACAGCAGGCTCAGGAATCAACAAGAGCTAATTCTTCCCTCCAACAAAATAACCTCAAGAGCTGTAATTTTTAAAAAGTAGCAGGGAATCATCATTGTCACACAGACAGGTTCTGGTCCTTCAGGTTCTGCAGCAGCTGAGTATCAAAAAAGCCCAGCTAAGCTGGATCCCAGGACAGCTCAGCTAACACGACTCTTTCTAGAGTAAAGAAAGAGAACATGTAATCATAACCCCAACCCAGCTCCCTCTGAAAACAATGGAAAAATGTTCCAGGTGGGCTTCTTATCTCCTCCATGAAGTGTTTCACAGTATGACAATGTTGACCAGTGCAGCATCCCTTTGCTACAGCACCTTTAAAGAGCAGCCTGTAATTCGTGACAACAATCATATTGCTTCACACAGAAAGATAAAAGCCTTCCTTTGCAGCAATGAAACTCAGATGTCTTGAGCAATGTGTGTAGCTTAAGGGGTTTTTTTTGACAGTGCAATATTGTATATAATAACAATTACCAATGACCTCTATTAGGTTGTCCAGTCTCATTAAGGCCAATGCATTTGGTACCTGCCACTGCCAATTTGCCTCAACAGAGGTTTTATTCAGTGGATATGATAGAGCTGTAAAGCAATCTTTTTTCATTTAAATAGTTTAATTGAGGAATGCTATCAGATGTTTCAAAATTTAATGCATACAACAATTTGCTTCTCCTATCTCTTTTCAGAGTTTAGTTTGGAGAAAATGACATCTGATTCTTATAGAAAGAAGGCAATTACATTTTGGAGCCTGCCTGCCCGCATTGCATATGTTTTTAAACATAAAAAGAAATTCTTAATATGTAATTGTCAGGTAATAAAAAGGAAAATATTTTACTTTGCATTTATGAAGTAATTTTTCAAAAGCATAAGGGAATTGCATGTTAACGTTTTTCGTTTATTACCACACTCCTAATGCTGCACTGTTTTTACAAGTTTAGATTTAAAAAAAAAGGCAGATCTGATGCTTGTGTATTAGTATGGTAATACCCTATAAAGTAATTAGGACAGAGGAAACTGCAAAGGTTTGTCAGTTCCAATAAGCCTACACCCACTCTAGGGCATCACACAAACCCACTGGGAGTTTCTCCACCAAATTTTATGGGCTTCAAGTCTTAACTTAATTGTCTGAGGAACTTCAGACCTGGCTTATCCATTTCATAAGCTGTATTCTCCACAATTTCTCCTTCTTCACCTGGATTATAAACCTGGAAGACCCACACAAGTGCCATGAAACTTTTTTTCCCTTTTGCGGGGTAATGATGGAATCATAAATTCATTGAATAGTTTGGATTGGGAGGGACTTTCAAAGGTCATCTAGTTCCAGCCCTCCTGCAATGAGCAAGGACATCTTCAACTGCACTGGGTGGTTCAGAGCCTCATCCACCCTGACCTTGAATTTTTCCAGGCATGGGGTAGGCATGACATCTCTGGGCAACCTGTGCCACTGTTTCACCACCCCTCATTATAAAATACTTCATCCTTATACCTTATGTAAATCAACCTTCTCTTAGTATGAAACCATCACCCCTGATCCTATCACAGGACAAGGCAGAGCTGTGCCACTGTCACTGCATGGAGGTGGGCACTGGAGGGATACCCCAAAAAGGTTCATTTCCCTCTGCTGTGGACCTTTTCCACCTCTGGCCTCCAACTGGACAGCTTGATCCAACATGCTACAGCAGATACTCTAGGCTGTTCAGTGTAAAAAAGCTGATTTTTTTGTTTCAGAAATTAGTCTCAAAGATGCTGCACTGCAGCACCAGGAACCCTGAGCTGTAAGTAAAACTCTGCAGAGCCTTTCCCTCATTTGTTTGTTGTACTTTCATTTTATAGAGTTGACCTTGCTTCTCTTGTTCTCCACAATGCCAGTAAATACCACTCAGCTGTCTTAAAGAAAATCACATGTGTATGAAGGGCTGGATGGCAGTTCCATTAAATACTCACCTATATTTATATTAAGTTATTCTTGCCTCATAAAACAAATGCTTGAAGATAATCCCAGTTAGTAAAGAGGGACTGAACTTTATCAGGGCATGGTAAATCCTTCTTTCTCCTGTGACTTCTCAGTTGGAACAAATCCATCTTTAAATCTCTGTCAAATTTGGTGCACAGCTCAGCTAGAAAAATACAAACCCAGGTATTAAAAATACCAAAGGATTTCATTCATCTTTGATGTAGCTCCTTGCAATGTTTCCAGTGGGAAGTGGAAGGGCAGGGGAAGGGGAAAGGAGAGAGGAAGGATGGAGAAGAGTGCTCCCATCTCTGCCCTCAGCCAGCCCATGTGGGATCCCCTGGACTATGGGGCATCTCCAGCTTCTCTCAGGTCTTGTCCCATGCAAGGTTGTTTCAGCTGTGCCTGGACATCTCACATGCTGCTGTAGTCAAACACACAACATGAGGAAACCCAAGGCCTTATTTTTTTTTAAATGCCTTTGAGAAAAGAACGCTCCATGAGAGGGAACCTGAGCTGGCAGGGCTGAAAAGGAAATAACCTTTTTTCCACTGAGGGGGTGAATTATAGGCAGCACCTGCTAAGATAACCCACATGGTAAGATAACCTATATGGTAAGATAATTCACATGGTAAGATAACCCACATGGTAAGATAACTCACATAATAAGATAACTCACCTGCTAAGATAACCCACCCTGTCCCTGCTCTTCCCTGCAGGTCAGCATTTTGCCATCAGTGGTGTCACAATACTGTGAAAAATCCCCCAGAAAACCATGTGAACCTTATTCAGACCCACACATGCAAACCTGGCTGGACTGATGAGGCACCTGTGCCACCCCCAGACTCTCAGAAGAGTTAAGGGTCTCACTGAAATGACTGTCAAAGCCCTGGAGCAGCTTGCCTAGGAAAATAATGCACCTCCAACACTGGTAAAACTTACCCACAACCATGGCTTGGGTCTAGCTCTTCTCACCCAAGGTCAAGGTCATACACTGAACGGCTTTCTAGGGCTCCTTCCAGCCTTGCTTGCTGCACTGGTATGACTTCAAGCAGAAAAGACAGGACAGCAGCTGGGCAGGCACCAGCAGCGTGCGACGGGCACGACGGCAGTTTTACAGACTGGCTGGTACCTCCTGACTCAGTGCCACTTAGCGTGAGATTAATGCCATGTGAATGCAGCTTGTGTCCCCAGCTGGGATTTCCTACAACTTACTGCTCATGCTTTGCTGGCAGCAAGAGCAACAAGCTTTCAGTTTACTGTTGGAGGTCAAGGTAAAGTGATTTCAATTAGAAGAGGATCACGTAGGTCTCAATCCAATGCAGGCAGGTTGTGTAACACTGGCAGCGTGAAGAGGAGAGTCATTTATTCATTTCTTAGCTGCATGGTTTGGGATTTCATTTTCCCCTCTCTGTTTTCACAGTCTTCCTTGTCCCTTTTACCATTTAAAGGGTAATGTAAAAAGGCATTTAGGGTTCATAGTTCCTTCCCTTTCATCAGGAGGTGGTTTGCTCTGCCCCAATCACCCCAGTAATTACCAGTAATGAAAAAGAGGAAGAAAGAGGAAGCAAAGATGGAAAATGAATATTCAGCTGACCAGTTCCTTCCCCTGGTGACATTTGCTTCTGTGTCATGCAGCTGCATTTCAAAACCCTACACATATTTACATGCCTCTAAGAGGAAGGGCATGTGTTTGTTGCCCTGTTAAAAACCAAGCACGTATTTACATGCTGTGCTGAATTGGGGCCATATACCCTTCTTTTTCCTTGACACTGAGGGCAACCCTCTGTTTCTGCTGGTCAAACAAAACAGAACACACACACACAAAAAAAGAGGAGACCCAGGGAAAGAAAATGTATTTATTAAATGGTTCTATAAATAAAAGAGCTGGGAAGATATAGGAGGCTCTGATCTCTGAGGGGTGATGGCAAAGTGCTACTGATAAAGTAGCTACTATTCAGATCAATAGCAAACAAGACAGGCAGGTGAATTTCCCCTTTGATCTTCATTCCCCGTGCAGCCTGAGTTGGTCTGGCTCTGCCACACAAATTACTGCTTTATGCAGGAAAAAAAAAGCAGTTTGCTTGGCTTTTTGCTTATTGCACAAGTGTATTGGGTGGCAAATGATAAGTGTTGCTTGTTATCATTTTAAAAAGCCACTGGAAAATGGTGGATCCAGCACTTTAACTTGATGTGTTGACATTTTGTGTGTCAGCAGGGCATTATAGGGCTGATACATAGATCAGTGCTAAATAGTCTTAATAAAAAAAGATTAAATCTGGAAGAAGGAAATAAAGCTCAGAGGGAAATTTGAGACAACAAAATATTGGTGGGAGACGATGCTTTGTAAGCCAAAACCATGGTTTTGGCCTCAAAAGCCGTGCTGTAGCCTCCTCTGCCCTACTATTGATTTGGGAAAAATCATATCAACCTGTGCCTTACTTTCTCCAACAATCAAGCAGGCATGGCTGAGAAGAGCTTTGAAAACTCAGCAAAGGAAGTGACTTGTGGCATTCCTGTCACAAATCTGGAATTCAGCAGCCTGGATGAGACCAGTTGGCTAAATCAAAGTGAACTCCAGCTCAATTTCCTGTTGGAAACCACTTTTCCAAACTGTAAGGGGCTGCATAAAAGGGATTTGAACTTTTCAAGAAGAATGGGTGATATTGTTCCTATTGTAAAGAGCTGGTGTGTGTGTTTTTGCCTTCCTGTTTTCACCTCAGTGACAAGGGCAGGAGGGACACTTTGCAGCTCTAGCCTTACTTTATAAAACAAAAGATGTATCAGATCAAATCACAGAATCTTTGAGACTGGAAAAGCGCTCTAAGATCAGTGAGTCAAATCATTCCCTAGCACTGCCAAGGACACCACTAATCCACACACCCACACCCATGTGGCTTTTGAATCCCTGCAGGGATGGAGACTCTGCCACTTCTTTGGACAGCCTGTGCCAGGGCTGGACAAGCCTTTCCATGCAGGAATTTTCCCCATATCCTGCCCAGCCTGGGGCCATTCCCTCTCCTCTTGTCCCTGTTCCCTGGAGCAGAGCCCGACCCCCCCGGCTGTCCCCTCCTGGCAGGAGCTGTGCAGAGCCACAAGGTCCCCCCTGAGCCTCCTTTTCTCCAGGCTCAGCCCCTTCCCAGCTCCCTCAGCTGCTCCCCATCAGACTTGTGCATAAAGAAGAGATTGTACACAACATTTGCAAGGCTGTGAGGTCGGATGCCCACCTGAGCCCTCGAGTTTGGACAGGGAGCTGCATCAAGGTGACGCCAGCTCGGGGCAGTGTGCGTTGGGGGTTGCTGTCCTTTCTGCAGTGCAAGACTCATCTCTGACAATGAAGGTATTAGGGATGGGGAGAGGGCTACAAGCCATATGGACCACCTTCCATACAGTAAATCCACCCCTGTGGTCCACAGAGCAAGGCAAACCTTGCTGGATGGTGTCTCATCCACACAGGAAAGCTGTTAAACCATGAAATGCTGGCTTCCCATATGTTCTCATTTTTATCAGCCAGTCTGTTGCAGGAAGAACTTCCCTCTGACAGGACTGATAGTTCCTTAAAAAATAAACAATGATCTTGCAGCTTCTATGCCCTCTACTGCTGTTCAACTTCCCATCCAGCTGTTTTAATTGTTTTGAAATTAAGTGTACACCATGGAGGTCTGTGGGTAGTTTAAACTTGGAATTTGCTGTTGACTGGGGCTAATGAGTCAGTGATATCCACTTAAACGTATGTCACCCTACAGGTTTCTGAGCAATCTGGGGACAATCTCCCAGTTGGTTTCACATAATTTTTGAGCTGGTTGTTCCTTTTTTACCTTTTGAGTTCCAGGGATCCCAGAGATCTTGCAGATCTGTGTATAGCTTTTCAGTTGAAGAACAGACATGATTAATGGGAAACAAATCACATTTTCCAGATACTGTGTCCTGCATGTGAACACAACTGCCATTCATTCATCATCCAATATTTAACACCAGTCCTTTCTCCTTGTACTCCCTGCACTCACATCTGGTAGCAGCTGGAATTTTTCACCTGAAGGAGTTTCTACTCACTATATTTTTCAAGCAAGAGATCAAGAAGGTCTTTAGAAGAGAGATCCTGCAAAGAGTGATAAAGAGAGCAACAAACAGCACAGGATAAGAACCCATCCAGAGAACTTGTGAAAGCACAGACTTACCTTTTCCTTTCTGGGGTGCACAACTGCATCTTCCAGGGTGAAATCCAGATGTAACTAAAGTAGCTTCAAACCCTGGCAAGGAGTGATGCAGCTCCTGCCTTCCCATGTACCCTGTGGGCCATCCTAAAAACATAATTTTCTTGTTCCCTACAATCCCTTCCAGGGATTTCTAAGCCACTTTGCTGAGTTGGTGGGATTCACTAGGAGCACAATTTCTTCTTGAACTTTCCAATTCCTGTTTTCTACATTGAGTTTCAATTTTCTGTGTTACTTGCTGGTGGTAACATAAAGGGTAATGGAGCTGGAGTTACTTGATATCACCATAAAAAGGGGAGCTGATGATTGAACTTTAGAGTCATGTCAGAGGAAAACTGATTTTCAATCTATGTTTCTGAATATGCACATTACAGACCGAGTATCACATAAATAATGCCTCCAATTAAATGGTGTGCAGTGCTCATCTACAGGAGTAAAAATGGAAAGAGTTTTTATTCAGTCCAATTTTAATCAAATTCTACTGAACAGCATTTCTATGGCCTATTTAAAATTTAAACAAAGGCAGAATAGCTTCCTCTATATCTATACCCTCTTACTATTGTCGCAAGGAAAGAACAAGTAAAAGCTAAAAGAAACCCTTACAATCCCATTGACACTGGCCAGATGCAAGCTGTACAGATATTTTAACCTCACTAAATAACGGTTTGAAATGCCTTTTCCTTCTATTTGGGGTTCTAAAGAGACTGATGAAATGATACCTGGAGAAAGTGGCCAGTCCTATTGTTTGTGAGATACCTCTGTGGATTCTTAATAGCAATTTTGAACACTAAGCAGTTGCCCCGGTGCCTGTTGTGAGATTCTCAAAAGTCTGCTCCAAAGTGAAAGAGACAAAAGAGAATGAATGAAATCAAATTGAGTTGTAGCAGGAGACAGATGGGACCCACTCACTAATGCAACCTGGCCTATTCATGGTATTCTTTTCCATGCAGAACAAGGTTCTAGTACTTGGAACTAAGATTAAAACAATATATAGTTCTGAAGACTGGCTTTACACTGATGTTTGTGCTCCACAAGGAATGTGTTTAAATGGAAAATTTGAGTGGTTCCTTTTTTCTTTTTTTTAAATTATTTATCTTTCCTGGTAAAACCTGGTAACTCAAACTCAAAGGTTGTAACGGGGGTTGGGCTGATCTTTTAAAGGCAGAGTTTTCTTGGATATACTCAGAAGTGAAGCTCAAAAATCTCTAACTAGCAGGGCTCTAAGGAACTGCCAGCTGGGCCTCACCAAACTCTATCTGCCTTTTATATAATGTCAGACCTTCTGCTTAACACATAAGATAGATGTGAAATAAGGGGAAAGAAATCAGATGGCTGATACCCTGGACATGAAAGGAAACTTCAGTGTTCAATATTAATTTGGTGTATGGAAAATCATTGCCCTCTTCCAAGGCATCTGCTGCTGGTTGTCTCATATTCTCTGCCAGGAAGGTTGGCTTTTATTAGCAGTGCCAAAATTTGACACCCAAAATAAAATATTTTTCTTCTCAGCTAACATCTTTGAGACTGAAATTTGTGGACAGTAGTAAAACAGACTCCTTCAGCTAAACTCTGTTTTCTGCCACATTATCCCTATGCAGAGCATGGGGACATGGTTGTGGTTTTCCCCCAAAAATACCCCCATGGTACCAATATGCAAAATAAGGAGCTCTGTCAAGAATTAGTTGCAGCAGGTCTTGCTACTCCTCATCCTCAGAAAATAAATAGTTGGAATGTTGGAGGGCTGAGGTGTGTCTGTTATGGAGCCAGGCTGGAAGAGTTAGGGTTGTTCAGGTTGGAGAAATGAAGGCTTCAGGGAGACCTCAGAGCCTAAAGGGACCTCAGAAGAGCTGGAGAGGAACCAGAAACAGGAGAAAATGGCTCCAAATTGATAGAGGGCAGGTTTATATTAGATACTGGGAAGGAATTCTTTCCTGTGATGATGATGAGGGGCTGACACAGTTTTCCTGAAGACATGGTAGAAATCCCACCCCTAGAAGTGTCCCAGGCCAGGTTGGATGGGGTTTTGAGCAACTTGGCCTAGTGAAAATTGTCCCTGCCCATAGGAGGGAGGTTGGAGTAGATGAACTTTAGAAGCCACTTTCAACCCAAACTAGCCTGGGGTTCTATGGCTGCTGCTCCTGACACTTATAAAAAAGCCAGAAGTCTTAGCAAACCCTCATAAAGATGAACCACAAGCTTCATCAGGATGACCGTCCAGCAGCCAGCTGGAGCTAAAACAGGGTCTAGGCAATGAATGGAGGAGGATTTGCAGATCCTGATTTGTAGAACATCTCCTTGCCAGCCCTGCCTCATTTGCAATGTTCTGTCGCTGTTGGGTGTCATATTTAGCAGAAAAATCAAGCTGCTGGCCACTGTTGGATGGCTGTGTGAGATTTTCAGTTTCTAAACTGCCTGATTTTTCCATTTCCTGATGACCCTCCCAGTGTAAAAAAAAAAAACCACCACAACCCACTCACAACATATTGCATTTAATCAAACTTATGCAGGAGAGAGTGAGTTGGTTTGTTTGTTTGTTTCATTTCACACTTCCATATTCCACCCATGGAGAAATCTTGCTGGTAGGGAGGATAAACAAACAGCCAACCAAACAACCCAAACACTGGGCCTCTAGGAGCTGTTGTTATTTATTTCCACAATTAGCAGTCGAGTTCTGGTGCTGTGCCCAGAGAACTCCTCTCATTTTTCAGTGTGTCACTCTGTGCACAATATGCTTTTAGGAATTGAGGATTAAGGCGGCTGATTGTGGGTGGTTTATGAAACTTTTTATGGGAAGCCATATAGCCAAACCTTTAGAGAATCAGACCATCATTTTAATGGGCTTATGTTGTGTACAAGACTGTTCAGTAAGATACTCGCACAGTACAGAGCATCTTGATAAAGAACTTGGATTAATCAGGGATGCTGTTGCCAGTGGATGCTGTGGGTTGTTTTCTGAATTAGATCTGAGTAGTGCTGAAAACAGCCTGGGGGTGGCTGCCCATCCTCCTTAAGGATACTGAAACAGATTCTAGTGGGAAAACATCAACGCATCTATCTGTGAAATAAACTTAATAGACCCTCTCTCTATAAAGTGGCAGGGAACTCACCAGAGATGCTCTCTCTTAAGTCCAGTGTGACCAGTTTACTCATCAGGAAGAGGTCAGCAAAATATGTTTGCATTTTATTTTCCAATATGGAAAACACACATTTCTACTTACCAGCAGGAAAGCAGAGACTTCAGAGACTGCAGTCACCTCAGAAGAACTGCAGGTGCTCAGCACCTTCCAGGATTCAGTCAAATACTTCACCTGTGACACAGGGATGAGTATTTAAGGCAAGGATCTATAGCATAACATTCAGATTTACCAGAGATGTCATTCTCTCCCAGGGTTGTTAAAGGTATTGATTAATTGCCTATTGTTAAAGTTATTGATTGATAAAGCTGCAATATAAATACTGGAACTGTCATTTACTCCATACAGATTTTGAGCTGAGCACTCAAATGTTTTATCTCTTTTTGTATTTGTAAATCAAGGAAGTTTCATGCCAAATTCCCACTCTGACGTCTCTAAACCCCTTTATGCATGATTTTGCATTAAGAAATTTGTAATGAAGCCTCACCTCTGATTGTGTTGCATGTTCTGAGACCATCCTGATGTCCAGTTCCCTTTCAGGTAGTACTGGAGCTCTTTGAAGATCAGCTTGTGATATGTAACAGGCAAATCATCATCCACCTTTCAATATGTGCAAAGAGCAAAGGAGGTGAACCAAAGCAGGAATCATCCTTCCAGGATGAACAAAGAAGCCAATTTTCTGGATGGAGTTGAACCTTCAAATACACCTGGGAACTGAAGACCTGATGAACCCTGTTATAAATCCTATAAAGACAAAAAAAATAATTTTTATTGAGTGTCACCTACTTTCAACAATGTTATTGACACATTTGAAAGGACTTCTGGAAAACATTTCCAAGAGCCTTCAAGGTCAATCCACCATTTTCATTAGCAAATTGTTGGAAGACACTCCATGCTGATTAACTGCCATCATATTTAATTAGTGCTTGAGTGGCACTTCATCCTGCTTATTGTCAGAAATCCCTTTATCTTCCTATTTGCATTGCAGAGTTTTTAATTAGGATATGTGTAGGGAATCTCTTAATGATCTCCTGTCTGCACATCCATCCAGGCTGTGCAGAAGGTTGCTCAGTTGTCTCTGCATCTCCAGAGGGTGCTTTGCCACCACAGGAGAAGAGAAACTTTTATATCCTTGGCTGAGGCATTGGAAATGTGAAGTTGCTTTGACAGCAGCTCAACCTGCAGGGATGTGTCCAAGTGGGATACACCCAACAGGCTGGGATACACCCAACAGGTTGGGCACTACTGCCCAAGGCTTCAGCACTGTCCTACAGAAATGTTTGTGTCCTATTGCTCAACACAAAAGCTCTGCAGGTGCAAAAACCTCTCCTCTTCTTTCTGCCGTACTCCATTACCAACAGCTCTTTGTAGCAACCTTTCAAGCAGCCTTAATGTTCTGTTTGGTTTCTCCTTTAAACTTGTCTTTTACTGGACCAAATTAAGTGCCTTTGCTCAAGATCTCCTTGTTCCTCAGACTGACTGTCCTGGAGAGTTTCTGAAGGAGCCCTAATGACAGTCCTGAAGAGCAACAAACCTGACACTGGTCTGCCAATAACTTTACAACTGCGGTAGTCACAGAGTCATGGAATGACTTGGGTAGGAAGTGACTCCTAAAGGTGATCTCCTTCCAACCCCCTGCCATGGGCAGGCACACTTCCACTAGACCAGGTTGCTGGCTGTGCGAAAGTTGTGTAAGAACACCATTAAGAGGAGAAAAATCCCCTTTGTTGGCATTAATAACCTCTTCCTTCTTTGTTTCTTTCCTGGATTCCTGTGCTGACCACTCAGGCGTCCCAAGGCTGGTGAAGATGAGAGAGGTTTGCTGGAAGGCTCCACCAAATTACAGCTGGGCAGCTCAGTGGCAGATGAGAAAGAGAGGCAGTGTGTAGGTAATGCACACTAGAAGGAAAACAGTTTAAACTACTTGTACATGCTGATGGGTTCTGATTTAGTCGTAACTCACTGGGACAAGATTTAGGCATTGCTACTGACAGCTCAATGTGCAGCAGAGGTCAAAAAAGTAAATAAGGCATTAGGCTCTGTTAGAAGGGGAGAGAGAATAAAGAGCAAAAGTAAACCTGTGGCTGTGCTGCATGCACAAAGGATTGAGTTTGTGCTATTAATGCAGCTTTTGTTTCTCTGCTAGCTGGCCCAAAATTGGGACTGTCCAGACCAAAAAAAGAGAAGAAGGGAAAGAAGAAAAGAGGGAAGGGAAAAAAATAAAAGAGGGAAGCAAAGGGACACTGTCACACCACTGATATTTCAGGAAAGGGGGAATCTCCAAAGATATGCCAGTGCCAGCCAAAGGGTGAGTTTGGCACACATCAGAGTGAGCAGCTAATGCCTCTTGTCCAGAGGATGCACCACGTACACAACACACCTTCTGAGTCCAGAAGTTTCTGCCTCAAGGTAACAGGGGAAAATGTTGACATCATCTGCACTCTGACATCAGGGACTCCCATTTCTTCTAGAAAGCTCCTTCCACATGGCCCAGGTACTCCATCTGCTCATAAACTGAGATGGGTACACAAGAGGTTTACATTAGAATCATGGAATAATTTGGGTTGGAGGGAGCCTTAAAGACCACCAACGCCATGACCTCCCACTATCCCAGGTTGCCACAAGCCCTGTGCAATCTGGTCTTGAACATTTCCAGTAGTGGGGCAGCCACAACTTCTCTGGGCAACCTCCCCAATGTGTCAGCGCCCCCCAAATCTCCAGAAAATTTTTTTTTTAATCTGGCTATTGAATTTTTTTAGATATTGGCAGAAAGAAGCAAAAAAACTGTGATTATAAAGTATCCTAAACAAATTATCAATATTATAAATATAATGTATTGATTTATATTAATATTTTCTTATTATGAAGTTATGTCTGTGCTTTGAGTTACATTGGTATTGAAACAGATCCAGGAGTCTGAAGGACTGGTCAGTAAACCAGGAAAGAGTTCACTGAGGAGGAAAATGGAAATGTCTAATTTTTCTCACTTCATTTTGTTTACCTCATGAGTAAAAAAAGAAAAATGGGGTGGCGGGGGGTGGGAAGTGCTGTGCCTGTACAAAGCAACCACGGAACTTTCACTGGTAAGCTTTAGATATTTACATTTTATTTGCAAACCTATATGTGCTTGGAGCTGTACAGGAAGCACAACACTTTTCAAAGCAAAGCTTCTGCCCAGGGATTTTTTTCTTAATGAAAAAAAAAATCTGCAAAACCAGCTGTGGGGATGGGGCTGTCCAGAAAGGACAGTATATAAGTGTTATCAGGTAAAGCCTGGAGCTGCTCCCCTGCACAAGAGAAGGCTGCAGGGACACCTGAGAGCCCCTGCCAGGGCCTGCAGGGGCTCCAGGAGAGCTGCCCAGGCACTGGGGACAAGGCCTGCAGGGACAGCACACAGGCCATGGCTGCACTGCCACAGGGCAGGCACACATTTTGGGATGTTGGGCAGGAATTGGTGGCTGGGAGGGTGGGCAGGCCCTGGCCCAGGGTGCCCAGAGCAGCTGTGGCTGCCCCTGGATCCCTGGCAGTGCCCAAGGCCAGGCTGGATGGGGCTGGGAGCAGCCTGGGACAGTGGGAGGTGTCCCTGCCCAAGGCAGGGGGTGGAATAGATGAGCTGAAATGTCCTTTCCAACCCAAACCATTCTGTGATTTTATGAGGCTAAATTATTTCAGTCCTTGAAACCTAAAAATTGTTTGGTGAGGGTTATGAACCTGGGAACATCTATAGGCTTTGTGGATTATTCTGATATTTTTCTTTCTTTTTTTTTTTCGCTTGGTAGAGTCTACTTTTTCCCCCTTTTGCAAATCACCATTACTTCTCCTGAAGTCAAAAGTTACAGCCCTAAAAGCATGGAGTTCACTCTGCTTCTGCAGAGCATCTCAGGTATCAGTCCCCCTGCTTTACCTGTGCTTAAATAAAATAAAACTCCTTGTTTTAGAATAGGAGGAATGGCATAAAAATGCCAGTGCCCCTCAGTTCCCTGGGATGTGGTGGAGTTTTGCAGCCTGCAGGGTTCAGGCACCCACCCACCTCACCCCATCCTTCCCACCCAGCCTCCTCCTCCCCACACAGTCCCCTGCCCTCCTTTGTGCTGCCTGGTGTTCCTGCAGGCTGTAAATTCCCAGGACAGGGGTTTAGCATCCTCTGGAGAAAGGGAGGGACAAACCCATCAGCAGCACGTCCCTGAGCTGCAGACAGATGCACCTGGATCAATACTGCCATGCTGCAGCAGTCCTGGAAGGGGCTCACCCCTGGCTCCCTGTTTCTTGATTCCCTCAATCCCCATCGAGCTGCTCTCGCGGAGAATCGAAATACATCATCAAGAAGTGGAGTGGATCCCAAGTAATTAAATGTATAAATTAATTCTCCCCTTAAGATATGTTCCTCTCCCATTATTAGGTTTGTCTCAGAGAAAATCCTTGGAGGATCTTCATAAAACTACCACTACTTCAAATATTGTCTTTGTAACGCGTTCCTTTCTTTTGCCTATTTTTTTCTTTTTTCTTTCTTAGACCCGACACCTGCAGCCTGCAATTAAAATAAGTGACATGAAGATGTCTTTAAAATAGAGATCTATGAAAAAAATTGAAAGGATTGTCTGTCAAAGGGAGAAAAATGAAAAATAGCAGTCTCAGATCTCTGAATGGATGAATGGGGAAAATTCCTGTCCGTCCTAGTACCCAAAGGGATAAAACCCAATGATAGCTTCTCAACTGCTTAGCAGATAATGCATGTGCTCTTTTGATGCTAGTAATGTGTTTTTTACTTCTTTCTATCTGGGAGGAACGAATCAAATATGAGAAGTGCTGGGACATGATTTTCAACCCATTGCCTTTGATTAAGTGCTTTAACATGTGAGTCCAGAGACTTGCAATAATACTAATGGGGCATAAAGCACTATAAACAGGACAGGCCTACTTTTGTCCAAATGCCATTATCCTGGAATAAAAAAGAGCAGCAAATGTAATATGTCCACTGCTAACCTTTTTTTGACAGGAAATTTTCTCTCCTATGTGCACACCATGAATTATGCTGCATTTTGCCAAAACCAGGAGCGATTGTTTAATTTTGTGCAAAGGAGTGTTTGCTAAGCTTGAACTACTTAGCACAGTGTAGTATTTAGTTGTGAAAATGTGACAGTGTGAAGCAAAACATGAATGCAAACAGCAGCCTGTCTGGGCTGAAATCAAATTTATTTTTATGCCAGGTCTGGGAAAAGGAGGCAAAGACCTATCAATAAATACTGGGGCAACTTGTTCAGTGACTTTAAATACAGTGAAAAAGCCTCCTGGATATGCAAACCACATATTTATCCAGGAAAAATATGTGAGATTAGTAACTCTGGCTAAGTTTTAAAAGACATTAAGGAGTCTGCCCCTGTAACATCCCCTGGTGAGGACAAAGCAAGTCACACCAGTCTGTCTGGATGCTTCAGCACGGCTCTCTGGGCCTGGCTTCACGTCACTTCTAACTTTGTGCTACATTTTATTGCTCTCAGCAAGTTGCAGATTGTCCAACTGTTCTGTCATTTATTGTAAACGGTTGCAAAAGAAAAAAAAAAAAGGAAAAAAAAGAAAAAGGAAGGGCAAAAAAAAAAATTCCACAACTCTATAACGTAGTCCTTGGTGTAAATCAAACATTCCCTGTCATGTTGATAGCTTGTGTTAGTCTAATGTATTTTATATTACTCAAAAGCATTGAAACCCTGCAGCTTTCTTCATATAGGCCATTATGCGGTTATCATTAAATTGTCTTGCAAAGAACATTATCGGTAATTATAGCAGACACTAAAATCAAATGATCAGACTGGGACCTTTAACACCAAGAGGAACTATTAGAAGTTAATCAAATAAAAGGATGAGAATAATTATGTTAGGATTAAGCAGTAATATGCCAGAAGTTATATACTTTGCTGACTATATATCTTTACTCCCAGCTTCCTGCTTCTCCTCCCATTTGATGCTTTTTATATAATACTTTGGCACAGAATGTAAATGACAGTATTTTTGTGTGCCACAAATGGGGCTTTAGGGTTCAAATGAGGTTCACGTCTAAATGGCACAAAAAAGCAGCACTATGTAATGATGAAGATAAAAATAATAGTCCTGTGTGTATGGATAATATATATAAAAGTACAAAGCTGGAAAAAAAAAATCCATTGGTCAATGGAGCATAAAGTGGTGATAAAAATAGTTGCAACAGGAGGTGAAACCACATGGCTATTGGTTTGCTACTTGAGGTTGCTTTTCTGTTTATAAGTGACAGTCTTCCTGCCTTTCATCTTTTCAACAAGCCACAAGAAATCTCCCCTGCATACACAGAAATTGCTCCTGTCATTCCTAGCATTATTCTCTAGGGAAGAACCTTCCTATCAAATTTGCTCTTATTGTTTGCATGAGCCTCAAAGCAGTACCAGTGTTGAAGCTGCCAAGCAAACACAGAAAGGTGGCTAAGGAGGTAGTCCCAGGTTGGTTTTGATTAGGGCAGGTGAAGCCAAAACTAAGATACTTGTAATATTTTTACCAGGGAATGCTGATGAACTGGACACAGAGAGAATGTGAGCACAAACCTCTCACTTCTGGTAGGAGCCCAAGAGGTAAAATTTCCTTTACTCATTCCCTCTTCAGCAGGAGAATGTGGTTATGGGATCCTTGAGTTTGTTACCCATCCATGCCAGGATGTGTAGAAGAGTCCAGGACCTGGTGACAATGCCCCAGTCCTGGACCCTTTTCCCTCAGAGGGAAAAGAAAGCAGTGATGCAACATCCATGGGAAACCTGCGCTTTGGGATTTTCACCCTGTCCTCCTGACATGGAATTAAGTTGTCAGCCTTAAGCCATTCTGTCTCTCTCAGAAAATTTTGCTTTTTACTTTGCTTTTGGTTTGGATTTTTTTCCCATTGAAGATTATTAAATCATGAAACTTAGCTGGGTGACACCATTGGAGCCGGAGCATCATCTCACTCTTGAGAAGCTTCAGATCAGAATTTTGATTTTTAAGGAGCACAGAGCAGAGCCAAGGGACAGGTGTGGAGCTGCCCTTGAAGCCTCTTGCGCGTGCTGAGAAGGAAAAACCCCCTACAGAACAGGCTCCTCAGGGCTGCATCTGCTCCCCGTGCCTTACACAGCCACCAGAGGAGCAGGAATAATATCCTTGGAGTCACAGAACCCTTGGGGCTGGAAGATCCCAGCAGGAGCACCAAGCCAAACGTTCCCCAGCACTGACCCATGTCCTCAGGTGCCACATCTACACATTTGTTAAATCCCTTCAGGAATGGTGACTCCATCACTCCTTTGGGCAACCAGTGCCAGAGCTGGACAACCCTTTCATGAAGGAATTTTTCCTAATATATCATGTAAACCTCTCCTGGTACATCATGAAGTTACTCCCTCTTGTACTGTCCCTTGTTAGTTGGGAAAAGAGACCAACTCTCAGGGTGACAGACTGGCCTTGGGTCTACAGAGCCTTGCAAAAACCAAAAGATTTTCTATCAACCAGGCCTGGGAGAGAGAAATTATTCTTTCTTCTGCCCCAAGCAGACCAGTCCTAGCTGGAAGGATATTAACCTTTCTGGAAAAAAAAAAGAAATAATATTTTTTTAAAATTTCTTTTTATTCCCCCACCAAGGTCTAGGGAAGAAATAATATTTTGAAATTCGAAACCCAAAGAGGAAGAAGGAGACTGCCCAGAGTTAGCTGTAAATAATTTCTTTTTTATTTTTTGTGGAATTGAAAAGCTAATCTGAAAAATTATTTGGGAGCTAGTCAAAATGGTGATGCTATAACAAACAATAGCATGAAACAATTTCTACCCTATTTTAAATCCTTTGTATTCTACCTAAGATGAAACAATTTCTACCCTAATTTAAAACCTTTTCAAACACCAGCTATTAGGAAAAATTCAAAATTTAATTTAATTTTAAATATTATTGCCTTTTAGATTTTCCAGCTATTTTTTTCTGTTTTAACATATTCCACAAATTAAACACAAATCAACCACACTTTCCTAAAAAAAAAAAAAAATTGTTGTCTACAAAGTACAAAAACTCTGCCAGCAGTCATTGCATCAGATAATACCAGAGCCACAGAATAAGAGAATTATAGAATAGTTTGGGTTGGAATAGCCCTTAATGATCATCTAGTTCAAGTCCACCCTACCATGAAGAGGGAAACTTTCCACTAGGCAAATCCAAGAACATTTCCCATTTAAAAACCCAGCAGATCTCTAAAAATAAGTTTTCAACCCCAAAATGGATGTCTTGCATGGCTTGCCTTCATAAGGTGTTGAGGTATAACATCTCAGAAATGTCTTTAACATCCTTAGGGTATCCAGCCTCCCAAAGGTCATGGGAGAGAGGAGTTGGTGGAGAAAAAGTTAGTGAGAAAAAAAAAAATCTGAATTTTGGGTGTGCTCTGATTTTGGCTTTTCAGATGGACTGCTGAAAAATTTTAGATAAGGGTTTTAAAATCCTCTTTGCTAAAAACCAAGCTGGTTGGGACACCAGAAAATGTTTTGCAAAAACTTTGTATTTCCTATAGATTCCATTTTATTTTTAAAAATTTATTGTTCATAGGCACCATAGCAGAATTTTGAATTTAACAGCTCTGTTTATGAGACTGTAATGATCACTTCCTCCCAACACAGATTTCTTTCTTGCTTTTAATCACACATTTTAGAAAGCCTCCATGATCTGCCACCGTTCTTCAGGAATCTGCAGGCTCATGGCCACACTTTTAGGGAAGTATCTCAGAATCATGGAATGGTTTGGGCTGGAAGGGACCTTAAAGCTCAAATCCGTCCCCTGGCATGGGCAAGGACACTTTCCACCATCCCAGGGTGCTCCAAGCCCCATCCAACCTGTCCTTGGGCACATCCAGGGATGGAGCAGCCGCAGCCAGGATGGTGCAGGGGTCACAGAGTCACAGAATCATTTAGGCTGAGAAAGATCTCCAGAATCACCGAGCCCAGCCTTGACTGACCACATTGTTAGACAAACCACAGCACTGAGTGCCACATCCAGCTGCTTCTTGAGCGCCTCCAGGCATGAACTGAGGGATACAGGGATGTGGGGGTTGGGGATGCAGGGACACAGACCCAATTACCCAGCAGGAAGGAGGGACAGCCCTTCTGCTGCAGCAGAGTCACTTCATTCCATCTTCACTCACAAAATTATGCTAAGGAAACTACAGATGCTTCAAGAGTCAGCACCAAAAATCTTTGATAATCCAAAATTCTAAAATGCAAGAAGTTTTGTATGCAAGTATCTTTTGTATTTGTATTTTTGTACGGGCATGAACATCCATGATGTGTTTTCTGCTCATTATACTGCCTTAAGTTGCCTTAAATCAGATAAGAATCAGGACCATGAAATTCATATGGACACTTGTGCTGCTACACCAGCTGTGCATTGCACCCACAGCACAGAAAAGCTGAAAAGCTGGAAAAGCTGAAAAGCTGGAAAAGCAGAAAAGCTTTTTTTTTCCCATTAAACTTGCTGAGACATGACTGCAGCAACCAGTTCCTTCTAATACCTCATAATTCAATTTCACAACCTGTTGTGCTGATTCAGAGATTTCAATTGAGTGCTGCTCTGATTGGGTTTTAATTGTGATATTAATTCAATAGTTTCCTCTTCCAGATCTGTGTGTTGATAAAAGTGGAGCAATCAGCCCTGCAAGGCCCAAGCTGAAGTGTGGAAGTGATTCAGGGACTTGCCAGGCTTGGATAAAACTCATTTGCTGTTGTGTTTGTGAGTTTTAGGATGAGGGAAGAGATAAATCTGACTCTATATTTCTTAGAAGGTTGATATGAATTCTATTCTATTCTATTCTATTCTATTCTATTCTATTCTATTCTATTCTATTCTATTCGTCTTATTAAAGTTATATTAAAAATAATAGAATAAAGGATTTCATTCGAAGGTTAGAAAGGAGAAGAATGAATAATCAAAAGCTGTGACTGCTCAGAGCTTTGACATAGCTGGACCATGATTGGTCATCATGTAGAAACAATTCACATGAGGCCAATCAAAGATGCACTTGTTGATAAACAACCTCCAGACCACATTCTAAAGCTATCAGATAGTTATGGTACATATTTCTTTTCTGAGGCTTCTCAGGAGAAAACCCTGACAAAGGATTTTTTATAAAATTATCATAATAACACTCATTCAGCTGGCATCATCCAAGCAGGTCTCCCGGACCAGACAATTAAAATGGCAGTGACTACCACAGCAGTTCTGAGCCATGGCAGCAGCAGGATTCCTTCAGCTATGAGCAGGAAAGGTGCTGTGAGTGGGCAGAGAGGATGAACAGCTTCACAACCACGTCTTGATCAGCCACCTCAGCCCTGGGTGATGTGTCACCAGGGCTTGTGTCACTGCGTGGGGCACAGACTGGCCAAGGGTTTTCCTCACCTTCACCAAAGGCTGCTTGGGGAGGCTGCAGGAAAAAGAAAATTGCCTCTGCCCATGCACAAATCTTGTAATGAGCTGGAGCTGGCCTTCTCATTAGACCTTTTAAAATACCTTCACCGAGGGATAAAACCAAAGGGTCTTTAGAAAGTCTCAAAAAGTCACCCTACTGGAGGAAGCAAGCTGATTTTATTGTTTTCCACAAAAACACAGCTGGTTTCGCTGTTTGCCAATGTAAGCTGTTATTACTTTTTCATTAAATCTTTTGCTTTACTATGGGAAACAAACTGCTATTACAGAGGAATCCATATGCAAAGAGACGTTCTTCCAGTCTGTACATGGAGTGAATATTCCTCCTTTCCAAAACTTTCCATGTTAGAAATAATTTAAAGGATTCTCGGCACTCAACAACTCATGCCCAGCTCACTCTTCCATTCCCACTGGATTTTATTGAACCACCTGGGATTATTTTAGGAAAGATGGTTGAAGTTTTTAGGAATTAATTTGTATAACATGGAAAGTAATGGAAAAATATGGTCATGTGTATTCATTCTGAATTTAAAATCAAGTTGTTTCTACTTAGATCGTGTTTATGGCCTTTTCTCTTGGTTATTCTAGTGAATTTTAATTTTCTGGCAGGGTTGTTTGGTGGAATGAGGAGTGTACTGGCAGGAGGGTTGGAGAGAATTGGAGAGAGGACAATTTAATGTGTTACCCACAGACATTTGGCAATGAAAACAAGTTAAAATATTTCATCCCCCAAACTGGAAAACCAAACTCCCAGGGTGAATTACCTGTCCCATCCCACAGTTCAGCTTTCATGTGTAGTGCACAACTGTGAACTGCTTGTGAACCAGACACAAAACCAGACTTATTTGCAGAAGTTATCTGGCAAGTAATTTAAAGTAATTAATCAATTTGAGCAAACTACAATCTATTCTTGGACGAATCAAAAGCAGAAAAGGTCTGATTTTAGCAGGGAAATAAATCATTATAAATTATTGGTCCAGCTGTACTATTAACATTAATAAAGTTCCCAAAATAATTAACCAAAAACTGTTGTTATTAACAAATTATCAAGCCCTCAGTCACTGTCTTTCCAAAGTGTTAGGTCTTTGCCTCACAGGGGGTGCTTTGGTAGTTTTATTAACCTGATGTGAAAATAAGAGACTGCAGCCTTCTCTGGACATGGTGCTAGCACAGGAGATCAGCTTTTCCACCCTGAGAAATATTCCATTGCCACCTCAGAGCCAAAAATACTTGGAAAAAATTGAGAAATTCCCTACAATCAGAAGTGCTTGAACTCTCACCAATCAAACACTTGCACTGTGTCTCTAACACTTAGCCAAAAGTGAGGAGGTGGTTAAAGTGTTGAAAAGGCTTGAAAGTGTTCCAGACCAGGCTGGATGGAGCTCTGACCAACCTGGTGTCCCTGACCATGGCTGGGGATGGAATTGGATGGGCTTTGGCATCCCTTGCAGCCCAAGTCATTCTGTGATTCTTGGAGTCTCAAATTTCCTGAGAGCTTTCCTGTACAAAGCCATAGATTATTAAAGCTGATCACCAGGATGATCCTGGTGACAACAAAATACATGCTGGAAAATTAAGTAGGAGATGCATTAGGGAAGGGAGAAAAGGGAGGCAAGGCAAGGCAAAAACATCAGTGCTCAGCCCACTGACAGTCAGAATCTCTCTCCTGTGTCTTCCTGAGCCACTTTCCTAGGGGTTGCTGAAATCCAGTGACCATTTTACAACTTTCGGAAAATCTTTGGTACCACAGAGTGTTACTAAAATTATACTTAGCAAGGAGGGAGTCTTGCTAATGCTGAATAAGGACTTGAGCACGCTCCTGTAGCAGAAGAACCCAGAGATGTACTTTTAGCACCTAAATTTGAGAAGACAGTTTTTTCTTTGGTCTTCACTGAAACTGGCTCCACCTTTTTTTTCATGTGCTCTGCCACTTACAGCCAAATACAGGCAATTTATGGTATGCTGAGAGAGACTCTGAAAAATCTCTTATTTCCTCAATACTCATGAAAATTGTCTCACCAGCCTTGCAGATGCATTTTGGCATCTTGGGCTAGTGAGATAAAGATGATCTGGTTCTGATATTGTCTTGGAGAGAGGGTCAAGACGTGCAAGTGCTCAAATCCAATAGAGAGAGGTGTCACTGCAGGGACATTTTCCCTGAAGCCTGATCCTCCCTCACTGTGCAGGGCAAGAGGAAATAAATCCCACCCCCAGTGACAGAGTGAACAGAGGGCAGTGAGTCCTTATGAACCTTGGGGAAATCCTGAAAAAAAAGAGATACAAGCAAATTAAGACAAAAGTCCAATGAAAACAGCAGCAGTGCAAGGAGCATTTCATAAAGTTCCCAGTTACACCGTTTCTGTCTTTAAAAAACACTGTTTGAAACAAGCAGTAGAGATCTGGTTGTAGTCCACAAATCCAGCTTTTAATTTGGTTTTAAAACCAGAAATATCCACTCTTCTTGTGACCTGACAGAAAGAATGGCCATTAAATGCTCTAAGAAAAGGAATGCTAAAATGAAATTTGTCTCTGGAAGGTAAGAGAGTTTCCTAATCATCTTTCAGATTTATTTTTTTTTTCACATCTAGTTGGATATCTTCTATCAAACCCTGATGTCCAGAGAAATGAAAGGTACCTTTCACTATTAAGTAACTATAGAAGTTTTACCTATATTATTTGTAAATTGTAACTAAAATTTTAAAAATGCCCTGTCAGAAGAAGGCTTTAAAAAGTGTAATATTTTGTTTTATTTAGCCACTACTTGGGGAAAATTTAACACTGAGACAGAAAGGTTGCAGAGCAAGTAGCACTTCATAAATTGCTTGAGCCCTAATCAATACATATTGTCATCTAGTCAAGTCCTCCAAGCAGATTTTTCTTTGCCTTGCCTCAAAAGCGTATTTTATGAGGTTGTTACTAGCTTGTGCTGCAAGGCCTGGCCTAATGAATCTGTCACTGGCACTATTGATTGACATGCCAGTGTAAGTGAGACATGTGATTCCGATTGACTTCCTAATTACTGCTGCTGTGATGTCTCACCAACTGGTAAGGCCAGAGGTTAATAGTTTTGATGTTCAGCCATTGCTGGCTCTGGAAGCTGGAGTTAAACCAGCTCGTTGGAAGTCAATATCTGAATCAAGTTCTCAAGGCTACTTTCGAAGCTGATCAATTAAGCCCTCCTTGTTCCCCCTCTTGCTGTCTGACAAGACTTTGATGAGTGGGGACCTCTAAAGCTGGAGGTTTAAGGCAGAGCAGGGAGGTTGGTGGGATTTAAACGCAGCAGCAGGAGCAGCCTGTAGGCCGGGGCTGCATTTCTGACAGCAAAGAGATGGAATCCTGCTCCTTCTTCTCACTGGAGGGAACAGGGCTCAGGTTTCCAAAAGCTCCTGGGTGTCCCAAGTGTCTTCATGCTCAGGATATTCATACAAGACGGGCGACAATGGTCACACCCTCTGTCCATCCCTTCTTCCCCGTAGTGCGAGGATAATGGTCAGGCACCTCTGTCCTCAGCTGTGAAATGGTCCTGGCTCAGAATTAGGCATGAGAACCCACACTTCATTTAAAAAATGTGTTCCTCAGCCTGATTTCTGAGCGAATAATCCTGAAATGAGGCAGTGTAACAGTGATGGATGCCCGAGTGTGCAGACAGCCCGGGGAGCAGGTTGGGAAGGGCATGAGGGGCATGAGCTGCTCCAGGTGTCTGTCCAGAGCACAGGACTTCAGAGATTCCTTTTGAGGTGCTAGAGAATTTAGGGATTTTTCTGTAGCAAAAAAAGTACAACAGCTGCCTCAACCCAAAAGACCCCATGTCTGAGTGCACTGCGTCTGATCATTGCTCTGGCCCAAGCCTGGAGACAAATACAAGAATATGGCAAGCACAAATCACTCTGCATCAAATTTATTCTCCACATTTCCAGCATAAGGGCTTTCTGAAGTGAAAGTGATATATCTGTATCAAAGGCCTTCTTGGATTTCTCTTCCATTAATTAGTTCTGCTGAGTCCTGAAATCACATAAAATCTCAGCTTCCACCTCATACCTTTTTGACAAGCTATGAAGCCTACCATGTACAGTAGGAACAATATAACTCCTTTGGCCTTATACACTTTTGTCTCCACACTCACCTTTTTTCATGGACTTTCCTGGCCATTCTTCTCTTGAATAATCCTGCCAATCTTGTTCCTATGATTTCCTTCAGGGGACCAGAGGTCCTGAAAAGGACGATGCAGATGTAACATTAATTCTTTCAGCTGCATAACATCCCTGGCTTGTTCTTCACTCCTTCTTAGTAATCACCAGCAGCCAGTCTGCTTTTCTACCTGTAATCAAGCAGTGAGATAACAATAATAATTTTTATTAATAATTCTGAGAATTACGTGTTGTGACACCAAGTTCTCTTTTCTGAAGGTAATAGACAATTCAGAGTACATGCATGTGCATTACTTTGCATTTAGTAATGTTGAATTTCAATTTTATTTTCTTGTCACTTGGGGTTGAAGATCTCAGCAAGTCTCATCAGTCAGCTCTGGCTTTTACCACCCTGAATAATTCAGTAATATCACTGAGCTTTGTCATCTCTCTATCCACACTCCTTTCTGGGTTATTTATGAATATGCTGATCTGAATGGATCTTACTATACACACACACTGGATTCCATTGGAAACGTGCAAGTTATTCCTGTGCTCCATTTCCTAGGGATTTTACCCCATTTAGTTATTAATTGATTAAAGGTCCTACCCTTCTAGCAGCTCCTTGAGCTTTCAGGATGGATTGTCATAGAAAACTTACCTATGTAACATCAGATCACCTTTTCCATACACTTAACAAGCCCTTCAGAGAGCTCTAACAGATTTAAAAGCTTGTCTTCCCCTTATGAAGGATGGGCTGAGCCTTCTTTGTGATATTGTATTTACCATAAATGCCCTGATGGTCTTTACATCTAGCAGTTTACTTAGTGCAGATTTGAGACTTGCTGTCACTCTGCAGACACCCTGGAGAGGAGAGTGTGTGTGCAGGAGCCACAGTGACATCAAGCAAGGACACAGCACAGAAAATTGTCACCAAGGTCATGCTTAAGATCCTCTACAGCTCAGAGAAGAGCACTATCCCACCCTAATAACTACAATGTTCCCTGCACCCAGCCACTTTAGATTTCCCCTACTGAAACTTCAGTTTCTGGATTGTCTTCTGCTGAACCCCAAGAAACAGGCCTTCTGCCCCAAGAAACAGGCCTTATAAAGGTAACACACTCTGGGCTCCTTTGTACTGAATATAGATGTGAAAATCTCACTTGGTTTCTCTGCTGAGGCCAAATCTTCCCTAAATTTCACTGTTATACCATAAACACCTGAAGTCCCTGGTGAAGTCTACTGGAAGCTACCAAGCTTCAAATCCCTGAAGGCTGAGAAAGAGTCCTGTAAATTTTGAAAATCTAAATGTTGTGCTATGTCTTCCTAAACATCTGCATCATGGTTGGGACATGGTAGTATGGTAGAGGAAACTTCAGTCTGACATTGCAGTTGTTCTTGTGTTGGCATTGCCCTATAAACCTTTGAGTTCCTACTTCTGATTTATTTACCAGTGTTTGCCACTTCAGCAATTTTTTCCTCAAATTCTTCCTTTTTTCTTTTTCTTTTTCTTTTGTTTTGTTTTGTTTTGTTTGCTTGTTTTTAGTTTGATTTGGTTTGGTTGGTTTTGGTTTTGATTTTTTTTTTTTTTTTTTTTTTTTTTTTTTTTTTTTTTTTTTTTTTTTTGGTTGGTTGGTTGGTTGGCTGGTTTTGTCCTGTTACAGTTTTAGATTGAAGATGCCAGATATGTTTTTTTCCTCTTTTCTTTTGGTGGGCATGCATTCAGCTTGGAGCTTCCAAATCCTTCTAATTTCCTTTGAGCTCTTTCTGATTTGAGTATGAGTTTTTCCACTCTGTACTATGATCTGAGGTGGAGACTTAGTCTCTGCAATAACACCTCTATGTAACTCTCCTGCTTTTTACTACCCCTTAGCCTTCTTCTTCACTCTTCTTCTCTTCATACTGACAAGACTCCCACATTTTATGCAGGCCCCCTTTCTAAAGTAGAACAACACTGATGGCTGAATCTTCATGGTTGTTTTGTCACTGTGCCCCATCCTACATTTGACCCAGTAGCCTGTTTTAAAATGCGATGTTTAAAACAGATTTTATTTGATTTGATTCTTGAGTTTTGGCAGGTTCTGGCCTACTCTTTATTTCAACATAAAGAGATGCTATAATCTTTACTACCAGAATATGCATCATCCTGAAGTTTGTGATTCTCTTTTCTTGTCAGCTTTCCTTGAGTTTTAATTCCTAAAATCATTCTAAGAACATTTCAGTTGTAAGGTTCACTCCTAATCTGACCAAGTGTCTTCTGCTTCTCCTCAAGAGTTTCTCAATTCTTGATGAAAACCCCTCCTTGTGCATCATTTTCTCAATTCTTAACTGCAAGTCTTCCCAAGTCTCTGCATTGAGTTGGTTCTGCAGTAGTAATACCAACGCATAATTTAAAGCCTGAGTGCAAATCTTGTTTTTTTAGTGGCTCTGGTCTGTATGGCAAGTTTTTAGTGGAAATTAGTTATGTAATCTTCATTACCTTGGAACAGATCTCTGCCATTTTACTGCGTCTGAAGTTTCTGAAAAAAAAACTTGGCAGGATTTGTGATTAATTACACTCCGTGTTGTATTAGACAATATAGATCAACCTGCCAATATGAATTTCTCAGATGTCAAAACATCGGGTAGGGAAAAAAAGATCATATGAGAAGGGGAAAAAAAATCATGAGACAGTCAGGGACAGCAATAATTCACCCATACCTATGCACCGTGTACAAATAATGCCCAGGGGAATTAGACACACTTACTTATCCCTTTGTCAGATGTCTGTTGAGAGCAGACAGTGCTGGACTCCTCATGCGTCTTGTTTCTTGCAACTTTTCTGAAAATGATGACATAATGAGAGATTTTGAACTCTTCATCTTAAATGGTTAATTAAGGACAATCTGAATATATGAGTTCTGACACCAAATTCACTTCAGAATCTGTGCTTTAACAGCCCTGAATAATGCATCTCAAGGATTAGGGACGCTTTGGAACTCCTAACTGCAGTTTGAAAGGCTTGGCTGGTTAAGGGAAAGAAAGGCAAAAATAAATAATCTATTGAAGAGTCGTGTCACTGTTTCCTGTCCTCTGCCAGAGCACCTGCTCCTGTGGTGTCCCCGTGTTCCTGACTGCCACAGGGATCTCTGCCAGCTCCACAGGATCAGTGAGGTGCTGTGGCTCAGTGCTGCCCCAGGGGAACAGGGACCAGCCCCAAGGCACCCAGAGCCCAGCCCTGCTGCCTCTCAGGAGCAAAGACCTCACCTCCTGTGCCCTAGCCTCAGTCACTAGGTGCTAGAGGAGACAGAGGCTGGCAGGATTTGGTCTTTCAAATGGGAAAAATAACACAACTGGGTTGTTACACCTGGCCCAGGAGGGCCATGGCTTGGTGGTTGTAACTTGCAAACCCAGTAGGAATGGCAAGACCCCAGCTCTGTCCTTCCAGCAAGGACTTGAATCTGTCCTGGTCCTGGGGAACACCCATCAGCTCATGGCCGTGGTGAAACTCAAGGTCCTCCACAACACCACAGTTAAAAAAAAAAAAATACTGGTAAGAAAAGAACAATTCATTGTGAAATAAGAAACTTAATTACTTCCAAAACAATTAATTAATTAATTAATCCTCACGCCTCCCCTGCAAGGTAGGAAGTGATTATTCTACCCATTTTACTCAGAGGGAAACCTCACTGTTAACTGACTTGCCAGAGGCAAAGGCATCGAAGGTGAAATCAGCATCCCCGGGCCAGCATCCCCAGGTCTCACTCCAGACCAGCCCAATTTGCTTGGACAGTGCTTGCCCTCATCACCCCAAGACCCCAGTGCACCAAGATCACTTAAGTTCCCATTCTCATTCCCCAAGGAAAACCCTGAAGTCATTTTTCCAAAGCCCAGATCACACCACGATCAGGCTGAGCTCTGCTGAGCCTGCTGCTGCTGCCTCTATCACCCTCTGAGGGATCCCCAGGCTGAGCCAAGCCCAGGCAGAGATGGAGTCTCAACAGGGGAAGGATTTTTTGGACAGAATTTTGGTGGAATGCTGTCTTCAGGGTCTAAGTGAGCTGCTGATTGCTTGAGGGTGAAGGTAAGGACTCAGCCCATCCTGTCTGCACTGCCTCAGGTCACGGTGTAGGACTGACAGCTCAGAGCAAATCCTTCTCTAATGTATTGCACACGTAGCTGTATACCTTGATACCTCCTCTGAGGTGCAGGTGGGCTTCTGAAAATAATCTTTATGTCTTATAAGGCTGATTCACATATTAGGGGAAAAGCTGTTGAGTTTTCAGGTGTGCAAAACTTCCACCCCCTTGATACAGGACGACCAAACTCCAGCTAACCACAGGAGAAAGGATAAAATGATATAATTACAGAAACATTTAGGTGGGAGTAGCCCTCAAACATCATTGAACAAGCATCATATCCCACAGCACTGCCAAGCCCACCACTGAATGATGTCCTCTAGGGCAGCAAGTCACACTGTGGGGGCTGATGACAATCACAACACTCAAAGCAGCTTGGATTCATCCCAGCAAGCCCAGTCTGGCTGGTCCCTGCACATTTTGAGGGAGACCATGGGCAGGGATCATCCCCTTGGATGGTAAAGGGAGAGCAGAGGAAGATGGAGGAGAAAGATGTGCGACAGCTGTGCAGCTCCTTCATGATTTCCCAGATCAGCAAACTCCAGCCCATGCTTGCATGCTCCTTTTCCTTAAGGAAACAAGTTTTGCAATCATCCCAAGGCTCCAGAAAATGAGGATTTAACAACAGAAACCAAATACCAGGAGTAAATCTTGGTGCTCATGGTTTGTGCAGCCAAGTGGAGCCTAAGCAAGGAAAAAACATACTCGTGAATCAGAAGTTTGCTCAGCTTGTGACTGATGACTGTTTTTATGCCACTGAGTTCTCCCAGGAAATCCTGCAGACATGCTCCAGGACAATGGCAAGCAGGAGAGCTGTGATTTAGCCCTGTGGGCATTCAGACACATGGCACAGGGCAGGACGGAGATGCAGAGTGGACCAGGGATGGACACAGTGTCATCTTGACCCCAGACCCTGGGAGAGAAACCTGAGCCAGCATCTCTGGTGGGATCAGCCATGAGACGAGCCTGGAAGCCTGAGGGTACAGGTAACCATGGAGGGAGCAGACTGGGGGCCAGGGCTGGATCTGTCCTTTAGAGGTCACTCCAAAGACCAACATCACTGCTACTTTGTCCAGGTGAACATTCCCACCTCCACTTTTTCATCTTGACAGCACTTGTTGTGCTATAGCTGAAATCCCAAATTCCCTCTCAGACCAAGAGGCCAGGAAGGCAGACCATAAAGGCTGTACCTGCACAGCCAAAATCAGCCCAGCTGGGCCACTCTTTAGCACAAACACTCTCATCTATACTGCTACCTGGGTGGCCAGACCCAAGAAGGCAGTCAGGGGTGGTGCTGGCCAGGCTGCTCCCCAGAGCTCCCCTAGGAAGTAACTGGGAGTGGCACAGCTGCCCCGGCCTAAAACACCCTCAGATCAACAATTTGGTTTACAGTCACATTCAGTGCCCAGCAGTGATCCTGGTAACTTTTTAATTTCCTAGCCATGAGGTCCCAAAAGTCATAAAACCCAGACTTCATTTGCCTGAAACAAAGTGGAAAGACCAGGATCCCTCACCCTTCGAATCCAAGCTGCGGTCACTCCCGGGAACCTGTTATAATTCTGCTTTAATTGTTGTGAGAGCTTTCCAGAGGCAGTGCTGGCACTGATTTGGATTTATACCCTCTCTCCTGATCTCAGGGTACTGCAGGAGTGGCGTCTGTGAGACCAACATTTATAGCATCCCTCCGAGGGGTGAAATGTACCTACTGTAAAATACTTTCTGTTAATTCTGGTGCGTCATTTGCGGGAGAGCCGCGTGGGGATCAGCGTGGGACAGACAGATTTAGATCACTTTGCTTCAGTCAGGCGGTGCCTTGCTCCCAATTCCTCACAAGTTAATTCTTACCTGGGATAATTATGTCTCTCTTCAATCTAGCCCGGCTTAACCCTTCTCTTCCCGCACTCCTGCTGAGACCACACCTGTGGCCACGGGGATGATGATTTGTGGGTGTTTGTGGCCGTGGCTGACCTCTTCTGCAGATTTCTCTATGACCTTGGGCAATTCAATTAATTAATGTAGCTTGCTTGCTCTCTGATGCTCTCTGACACGTGAAAGCTGCCCGGTGTCTGAGTTACATACTCCTGAGAAATTATTTATCTGTTTAAGACCTGGCCCTTTAGATCTGGTTTCTGATGAGACTGATGCTGTCACCACTGCTCAAGATGTCCAGAACTGGATCTTCTGAAAGGGGGTGCAACTTGATGTCGATGCATCTCCATCTTGTGCTGTGCAAGAAATAAAAATAAATTAAAATGGGGACAGGATCTGACCTTGTCTTGGAGCCCCTCTTTTGTGTGGGACCAAGGGAGCACTCCCAGAGCATTTCCTATCCCTGTTGAGCCCTGGTGCTGGAGCAGGTGGTGAGAGTTATCCTCTGGGTGGGCATAAACTGATGCCCGGCAGTATGTGGGGGAATAGGGATAATTAAGAAAAGCTGCTCTGAGAAGGTTGTCCAGCCCTGCCACAGCTGTCCAGAGCAGTGTTGGAGTCCCCATCCCTGGAGGGATTTAACAGCCGTGTGGATGTGGCACTTGGGGACATGCGGCAGGGGTGGCCTTGGCAGTGGTGAGGAATAATTGGTCCCTTAGATGATTTTCCAGCCTAAAATATTCTAGGGTTAGGACTTGAACATTCTGAGCCCCACTCTTTTTCAAACCATACCCTCTGGAACCCAAAAAATTTGGCTGCTCTGCCCAGAGGCCAAAGAGAGCATCTTCCTGCTTCCCAGCCTCTCACACAACTCCTTACTCCAGGGTCCTTTTCTGCATCTGGGACAAAAGGAATAATATCTTGGATTCTGATAACCAATAAATTATTCTTGAAATGCTATAATTGCTCAGCTGCAGCTGCAAGAGCAACTAAATACAGAACTTTAATAAAATATTATTGTTCAAATCAATTTGCTGAGAGTCTGCTTTGCTTTCTGCATGGAGTGCTAGGCAGCAAATAGTAAATACTGATCACTGATTAGAGAGCCAAAGAGCAAGAAAAGCCTGGAAGCTGATTTTTTTCCATCTGTACTTTTATTTTTTTCCTGTTTGAGCAAGGACAAGGGCCAGATTCTGCTCCAGATCTGGAAAGTTGCACTTGTTTCAAAGGCGTGGGAATTGCAGCTACTGCATGTGTAGTTTTACAAAATAGCTTAGGCACTTAAGAAGATAATCATCTAGAGAGATTTACAGTAGTGACTTTTACAGGGGGAGGGACAAGGGGAAGGGCCCAACTCCCATCAGGGTGAAAAATAAGCACAAATAAATCCAAAGCAACGATGCAATTGGCAGCTCAGGTAACAAGTTCAGAAAATGACCACATCTGGGCTGTTCTGGATCAAAAACTATTGAAGTCAATGAAATTCGCTCTGGATTTACAATGGTATTAACTGAGATCAGAATCCGACCCTATAAATTTACTATTACTTCTAATCCCGGCGCCTCTGATCTCGCTGAGATATTTGCTAACTGCTGAGCAGCTCGCTTTATTGACACTGAAATAACACACCCGTGCCCTACTATTGTTAAACTCAGCTGGTTTTAAAAACCCATCATACTGTTTGTCATGACTGACCTTAACAAACTGGCCTGCTGTCCTTGGATCTATGGGCAAGAAAGTTGTCAAATGCCCCCTTTTTGCAGCCTTCCACCACCAACAAAACAAAACAACAAAAAAAAAAGGGAAAAAAAAGGAGGAGAAAAAAAATCAATTTCAATCAACATGGAGTGTAATATTATCAAATGTCAGATGCTGAGGCCGTGTGCTTTGAAAATTATCCTTGACAGCTTCTTGTCGACTTAATTAAGTGCTCAAAAAAAAAAAAAAAGAAGAAAAAAAAGAGCAAAATATCTCAATTGTTGGCTCCCTCTCTTTGTGCTTCAGAGGTTCTATTGACAGCTCTGAAAAAAAGATTGCCTTTGGGGGTTTTATTGATAGATCCTTGCCTGATATTGGAATGATTCCTGGGCAGATAAATCACATTTAGATTTGTTAGTAATTGAGGAGAATTGATTGAATAGTTAGGATGGTCCCAAAGGGAGGTACCTATTCCTCTTCCGTTCTGCAGAGGTTGTCATCAGATAAAGGACCTCTTTGGGCAGGATGGATAAAGGTCTAATTGTTTACATGATCAGATATTGCTTCCTTTCAGCCCTCCCGCCCCAGGCTTCCCCAACTTTCATGTGGCAAATGTCAAGATGACAAAGGGGAAGGCTGTAAATAAAACCAAAAGTGGGCGAAGGTGATCAACCCTCTTCAAGACCTGGAAAGGCACTAATTATATTCAAATCATTAGTGGAATTTGGGTGCTAACAGCAATGGGTTCTTATTAAAAAAAATCCTCGGCAGTGTTTATTTGTGTTTTGCTTGTTTAAACAGCTGTGAACCTCATGTGGCAGCAGGTCAGGTGTGGCTCGTGGTGCCTCTGCAGGGTGGCCCTTTTTGGCTGATGAGATCCATGTGCAGGGCTGGGCTCTGGCACATCAAGTCCTCACTGGTCAGCTCCACCAGGGCTCTGTGTCCCATCACCCTGGGTGACCTGCTGGACCTGCCGTGGTCCCAGAGGGAAGCAGCATCTCAGAGAGTGTGCTAGAAAAACGGGAGAGAATGCTGGAGCAGCGCGGGGAGATGATTTGGACAAGGGCGTGTAGTGGCAGAACAATGGGGAGTGGCTTTAAACTGAAAGAGATTAGGTTTAGATTGGATGCTAGGAAAAAATCTTGGCTGTCAGGGTGGTGAAGCTCTGGCACAGTTTTCCCAGAGAATTTGTGACTGCCCCTGGATCCCTGGAAGTGTCCAAGCAGGCTGGATGGGGCTTGGAGCACCCTGGGCTAGTGGAAGGTGTCCCTGCCAGGGCAGGGGGCAGAATGGGATCAGCTTTAGAACCCTCCCAACCCAAACCACTCTGTGATTTTATGGTTTTCTAGGCTGGGGAATTGTGGGGAAGATGATAGAAGCAGAGGGAGTCCAGAGTAACATTGTGTGACTGTGGAGCAGTGTGAGGGGGCAGGTGCTGCAGGGCCCCATCCTGCCCAAACCAGAATTTGCAGCAGACACTTGGATGAATGCTCAAGGCTCCCCCACCCTGCACTCCTCTTCCCACACCTAGCAGAGGGAGTGAAAAGGATGACTATTTCCAGAGAGGGTTTTTCCATGGACTGGAAAAGCTCTGAGTAAGAAAGAGTGGTATTTTCATTTCCACTTCCCATCCATTTTTAAAGGTTCTATTTATTTGAGAGAGGGCAGACACACTGCAGTCTGCTTGGCACTTCAAGAGGAAATTTATTTCTGTCCATACCAAGTATAGACCCTGCATGGACCCTCTCTCTCTCTTTCTACAACTGCTCAGTCAAGATCATATTTCCCTACCATCTATAGAGGACAGGGTGCTCAGGTTGATTTTCAAGGTGTACTGTGCCACAATTTTCTTCCAGGGACTTGTTTGGGAAAAAAGGGAAAACATTTGAAAATCAGTTTTTAAAAATCTAAGGTTTAATACAGGTTTCTAATAACTGGCTGAAATGACTTGGTCAACATTTCTCATCCACTTCTCTCAGCAATGTAGGGAGTGTTGAAAGTTACAATTGAAAAAAAAATACAGTCAAGGAAAAATAAACTAAAGCATCTTACTCTCCTGTCTTCCAGCTTCATCAAAAATGAGTGTCATTTAGAGAAAGAAAGAAAGAGACAATTTCTCAGCTCGAAGTAAATAGCATTTTGGCACCACCAAATATTTAATTTGTAATTAGAAGCTATGAGCATCTCTGAATTCCCCACCTGCAGGCTTGATATCCTTAATATTTCAGCCCCACTCGTAGACTTCAAATGACCACTGCTCAATCCAGTCACCAGGGACTTCACAGAGGCTGCAGGAACGAGGTTCCTCTCTGGGTCAAACCTATCACCTCCACATACAGCCCTGCAACCTCCTCCTTCCTCTGGGAGTGGGCTATTGAAGTGCAAATGGATCTAAACTAGCCATGAATAAATTTAGGCTGGAAATTACAAGAAGCTTTCTAATTATCAGAGCTGTGAATGTCTGAAAGGACCTCCTGAACAAAGCAAGATGGTTCTGGTCATCGTGGGCATTTTGGGCGGCACCAGGGCCATAATTCACAGAGCAAATTTTCTGATTTGCCAGGAGTGAAAATATGTGTTTTCTTACACGTTCCTGTGCCTTCAGATGGACTCTGCAGCAATAATGAATCACAGGCTCATTTAGGCTGGAAGAGTACTTTAAAATCATCGAACCCAACCATTCCCCCAGCACTGCCAAGGTCACTGCTATCCCATGTCCCCAGGGGCCACATCCACACAGCTTTGAAATCCCTGCAGGGATGGGGACTCTACCACTGTTCTGGAAAGCTCTGCCAGGGCTGGACAGCCCTTTCAGTAAATAAATTTTCCCAATTAAAAAATTTAAATTTTAAATTTAAACCTCTTCTGGTGCAACCTGAGGCCGCTCCCTCTCCTCCTGTCCCTGTTCCCTGGAGCAGAGCAGGACCCCCCGGCTGTCCCCTCCTGGCAGGAGCTGTGCAGAGCCACAAGGTCCCCCCTGAGCCTCCTTTGCTCCAGGCTCAGCCCCTTCCCAGCTCCCTCAGCCTCTCCTGGGGCTCCAGCCCCTTCCCAGCCCCGTTCCCTGCCCTGGACACGCTCCAGCCCCTCAGTGTCTCTCTTGTCCTGAGTGGTCCAAACCCATAATCATGTTGGCCCATCACAGAGTTATCTTTTTCAAGGTAAACACTCAAGGTTTTACAAGTAACTAAGTGAGAGTTTCAACCCTGAAAACCCAGACTCACCCATGTCTTCATAGGTCAACTGCTTTTTAAACCAAAGCAGGTATCTCAACAAAAAATCCTGATTCACTTTTGATAGGTGTGAGGTCACTGCTGTGCTCCTTTGACCATGGCTTTAGGTGAAGACTTCCTTGAAGACCTGGAAGAATTTAAACAGATCACAAACCCTGTTCTACCTGGGTACCATAGCTCTAAGGGGAAAAAAGTCGCAGGTGTACATCTGCACACATTTACAGGCATGCAAACTCGTGTGTGCACACATCACACACGTGCACAGACAAGAACAAGGATCTCCTGTCATGGGGAAGGATCTGGCTGAGGTCAAGGAAGCAGCCTTGGGCCTGAGATCTGGCACTGACTGCGTTTCCCAGCACCAAACCCAACAGAAGTATTCAAAGATACATCTGAATCCACATCGAAACTCAAATTTTTTCAAGCAGAACATTTTATTGTTCCACTGCAAAGTATTTCTTCTAAGCAGAACCCTTTCTTCCCCCCCATGTCCTCCGCCCCTGCAAAAGCTGTTGAATTGCCTCTTTTTTCCTTCCCATTGCTCATTCCTATAGCAGGAGTGGAATTGATTTTTGATACTATCCATTTTGTTTGTCACAGATCGTCCTCCACTTCCCTCTGCGCCTTGCTGAAATATCACCCACAAATGATTATTCCTATCACTGCAGCCAACGCTTCGCCTGGGGCAGGGAATTTTCCCGCAGCTAAAAGTGGCCGCGTAATTGAAGGCAGAAACACCAGTACCTGTAGCCTGAAAATGTTAATAAACTACCAGAGGTCCCAGGAAAGTTAAATATTGGGAGGGATGTCAGAGCTGCGGTGTGATTAGTGGAACTGAACGACAAAGAGCACCTGCCCAAGGCGCCGGCACAGGGGGGATCAGTCTCCCTCTGACATCTGAACATGGCTCCTGCCTCCCAGGATGGGGTTCTGCTTGCAGGGAGGCAATCAGAGCAGGAGAAGCGTGCTCGTGCTGACACTGAGCTTGATTTTCTGGCTGCAGATCTGGGGGCTTGAGGCTGCTGTGTTGATGCTGTGAAGGATCTTGAGCTTTTGGGACTTACCTCGCACTTGATGTCGGGATTTCAGTGGCTGGGTTGTGCATGTGTCTCATTTCCATACTTGCTGTGTAACAAATGCACATATTTTTTTGGCTTTATTCAGGTTTTACCTTGCACTGAAGGTTCGTGGTGTACTTCAGAGATGTGCAAATATACTCATGCACTCTATATTCAGACAAAATAAGATGTATGAAAAAATGTTCTTATGAATGAGAGATTATTCTTATGCATGAAAGATGGTGTATGGAAACACATTCTCATGTGTTTATGCTAATTTGTTCCTTAGAAGTAGAATGCAGAACATATGTGAGTGCATGTGTGTGTTTTACAAGGGTATGCACTGAACAAAACAAAGAGGAATGGCTTCCCACTGCCACGGGACAGGGTTAGATGGGATATTGGGAAGAAATTCCTGTCTGTGAGGGTGGTGAGGCCCTGGGACAGGGTGCCCAGAGCAGCTGTGTTTGCCCCATCCTTGGAAATGTCCAAGGCCAGGCTGGATGGAGCTTGGAGCACCCTGCCCTGTTGAAGGTGTCCCTGGGGGTGGAACTGGGTGGTCTTTAAAGGTGTCTTCCAACCCAAACAATTCCAGGATCCCTTGAGTGAAATATGTAGAGATGCATGCCTGTCGTGGCCTGTATGCCATAGGGAGACTACATATGCAAGCTGCACTATGCAATGTTCATCATGTTATATATTGTATATATTGTATGTGTTGTATCACAGCTTGGCTGGCCCCTGTGCAGTACAGTGCCTCTGCTTGAGTGCAGAGTGTCGTTCTCCCATGCAAACACACTGCAGGGTAAGTCACAGCTGATTATAGCACCAAGACCCAGCCCTGTCTCACAGAATCTGGGCTGTGCCACAGCTTTGTAAGACCTGGTAGCTGATCTCACTCCAGAACAGCTGCTGGTAAGCAGGGATGGATTTTTCCTCATGATAAATCAGTATTCCATTGGATTCTCTGAATTTGGAGAGCTCTTTGCCCAGAATGGGGCTTGAAGACCCAGGCCTGCCTTTGGCAGTGCTTGCTGCAGAGGTGCTATAATGCAAGGGTGCATGACAGGGATAGAGCAAGGGTGCAGGGTTATTAATTGTTGCATACATGCTTCCCTTGCATGTAACTCAGATTTTCCCCCTGGGAAAGAGAAAGGTCCTTTTCTGTTATTTTACCAGCCTTTCTTTTCTTGCTTGCTGGATTCTATTATTTCCTTTAGTAGAGTATCTCTAATCATTGCCTTGCGTCATTATCATTATCTCTTTTTATGATCTTTAGTTACGATGTCAAAGAGAAGAAAAATGAGCTCAGTTTTCTAGCATCCTAACACATATTGATTTCAACAGCAGCTGCCACGAGGCCTTCACATATGATGGATTGCCACTAGACTGATGCAAAAAATACCCGCATAAATAAAAGTATTTACCAAAGAGAATAATCAGTGATTGCATAACAGCATCATCACATTGACCAACAGCCCTGGCAAGCTCAGGGAGTAATCTTAGCACAGACTAGTGTTCTTTAGGGTAAACTTTCAGAGTTTGCATTGAAGACCCCGTTTCAAGTAGTTATTTTAATAAATATCCCTTGAATTCTTGGGAGCTTCCTAAAGACTGGAAAAGGAAATAACCCAGTCCAAGTGTAGGTAGGGCACCTTGCTGGTGTCAGCCTTTGCCCTTGGGATCACACAGAAAAGAGATATACCATCCTGGAGGAAGACATTCCTTGGGGGGAAGAGGATCATATAGGACTTCCCTGTGGCCATGTGCTTTTGCTCCATTCTGGAAGCACCAGACACAGGAAATGGCCCACCCCAGGTGAATGAGGAACTGGAAAGCACCCAGCCAGTGCTGTGGGCAGCAGAACAAATTTAGGGATGTTTTCCAGCCCTAACAGTCCTGTTATTCTATGCTTTTGAGGTCCTTGAGAGGACCCTGGGCACTGTAGGTTGCATTTCTGGGTTGCATTGAGGGTTCTTGTGGTTGATCAGCCTCAGGAGTTTCTCTAAGGGAGCTCTTTGAAAAGCCCAGGAGCTGGAGGCAGTGGGGTTTTCTGCCAGTACAGCTTTGGGGAACATCTCTTGGCTGTCTCTTATCACCATTGCAGGCCTGGAGGCTCCAAGGCCAGATAAGGAGGGTGAGAACAAAGTGAGGTGTTTAATTTAATTTAATTTAGGGTTAGTTTCTTCTCCCTGGCAAGAAGGGAGAGGACAAGAGGAAAATGGCCTCAAGTAGCTTCAGGGGAGGTTCAGGTTGGACATTAGGGAAAATGTCTTCAGCAAAAGTGTTACCCAGCCTGGCACAGCTGTCCAGGGTATTGATGGTGTCCCAATTCCTGCAGGGATTTAAAAGCTGTGTGGATGTGTCCCCTGGGGACAGCAGGGCAGTGGTGGCTTTGGCAGTGCTGGGGAGTGTTTGGAACTTTTGATCTGAGAGGGCTTTTCTAATCTCAGCAATTCTGGTTTTTTGCTCCCAAGCCACTAGCATCAAATCTCTGGATTCAACACTAAATTCCAAAGAAAACAGACAATATCATAGAATATTTTATTGCAGTTTTTCTTTCCCATTATCTTCTATTCTATCCTGAAGGCAACCTCAGCCAATCCTCTCTGAATTGTATCTTTCCATCTTTTAAAGGAATGCCCTGTTTCGTACAGGGCATGGGTTAGAACTATTCCTGCTTTCTTTTTCTGTTTTCATCCATCTGCACCAGCCTGGCAACCAGCAAAAATACACATATAAAGATGTCTTAATCTTAAATATAATTAGATATAATACCTCACGCAGCGTTGTATGATTAGTAAAATATATGATCATTAGTTATTAGATTAATGTGTCTACTTGTGTAACTGAAAGCCATTTGCAGCCAGAAATTAAATAGCTCAATTTGCTGTAATTGACTTATCTCCCATTGAGATTACTGCACTTGCTGCTGGAGAAGGTTTCTTCAAATGCTAAAAAGCAGCTGCGTGGAGAAGCTGGGTCCTGTTTTCTTTGGAAAGCCCCCACCCCACTGGAGGCAGGGGTATCTGAGGCAGGGTCTGGAGGATCAGCAGAGCCGTAATTACGGCTGCTGGAATAAGAGCCGCTGCATTTGGGGAGAGGTAGCCCACAGTGATGATTCCCTTTCTCAGGAATCTGTGGGGCCAGAATCCGATCTGCCGTTGGGTGACCACAAGAGACGTGTCCACCTTTTACTCCCTGTGGGCACCAGCACCATTCACACCGCTGTAAACCCAGGAATTCCTGGATTTCCCTTCCGCGCGCCTGGGAAGAGCGAGCGGCCGCACACGGGTTCGGCACATCCTGGCGAAGGGCTCCATGCAGAGCAGCGTGGCAGGCAGGGAGCAGCCAGCCCCTGGGGCTGGGCAGGGTGTCTGCAATGCGGGTCTCTCCTCCCAGGGGTGCCAGCAGTGGCTCCGTGGGTGAACACGTGCGGAATAGGGAATTGGGAGCGCGTCTCTTCTGGCGACGTGAGATTGTGCCCTTAAATTATCTGCTGACACCTCTGACATTGGGAGGTGCAGAGGGGCCCTGCAAATCTCAACTTTCGCTGCTGCCTCTTCTTCGTCGTCTTCTTTTTTTTTTTTTTTTAAATAGGTTTTCTTATGGTTTTCTTAATTTATTTTTTTTTAGCCACAGCAACTAAGCGAACCGTTCAAATTGAAACACTGAAATGAACCAAGCTGAACAATAAACTAAAACATGCCTAGAGCAAGTTGAGCAATAAACAGGTTTTTAATTTTTTTTCCCCCTTCCATCTCGGTGGTGTCTGTCTCTGATAGATGATGTGACAAAGGAAGAATCCTCAATAAATTCTAAATTCTGAATACTAAATCAGTGAGCAAGAGCAGACGTGTGAGATGCCATCCCAGCTCACAGTGGCTTTACAGCTGTGATACCACAATGCTACTGCCCCGTGGGGCTGGGATGGAGCTGCAGATGGACAGAGGGACGTGCATCAAATCCATCCATCCGCACGTGGTGGTTTTATCCAACCTACACCCAGCCCGAGTCCATAACCCAGGTGTGTCTGAGGCTCTTCCCAGTGTATCCTGACTGGAGTCTCCAAGGGAAAATATTATTCATAGATTTTAAGGCCAGGAGGGGATATTTTGCTCTGCTCTGACCTCCATTAAAACACAGGCCAGGGAATTTCAGAGTGATTCCTGCAGGAGGAACAAAGGAGAGGGATCATCTACTGTGTAATTTTGTCTCATGAGAGATGTAAATATGCTGTGATTCTACTAAGGGATGCCACAGAGAAGGAGGACCTGTGAGGGAGATACTAAAGGAAAAAAGCCCTGAGCTGAAATTGTACCAAGATTATCTATATGAACTTACTGCTGCATGTTCTTTCTCACCTTTCAGGGGGCTGAGTGCTGTAAAATGCTTGCCCTTGCAAAAATTGTGTGGTTTGGGAAAAAATAAAAATATTTTTTTTTGCTAAAGCATTGTCACAGTCTTTGCCTCAGGAGGACCTAAATGTGAAATAATCCCCCAAGGGCTGTGACACAGTGTGAAGGGAGATGCTGGCAGTCACACAGTGTGCATTGAGCCCTGAGACAGCCTTATGCTCCAGACCTCAATTTGCAACCTGCTTTGAAGAGAGCTGAGGTACACTTTCCTTCTGCAGCACCCTTCATGCTCTGGTTGTCCTGCCTGAGTTAGGAGGCAGCAGCTTTTTCCTTTTTGGATGTCAGGCAGCCTCTTGGGGAGGAGCTACAGATTCCTGCAGAAGGCACTCTCTAATCTTTGGTGCAGTTTCTGCACAGATTTGTTTCTCACTACAGCTAAGACTACCTGCACCTATTTATTTCTCATGAGGTTTGCCATGGAACTTGTTGTTATCTAAAAGTTTTTATCTTCAATGAGGAAAACCCTCACCCTCTAGTTTGGCTGGAGAAACCCAGCAGCCTAGCTGGAGTCTCACTCTGAATTATTTTCCTTCCACTGAATTTGCAGCTCAGCTTGAAGCTGACACAGTACAAATGTACATGAACGCAGCCCATATTTGCAATTTAATCCTTCAGGCTCTGCATGGCACTGCTGAACAGCCCACAACAGGGATGAGATCAAACTCAATAATTCAGGCATTCAGCTTCCAACCAACACTTCATCATGGTCCTGGTCTGAGCAAGCCTGTGGTCTGGTCTAGCTCATGAAAAGTGGAGTTCTTTCAAACTCACACCTCAGTGTTTGTCTGAACTCAGTCTGTAGATCCAAATTAATCTTTTCAATCTGTCCACACAGGTAAATCAGAATGACTTCCTGAAGCATCACCAGGGAGCTGGTGCAGAGACCTAAAGATGGCTTGACAGAGTTTGTTGGATGAAAATCAGTTTAGTCCAGACTGCAAGCTAATGGATGATTTACAAAACTCAGAGTGACAGGGAAGAATTTGGGCCTCTGTCCTTCAGGAATATTCCCATGGCTTGCACATAACGCCTTGGTGTGGTTAAAATGCATGAGCAGACAACGATAAACTCAAGCAGGCACTATTATAAAATGTGACAAATAAGCCATGATGCCAAGTGCAGATTACCTTTAGGTACTTCTGAACTATTTCTGCCACGAGTTCTGCTGCCAGGCTGTGTTCTGAGGACACCCCAGCTATTATCAGATTTATCACTTTTTCCTCCTCACTCCATTTCTCACAGCCAAACACATCAGCAATTCACCAGAGACCATTCCCAGGTTTTTTACCTTTTCATTTCTTTTCTGAATAATTTTTTGCCATGCTATTTTTATTGCATTTAGGTAACAAATACTACTACAGAACCTTTCTCCCTTTATTTCACCCTCACCATAAATCATGAAGGAAACTATCTCCTGGCCTGTGGAACACCACTTGGAAGGACAAAGCAAATCCAGGTGGTGGGAGAGCTGAGGTAGAGCAAAGTGCCCCAAAAGTCCTGCCTCATCTCACCTTCCTCTTTAGGTGTGATATACTCCAAAAAACCTTTGAAGATATCTCTGAAAATTATATGTACAAGCTGCAAAATGAAAGGCAGTTCTTCCATCTGGCTCAAATAAATGCCCTAAAACAAAATATGCCAGTAGTGTCCAGCAGCTATGAGTGAAAACAAGGCTGCACTGGGTGCTTACTGGGAAAAAAAGTCATTCCAAGTAAAGAAGACAAACATAATTTGAAGAGGACAGTGTTTCTGGCCACTTCTGACCCTGCAGGCCTTGTCCCCAGTCCCTGGGCAGCTCTCCTGGAGCCCCTGGAGGCCCTGGCAGGGGCTCTCAGGTGTCTCTGGAGCCTTTTCTTCTTCAGCCTGAGCCCAGGTTGTCCCCCTCCTTCTCTCCCCAGCCTAGGGCTACTCAAAAGAAAAAGCTACTCTTCATTTTCCTTTGGACAAGTGGGTGGTTCAGCAGAGCTGAGGGACTGGAAAGGAAAGGTAATGGAGATTTTACAGCCACGGAGCTGATACAGCTGGAGATAAAGGCACTGTGAGCTCTGGTGTCACAAACTTTATTGCCAGGTTGGTGTATATAAAAGGAGAAAGACAACATGGTTTTCAGACAGATAAAACAGAGCTTAAAATTCTGGCAGTTAGAGAAGAAATAGGTGATTTTTAATTCACAGGTGGTGAAAGGGAAGGCATTAATAAGAAAAAAAGGCAAAAGCAAAACATGTAGTAGTAGATGAATTGCATGAAGTGGGCCCACCTGGCAAAGGAAGATGGAGGGGTGCTGCTGGTTAGTTTTAATTTTTTTTATAATAATGGTCCATCACTGTGCATCAGACAGTCCAAAGGGCTGGGAAGGATGTGCCAGGCACAGGCTGTTCTCCCCTAGCCCAAGGCTGGTGGAGAGGTGTGAGAAACCACCCCCAATTCATTACTGCCTCTTCCTGGTGAATGCACAGGTTCTTCTGAGAAGATAAATAGTCAATAGCTATTTCCTGTCCCTATTCCTTATGCCTTTCAGAAATGCACATACCTCTGTAATGTTCCCCATCAACTGCTCCTTTCAATTCATCCTTATCCTTGTGATAAGGAAAACTCATCCCAGCCCCTAACTTGTCCATTCTTGCCCTCTCCAGTGTCCTCTCCAGGGACAAAGCAATCAGATTGCCACCAAGCACAACCTCTTCTCATTGACTCTGGAGAAATCTCATGGGCTTGAGGTTTCTTTCATGCTTTATGCAGGATCCATTTATTTCTATGCCACAAGGATAAACAAAGATATAATTCTTTCTTCTCCGTTAAATTTATATGCTCATATTTATTGCTTTTTTTGACAGGATTAGTCTCACACTTCACAAAATTTAAAGGATATCTGTTAAGTATAGAAATTCTAACTATCAATACAGGAATTAAGCTGCTTGATAAAATATCCATTCCCCCCCTTCACAGCTGTCCATTCCCCAGTTCTAGTGGTCTTTATGAGCTCCTTTATCCAGGATGAGTAGAGGTGCCAGAGAACTGGAAGATGATCTGTGCCAAGCCACAAAGGCAAAAAAAAAAAAAAGTTATGAAAAAAGTAATATTCAGACAAGGCAATTCACCATGGTTGGCAAAAACAAAGACAACATTCATTTTAGAGAGGGATAAAAACATTTTTCTTTTTTTCAGTAGTGAAAAGGAAGAGTGGGAGCACAAGAGAAGTAATTAAAGGCTAGAATTCATCCCAGACAAAAGGAAGTTCTTACCAAAGACACCTAAATGAGGAGTTAATTATCCCCCGTTCTTCCACTGCAGTTGGCACTTCTCAGGCTAAATAAAATCCCGTGTCAAAGGTGCATCTCTTTATTCCTCACTCTGGCAACTGTGTGTTCAAAGTTATGTAGGTGCTGAAAGATATTAACAGAGATGTAGGAACAGGTCCATGTCAGCTGGAAAGTCCTGCAGTCAAGAAACAGAGCAGAAGAAAAGAGCTGAAGCTGAGAAGAAATATTGACCTGAAAAACTTCTGAATTTGTTGATCAAGGGTTTCAAGTCACTCTAACTAAATTTTTCCTCTCCCTGTAGTACCAAGTGATCATTTTTCCTTCTGCTAATGACATGAGAGGCTTTGCATTGTTGCTGGTTATTAACAGTGACCCCAATAATAACAATAATAAAAAATACTGAAGGTACAGAACTTTCATCACATGTGCATTCCTTGTCTGCTCCACTGATCATCTTCTCCCTTTCTTACACCCAAACCTATCACCTTGCCTCCCTTCCAAAGATGATGAATAACTCTAACATCACCCAGTGCTAGCTCTGGAGTGAAACCCAGTGAGCAGTTAACTGGAAACAGCAATGCATTCTCCTCGTTTCAACCAGAACCAGGAAAGCTGTGACCAACAATCAGGCCCATCCTAAACTGGGATCTGTCTCCAGTCAAGGACAGGGTGCAGCTGATATGTAAATGAAACAGGAGAACTACCAAGGTGGGTGAAATATAAATTACCAAGGCAAAGATCCTGGAGGCAATGCTCCTGCATAGTGCTGACTTTTCTGAAATCTGAAAGGTCTTTTGGATATCTAGTATAAAAAATATCCTGTCTTTCCACATCAGCCGTTCAAATGTGTCTGGTTTCAAATCATGTGCTTGACTCAAAGATTTTTTTAAAGGAAGAAAGACAAACTTTTTTTTTAAAGTCATCAGGAAGGCAGAAATCTTCTTTCCCCCTGATGACTATTATACACGGTTAATTATCCTCACTGAGAAAAATGTATGTTTTGTTTCCAATTTGACATCTTACAGCTTTGGACTACAATTCTCAGCTCTTGTTACATCTTTCCCCACCTGACTGAGGAGTCCTTTGGTACCCACTGAAGGATCCAGGAAGGAAATACACTCTCTCATCAGTTCTCCTCTATATCTTTCTGATGAGCTGAATAGATCATGTACCTCCAGCTGCTCGCTATGGGACAGCTTTTACCCTTCCATTACTCCAAGCTCACATTCTTTAATAACAGCGCCCTGAGGTCTTTAACCACTGTAAACAAGGTCACACAGTGTGAGGACAGAGCTACAAGGGGGCAAAGCAGCTTATTAAAGGTGAAAAAACACCACAGCAACAGTTTGCCCTCCGGAATCTCAGCTCTAGCATGGTAGAGAAATGCACTGGAAGTTGCTAAATATGGAAAACAATGAAGCTTGGGCAGTGATTAGAGGCTGGAAGTCCCCAGTCAAAGGATACTCACTTCATCCTTAGCCTCTTCCCTAGGGTCCACAGGATAGCATTGCTGAAAAAAGAATAAATTGAACCTTTTGTTGGAAGCCAGACCTCCAGTGCTGGGACAGACCTCCCTCCTCTGGGTCCTCAGGAGAAGAGAGACACTGAGGGGCTGGAGCGTGTCCAGGGCAGGGAACGGGGCTGGGAAGGGGCTGGAGCCCCAGGAGAGGCTGAGGGAGCTGGGAAGGGGCTGAGCCTGGAGCAAAGGAGGCTCAGGGGGGACCTTGTGGCTCTGCACAGCTCCTGCCAGGAGGGGACAGCCGGGGGGTCGGGCTGTGCTCCAGGGAACAGGGACAGGAGGAGAGGGAACGGCATCAGGCTGGGCCAGGGCAGGTTTAAATTGGATATTAGGGAAAATTCCTTCATGGAAAGGGCTGCCCAGCCCTAGCACAGCTTCCCAGGGCGGTGTAGACATCCTCATCCCTATAGGAATTTAAAAGCTGTGTGGATGTGGCACTTGGAGACATGGGACAGTGTTGGCCTTGGCAGTGCTGAGGGAATGGCTGGACTCACTGATCTTAGAGGGCTTTTCCAAACTAAACAATTTTGTGATTCATTTGACCCAGTGGGGTTTCTCTAAAGGTTTTCACTTCGTGCCAGAGCACTCGTCACACTTAGGGCTGCACCTTTGCTGTGCTGCCATTCCCCTGCCATAATCCTAATAACAAACCCATCTGCACGCTGCCACCAGCACGAGCCACCCACACTCATTTAGGAGGCTGAGAGCTCATTGTTGCCACAGTTGGGCTCTTCAGTTATTCTCAGTCCAACTGGAAAACACCTCTGAATACAGACCAAACCCAGCTGGTGCATCGAGGGTGCAGCACAAGGTGTTAATGCTGTTAATAACCGAGTGCCAATAACTGGTGTGCAAGGAGCTGATACTGAAAAGCTTAGGTCCCATCCCCAAGTTAATGCTGGCAATGTTGCAAAAAGCAGAGCAAAGAAACAAGGCTGTAGTTTATGTTAAATCAGCTCAAACTGGCATCTGAAGACTTGAATTAGTACACAGAGAGCGTATGAAACATATTCATTTTGTTAATAGAAATGTCTAGTTATATTAGCCCCTTTTTTGCTTATTATTCATAATATTTTTCTGTAATACAGAAAATCAGTTTTTATTTTTAAAATGCAATCAAATTATATTTCCTATTAAAACTTTAATATCAAAACAAATTAACCAATGCTGCAGATTACACATTACTAATGTAGCTCTGACAATAATTCATGCTCCTCTTGATTCTGTTATGAACTATCACACTGCTAAAGTGCAGCAGTTCATAACATATTCTTAAGGGGAAGTGACTTTTTTTTAAAGAAAAAAAAAGGTGAATTAGACAAGATACCTCACTATTAACAGAAAGTGGCTGGGCCAAGCATTCAGATAAAAGTATTCTCAGATGAAAATATGGCTAAAGCTTTTCCTCCTCTACTAACCTGCTCTTCCCAGATGGAAAGACCATCATTTCAGAGTGGACATAACAGGACCAACGGGATCACTGCAAGACACTGCAAGTCCCTGTTGCTCCAGTGCCCTGTCAACTACTCCAGAGACAATACCTGAGCAGCTCAGGAGAGGAAAATCCTATTAAATGGGGCTGTCAAGGAAGATGCACTCGAGTGTGCTTTTGTGCAGATGGCCTGGTGAAGTGATGTTTGTCCAGATACGAGAATAGTGCCCAAACATACAGTAAATGGCATCCTGAAACCTTTCAAGGTCACTAAGCAGGATCTGTCCATTGTGGCTGAATCTTCTTAATCCCTTTTTGAGGCAGTTTGTAGCTCACAGCTGGACAGACTTCCTGAAATAATCCACCCCAGAACCAGGGGAAGCAGGTCAGGTCTGTTCAGGAAGATGTTTAAAAAGGCTCACCTCAATTCTGGGTGAGTGCATCTCATAGAATCATAGAATCCTGGAAAGGTTTGGGTTGAAAAGGACCTTAAACCTCATCCTAGTCCACCCCCTGCCATGGGCAGGACACTTTCCACTATCCCAGGTTGCTCCAAGCCCTGTCCAACCTGGCCTTGAAGAGGTCACCATGTTCAGCCACAGCCTCAGGTACCTGACACAGTTCCCACACCACCAACTGGGGCTCAGATGGAGGTAGAAGCATCACTTAAAATAAAATTAAATTAAAATAAAACAAAAGCAGCAAGAGGTACAGTAATTCTCAGAATAAAATGTTCCAAGCCGAGCTTCAGTAAAGGGAGGGCACACCAAAGGCAAACTGAGCAAGCTGCTTCCTGTAGAGAAAACAAGGACAGGGAAGATTCTTTATGATGCATCCAACAGGAGACTAAATTCAAAAATAGGAGGTTACACCCACAAGAAAAAAAATAAAATTAAAGTGGTTTCCAGGCTGGCAGTGAGCAATGTGATCAATGCTGTTGTCTGCCCCATGAGTCCTGCCTTGACCAGAAGGGTAAAAACTGGGACCAAGGATGGGAAGCCCCAGGGGATGGAAGCTCCAGTGTCTGAAATTTGTTCCTTTCCTCAAGTGCATTCTCTCTGACTTAGGGCTTCACAGCTCTGCTTTGCCAGCAGGCTCTGCTGACCCACAGAGAAAATTAAACTCCTCAGCCCCTCCTCTGCTCCAAATGGATGGCCTCCATCTCCCAACCTGAACCATACATGCTGTTAGTTACCAGTTGATGATTGTGATGCTAATTAAAACATACTAAGAGACACACTATAAACATGCACAGCACATGAAGGAAATTAGCCAAGTGAGCTTGTCTCTCTTATTGTGCTTTTATTATGATGCTCCTTGGATGGTGTTTTTAAATGAATTTTGAATAGTTTTCTTAATTTGTTTTATTTTGCTTCATGGTAACAAAATTGCTGAAGCCCCACAGGAATGATTCAGAGAAGTGCAATATTATTGAAACATGTCTCCTGCTTTTCTTACTGCTTACTTATAATTAAGCTTTATTGAGGTGTAAAATGGATAACAATTAAAAAAAATGTTTATTGGTCCAGGTGCAAATTCACAGATACTCTTGAAAACTTCCTTTTCCATGACCTCAAGGAAATATTTCTGGTTTCTACCAACTCCCAAGAGTTTCTGCTAAGACACCAAGTCCCCTTCCTACTCTGCCATGTGCCCCAGCAGAACATTTCTTCAGAGCCACTTGCCATTGCTCAGTGCACACAGATGAGTGAAGAGAATATTGCTGGGATTCTGCTTGGAAGTGAGCACAAATCTCAGCTGCAGTGGCTGCCAGGGGCACAAAGGTCCTGGTATCCAACCTCACCTTTCCCTGCCCTTGGGAATCAAGAATCAAGACCCTGCTGTGAAAAGCAGCTACCATAGACACAATTGTAATTTGACAGTGAGATCTAATGAGTAAGGAAAAAAAGGGGGGAAAGAGAAGAAAGGGCTGCTCAAAGAGATAAAGTTCTCACAGACCCCTCTCCAGCCTGGTTTTAGATGTAAGTGGAACCAGCTGTGGTCGTGTCATGGTCACAAGCTGTGGTCATACCTCTAACACCATCTGTAGATCACCTCTGGTCCAGGCTCTGATTTCACACTCTTGGCTTTTGGTGGTCTTCTGACTTGAAAATATTTGTATGCACATTCACAGAGCTGGTTTTGTTATTATTGTTTGGGAGGGTTTTTTTGGGGTTGTTTGTTTTAAGGCAGTTTCTCTTGGCAGGCAAAGAAAGCGTGTCTGGACATTCAAATGTGTTTTTCCAACCTGTAGCATAGTTCAAAGCCAAATCCCACAGTGGTCAGAAGTCCTTCTGCTCAATCTGGGGATTTTAGCACTTACAGCATCCATTTTAGCACCGTGCTGCTCCCCCAGAATGCAGCACTAATGGATTACTGTGCATTACGTTCCTCATTACTGCTTAAATATTTATCAGAACATTATGTATTTAGTGGCTGGGGGAAAAGAGACAATCCTGCCTTTTGCCATACAAAAGGGTTAATTACAAACTGGATAAATCTCCATGACTTAAAAATTGATAAAACAGATACAGAGATTAACAGGAGAATGTGTTATTTACAGCTAAATAAACATTCAGCTGCATAATCCCGATCTGGGATTTCCCCATAGGAAAAACAACCAAAGTCACTATTTTATATCAATGGTCTACATTTATACAGCAGTAAAAAAAAACAGAGAAGGCTGGTTTACACTGGCTGAAAACAAAAAACTTGTTCATCCAAGGCAGCTTCCTACCCTGGGGCTGGTTCTTGGGAATATTTGGAGGAGTTTGTTAGGAGCAGATTTGCTCTGGCCTTGACTTGAGACTGTTCAAGGCAGTTGTATCTCCCCTTTGCCTTGCTATCTGTGTGCCTCTCTCCATCTTTTTCAATGCTGAATCCTGCATTTTAAATTTTTTTTTAGTCTACACTTCTCAAAAAACCAAGCTCATAATGTGTTTCCATGGGTTTCTGTCGTGCCTATTATATCAAGCACTGCTGGAGACAAACACAGGTACAAGCTCCAGAAGGAAAAATCAGAAAACAACATTTAACATGACAGACAGCAGCCTCTGCTTTGCACTTCAGCAGGAATTAATTCCCTGGTTCTAACCCAGAGCCTTCCACCATCACTTCCATCACTGCAGAGGTCCACACGTTACACCCCTGTAACACACACATCCCTGTAATGATGGCTTTATTTACAATTAAAAACCTTACTTAAGTTTGGGTTCTTCAGCAGACAAAAGACACCAGAAAACCCAGTTGTTTGTGGAATTCAGCCAATGTTTGTCTCATAAAATAAGTTCTTAAGGTAACTTATACTGGCACTGTGAAATATTGTTCATTATAACGGAGCAGCTGAGATAATGTTGTTTTCTAATTTCCCTTTCTCAGTCAGAAATTAAATAAAAAGTCATGTCTAAATTACAATACTGGATTGAACGCAGACAAGGACCCCATGCGGGGAGCTTATGATATATCCTTCCCACGTTTTATAGTCATTAAAAAAGATTATAGGATTTTTTTTTCCTTTTCTTTTAGGCCATTTACATTTGTTCTGAACTCTCACTGTGTTTTATTCGAAGCTCTTAAAAGTGCCAATGTACATAATAAGTCAATCAAGAAGTTAAATTAAGAAAAAAAACAAAAACATATTGACTTGTATATACCAAACATGCACTTGGAAATCTGAACTCTGCCACCTAATGACTTTCTGACTTTGCAATAAATATCACCGAGCAGAGGTGTCTGGATTGTTCTGTACAAAGAAATATATTTCTAAACTGATTAAGTGGTCTTCTAACATATCTTAGCAAATAATGGGGTGCTCTTCCCCACCAAAGCAGCCATTAACATCTGCAGAAATGCTCTGTGGGGGCTGGACTCCTTCTAACCAAGGTTTACAGCCTCAAAAAAGCTCTCCTTGTTGCAGTTTATCTCAGTAATACCTGTTTTTGTCCATGCCCATGGCTAAATGCCCCCAAACCCTCTGTTGCCCTCCAGCTTCTTCCCCCAGGCCCCCAGTTCCTCCTGCACATTTTGGTCTGCACTGTTTTCCAATGGCTTCCTCAGCCATCCCACAGCCATCCCTCATCCTGTTTTCCTACCCAGGTTTTCCCAGGTTTTCCCTGCCTTCCCTGTTCCAGCTCTCATCTCCTTCTGGGAGTACACACTGCTCCTTTCCCCACAGACCTCTTGAGCCACACAAGGTCATCTTCTGCTGTTGTTATTCTGAGTTCATAAAAAATTTTTGGCAGTGCAGAAATTGGTTCCTCCTTTTTAAGCCTGTGGATTTTGTCTTTTTCTACAGATTTCCAAAGCGAAGCCTCTCTTCTCACTCAGAGTTTCAAGAGTATTTAATGAATACTCTGAGTACTCAGTTCTGCCTCTGGCAGAACGTGTGGCATCAAAGAAGCTTGAGGCAGGTTTCCCACAAGACTCCATTAGCTGAAGGTGGGATTAATCCCATTTTCACACCTGAATGACATCTCACACCAGTCAGCAGGGCTCTCTGCCGGTCAGCAAAGAGAAAGAGGCAACTTCAGGGGCAGATGTACCCAACCAAATTGAATCACTCTTCATCTTCACCTATTTCTTTCCATTGACTGGGAAGACATCCCAGGCTGCCAGGTTGACCCTGACTATTTAGCTTCAGAAATGTGGGCACCTGGCCTAAGTTTTCCAGCGTGACGTGAGGAAACTCTGCTGTTGGAAGTGTGGTGTCTTGGATTTACCACAGGGCACTGCAGCTGCACAAAACTCTCACAACACGACAGCAAAGTCAGGACACTGGGAAAATTCTGGCCATCTTTATGGCATTGGTCCTTTACTGACAGCTCACATCAGAAACCTGATGTTTTCACTGGTGTTTGGTACCTTTTGCTTCATTCCTTTCTGTCCCCGTGAAGTGATTCCCGTGTTTCTCTCCAAAGGAGGAACTGCATTCCAGTGGAAGGTGAAGCGCTCCTGCACGTGGATTCCTGGAGCCTGTTCAATAAACATAAAACTTTAATATTGTATTTGGATTGCTGCAAATGGAAGGTGCTGCGTTACCCTAATGCATTTTCTGGGAACATAAGCCCACTCTATACCTCGGGACTCAATTAATTAAAGAACATTAAATACAGTACAAGGTCTTCCTCTCAGCAGCAAAAACACCTGCACTGCATTCCACAACTTGTGCCTCTCTTAATAGCTACAGAGATAGCTAAGGCCTCATCCAAAAACTATTAAAGTCCATGGAAAGGTTCCCATTTATGTCAGCAGGGCTTGGATCAGACACCAAGGCCACATCGTGAGGATAATCAACTTGGAAAGTAAAGCATAACTAATTTGCAAGGGGGAAAGCTTGGAATGAGACAATTGAGCTCCAAGCCCTAGACTTTCAATGTCTCAGTGTAGTGTGAACAAAGGATACTAAAGGACTTTATGATTAAATAGATGTAAGGTTGCACTCCAAGATGATTTCTTCTCTCACTGAAAAGTGATGGTCCCTAGCCCCCACACTGCTCAGCCTTTCTGCTAAGCAGAAGATGCTTCAGTCCTCAGAGGAGGTTTTTAATGCTAATCCTTTGTAAAGACACAGATTTTCAGTTCCCTAATTCCCCCGTCAACAGGTTTCAGTACACAGTGACAGTGGGAAAGATTAACTAACCTCATTTTAAAAGACCATCAGACCAGCCAATGAGTTGTCTTGTCATCACAACAAATAATTACTGTCTGTGCCTAATTAAGAGGTCAAGGAACAGCAATGATGGTACCAGAAGTGAGACTGATTATTTTTCTCCAGACTAGTCTCTGGCAGCAATAACCTGTGGGGATGCAACATATGTTGGCATATAGGCAAACACTTTATCCAAATGTATTCCTTGAGTCTTGTTCTTTAGATCTTGTTTGCCCCTTAATGAAAGCTATGAAACCACCAAAAACAGAAGGAATCCCTGCACACCAAAGAATTTAAACACCAAGTTTGATTATTTAGTGGATATGACATTTGGCTTTGCAAAGAGAGGTTTTGCACCTCCTGCCTCACCTGTGTTTATGCAGCAGCCTCTCTTTACAGACAAGGACTTAGCCAAGAGGCTCCTCTCCTGTAGAAACATGAAGAAATGTTGGTCCTTAGAAACTACATTTACATATGGAAATTGTATATTCCTGCCCATGACAGGGAGGTTGGAAATACGTGGATTTTAACACCCTTTTCAACCCAAACCTTTCTGTAACTCTATTTTGGTTTAATTCCATCTTCTCCCCAAGAATTATGTCTGTAATTGGCTACAGAAATTATATAATATTCATGCATTTCTACCCTTGTATTTGCAAGATGCACTTAAACCACTGGAATCAGAGGGTAAAAAAACCTTAATAATCTCTAGCTTCCTTAAGGAGAAATGTTGAATAAGGACTTTTTCTACCATACAGAATGTCTTAATAAAAGAAAAGAATGGACACAAGGATTTTATTTCAGTTGTGCTATCCCTGTAGTCTAGGCTGGAATGCATTCTGGGTTTTGAGGCAAATTGTATTATTTCTCCAAGACAGCAGCTACAAAATACAGATTCCTATTGATCCCTAGTGGCACAAACTTAAGAAGTCAAAATAGGAGGTAAAACAGGAAGCTAACATCCTAGACACACAGTGAAATGGAGCAATGCAGGGTAGGAGGCTGTGGAAAACATTTAGCTCTGTGACCTTCCATCTCATTTATTTCAGTCCTACAAAATTAACTCTGCTCCTACTGAACTGAATCGGGGCTGAAAAGGAGGGAGCAATTCTCAGACATCTGTTTCAGTCGCTATCATTTCCAGCTTTTGGGTTGATAACAAAGCTGGAAAAGACCAAGTCACAGGAGGGACTCTACTTTAACATGGTCACCTGAGGAGCAGGTCACATCTCCAGGGAACACAGCTATTGCCAGACCAAAGGAGCAGGCTTCCTTAGTGCTTTACTGGTTGCAAAACACTACTTTTATTGCTATGTTGGTAAGATAAATCCTCCATCCCACAGCACAGAGACTGCTCTAATAGACCAGTGCATCTGAGTGTGAAGTGAAGGATCACACACAGTCCTCAGCAAACCCTGGAAAAATAGGAGCCCGATTGGGACACTTCTGTGGAGCTGGTTCATTACACTTCCCTGTAGGAGGTTAGCCTGGAAAGGGGAGAAACCAACCTCTCTGTCCCCACTCCCCTCTCCACCCTGCCCTTCCTCCTCTCTACTATTCCTGCCTCCCTTAATTATTTTTTACTTCTTTGTCTATGTGTCGTTTTAATAAATGACATAAAAATACATGTGCTGGAAATCTTGCAGTAAATGTGTGACAAACAGAGCATTCTGGAACCATCTTGGTATGATAGCTGTGCATGTGATACCCCTGTTGTCACCTGAAATTTCCTCAGATCCTTGGGAAAACACTGGAAAATGTCAATAAATATATGCTGTTAAGCTACTTCTAGTCAGTAGCTGAATGGGTCTGTACAGGGGACAACCACTGAGACAAAATTAAGATTTTTTTTCTGCACATTCTATCCTTTTTTCCAGGAAAAAATCTGATACAAACTACCCACTGTAATACTCTCTTCTTACTAAGATATTGAATATTGAAGAAAACCACTTCTAATTGTAGTGTCTTACAGAGAGAGATAGGGACAGGACTAGGGGGAGCAGCCTTATATGAAGAAAGGGGAGATTTAGATTGGAATATAGGAGTAAATTCTTCCCTGTGTGGGTGAGCAGGCCCTGGTACAGGATGCCCAGAGAAGCTGTGGCTGCCCTGGGAGTGTCCCAGGCCAGGCTGGATGGGATTTGGAGCAAGCTGGGGCAGTGGAAGGTGTTGGATGAGATGGTCTGAAACGTCCCTTCCAACCCAAACCATCCCAGAATTCTGTTACATCACCCATGGGATATATTCTCCCATGGAAAAAGTGATACCTCAGAGGGACAGAAGTGATGGAGGAGCCATGCACAAGAGATTTTCTGTGGTGACAAGAGTTGTGCACCCCAACCAGAGCACCAGGGCTGTGCTAAACCCTGGCTGCCCAGTAACCACCTCTGTGCAATCTGTGGGTGCACAGGTGATGGGAAATCAAAGCAAGGCCCTGAGGCAATCCCATGACCCGTGTGGGAAGCAGGTACAGCCTTCCACCACAAAGATTTTCACCACGTAAATATTCATGCCAACCCGAGAAGCTGCCAAGACCCAAACGACCAAACCAGAGACATTTCTATCTTTCTTTACAGTATGTTCCAATATATCTTTTAATTTCAGTGCCTTAAATTTCCCCGTGTGTCAAACTCAGCTTTGCTTTTTCATGTTGATTATTGTTTGCTCAGATTGCTCAGCCTCTTCTATATGGGAGCCATCTGCTGTTTATAAAGCTCTCTTACAGTCATGTTTCCTGTAAAATACAACAGCTTTGTTGGTATTTTTTCTCTTTTTCAGAGGCCACTCCTGATTTTGATCCTTTTTTAAAAGTTTTGAAGTCTATTTCTCATTTAAAAAAAAAAGATAAAGAAAAAGAAAAAAAAAGGCAAAGTCATAGTCATCCAATTTTCCTTGGACAGTTGGAATCACTTTTGCTGAAGGGAATATAGAAATTTCCATAACCACAATTGTTTTCATCAGTCTGTAAAACAGGAATATCCTGGTGGCTATTTTAAATAGACACAGAGATTTAGTAATTTTGAATATCACAGTTAGTTAGAAAAATGTTATATTTCTCTAAGGGTAGACAAAAACTGAAAGAGAAGAAAATTAATCAAAATTTAAACTTGATAAATTAAAATAATTTCTTTAATTATATTCTATGAGCCTATGATTCCATGAAAATATTCTTTCAGAACTGAGGAAAAAACGTAATGTGAGGCAAAAAATTTTGTCTTAGATTTTATGAATGTTATAGTGTCTCTGAAGAAAAATTTGGCACCTATTCCTTTACTCAAATAAAACATTTTCCTATAAAAAGTTCTGCTGAAACCAGTCCTAGTGGTACCAACATCAGGGTATATCTCTCAGCCAGCTCCTAATAGATAAAAAAAAAGGAGAAATAAAGCTGTTTTCCTTTTTGATACAAGGTACTTGTTCTTTCTCCATAAAGCATCAAATAATTTAATAATAAGTATTTTTTAAGCCTTTCCAGAAGTACACGCACCTGGAGGGAAAGTTGAATCTTTAAGGAAATTCTATAACCACATATATCAATACATAAAAATAACTATAACAGAGCTAACTGCAGTAATATTTAACTAGTTTGCATGGACTTTTCAGCTATAAACATGACCTTTGCCTTATCATGTTTAAATCTGTCATGGATGTCAGATATTGCCTTCTTAAGTGGACTCAACTGTATTACAGGCTTCTGTGGTAATGCTGGGCTGAAGTGTATCTCCATTTTATGTTCTTAAATATTCATAAGAAGCTTTGCAACATTAATATCTTAGAAGGCTTACAAGAACACTTAAATAATGTGTCTTACCTCCCTTTGCCCCTCCCAAAAATGTCCCAGTCTTTTCCAATTTGTGTAATGCATTGAGCCATTTTAATAATTGTTTGGGGATTTATTCCGTGGTTCTGGAGTTCGCTCATAGCCAGTGTAATTATTATCTCCACTGGTCTTATCGTGTGCTAATCCTGCTTGTTTTACCAGCAGAGGAGAAAAGATTTGAGAGCATAAGCATGAGGCAAGGGTTTTGCCCTGGAATTACACCCTATGAGTCCCCCACTGCCTTGTCTTTATATAAGAAATAAAAATAAGGATAAAAATAAAATCTGAATTAAAACTAAACCTTACTTTAGTAGAAATACAGGTGAAGGAATGTAGATATTCTGTGGTTGTAACTGAAGTTATCAATGATGGAAGTTTAGCCAAATTCACATATCATCATCATTTATTTAGGCCTTAGCTGCTTTAAATTATTTTTATCAGGTCATTGTGGGGAATGTGTGTTATGTACATGTGAGTGCACAGGTCATTTGATGCGTGTTGAAGCCATAACAAATCCTGCTCTGGACAAGGTCTTCAGAAATTAAAGTTTACTTTGAGATTTGTCAATAACACAATTTTTTCCCAAATATGTAAGTGAATTCCTAGACATGGCATTGGAGCAACCCCCAGAAGTTTTCTGTGCACACTTCTAGTAAAATACAATAGGTTTTGTGGGAGAAATATTTAAGCTACTCTTTCTTAATGGATTCCACCTTGTTTTCTTGCACAAAAAAAGCCTGCTCCTACAAATTCTGCATTACACACATGTACATTTCCTTTACTGCTCCAGCCAAACCTCTCTCTGAACTTTCAAAATTAAGCACATGAGGGCTGTTCACCAAACACATCACGGCCTGAGTTTGCCATGATGAGCTTACAGGATGTTAAGACCCACTTTCTACTCCTGCTGGCTGATGTTACCAATCTGCTTCCCGCCAAGGGGCAATATTTCAATGAAAAGCAATACAGAAAGTATTTTCATCACAATTTTATCATCGTGCTGCTGTTCCAGGGAGCCCTCGCTCTCATTCACCAGCAACAAGCAGCAAATAACCCCAGCGAGCTGATGTGCAGGAATGTGCCTCATTCCCTTATCTCTGCTTTTCCGCTGGTGTTTACATAAATGTAACTCAAGGCTACCATTTGCAATTCAGCTTCTCACCGTGCTTTATCCAGGCCAGCATGAAAATGCATGCAGAGCCCCGTGCCTGCAATGGGATGGTGTCAAAATTTGGGGATCCAGAAGATGGATTGAGGAGGTGGCCTGGAAGTAGTGAAAGCTGGGCTAGAAAAGGTTTGGAAATGAGTTATGGGGCACAGTTGTTCATTCAGGTGTGGGCAGGAGGTCAAGGGAGGGGATCCTGCCCCTGTGCCCTGGGCTCAGGTGAGACCCCACCTGCAGAGCTGCCCCAGCCCTGGCTCCAGCAGCACAAGGACGTGGAGCTGCTGCAGCCAGTGCAGAGGAGGCACGGAGATGCTGCCAGGGCTGGAGCCCCTCTGCTCTGGAGCCAGCCTGGCACAGCTGGGGCTGCTCCCCTGCACAAGAGAAGGCTCCAGGGAAACCTTATTGTGATATTTTAGCACTTAAATGCTGCTTACAAAAAAGAAGGGAACAAACTGGTTTCCCAGAGAAGCTGTGGCTGCCCCTGGATCCCTGGAAGTGTCCAAGGTCAGGTTGGATGTGGGTTGGAACAACTTGGGATACTGGAAGGTGTCCCTGCCCATGGCAGGGGTTTGGAATGAAAAAAACTTTAAAAGGCCCTTCCAACCCGAACTGTTCTATGATTCCCTGCTTTTGGTCATTTCTGTGGATTGGGGTGCACACCGTGGCCAGCTCCATTCATTGTGGCTCAGACTGAGATTGCAAATGTTCACCCGACATGAGCTAGAAACAGAGGGTGTTGCTGAGCCCAAAATGCAGTTCACAGCAGGGCAAGCTCAGTGTCAAGCTGGATCACAGACCCAGCATCCCAGGGCATGCCTCGGAAATTATGTGGTTTCCCTGTGGGATGAGCAGAACTCATCTGCCCTCAGGTCCCCATGGACACTAAATGCACTTAAAGCAGGATATTCTCAGGAGGTGTCAATCAGAAGGTACCACAACAGAGATAATTCACCCTGGTAAAGCAGAAGCCCTCTAGAACATGAGAAAATAAACCCCAGCCTCATCCACACTGCATTTCCTATTGGCAGTCAGCAAGGAAGGATTCAAGTATTATTGGGCCACGCCAGACTCTGTTATTGGGGTGAGCAGCATTGTCCATGTCCTTGGGTGGGCAGAGGTGTGTCCCCATTCCTGTGACTGTGACAAGCTGCATGCTTCACTTTCATATATTCCCATAAATACGAGGAAGACTGGGAAACAACACAATGCCAGAGGCAGAAACCAGGGCACAAATCCCTATTTCTCCAGCACAGCTGGAGCAGCTGATTGAAAAACTCATACAACCCACCTCCACTATTCAAACTTTGGGGTGTTAAATCCAAATCTAAATAATCCTGCATGTTTCTTCCTTGACTAAGCACCTGAGCACTAATTACATGCCTGGTTAATTCGGTAATGTACATACATTTCTGGGCTCCCTCTGCTTGTATTGCTCTCTCTCCACTTCAGGAGATTAATGAGGTGAGGAAACAGAAGATTGTTACAAACCTGCAGCTCGCTATACCTCCTAAGAAGATGATGGGAAATGTACCAAACATCATGTTATTTTGCTAACACTGCTGTGTACAGTACATAATTATAATTTAGCCGTTGTATTTGCCTATTAGAATAGATAAGCAATGATCCAGGACTGCATTGAGCAGCACAGCTTCACGGGACTGGTTTCTTGCCGTTGTGCTGCAATAAGCTGAAGCACATTTTTGTCTGAGATTTTTGGCAGGTCATTCATAGGTAGATTGAAAACACATATTCTTGCAGGTTCACCCTCCTCAGTTTCTTTGCTTTTTCTTTGCCTCTGGGATTCTTCTTTCCTCTATATTTTTTGCTTCTGTCAGGAAATAGATTTGGGCTGATTCTTCATTTATCCATTTGCTTGAGGATCTATAGGAATTCTGGATGTACAAGAGATCATTCTCATTGGATAGTTTTTGTTAGAAGAGACAGTAAAAGCCATCTTGTCTAACCCCCATGCTGAATTTGACCCTGTTGAGTACATATGTGATTTCATCCATGCTTAGTTATTCAACACATATTTATGGGATGTGCTGACCTGGAGCAGCCACCTGCAGTTACAGCCTAGGTGTCCTTGCCACTAAGAGAGGTAAAAACTGGATTGGATCATAGAATCACAGAATGGTTTAAATTGGAAGGAGCCTTTGGAAGTCACTTAGTCCAACAATCAATAGACAAGGTTGCTCCAAGCCTCATCCAGTCTGATTTTGAATATTTCCAGAGATGAGGATCCACCACCTCTCCACTGCACCAGTGTCTCACGCCCTTCAGCATAAATGCTTTGGGTTGTTCCTTGAGGGCTCTGTATCCCAGCCAAGCTGACCCATTCTGATATGCAAGAAGAGCATATGATGATGCTGAAACCTCATTATTTTAGATACTTTTATTTCTCTGTTTCACCTGCATTCCTTCCGCCTTTCTCCCTCTTCCATTTTTTTTCTGGGAAGGCTCCTACGAGCGCAGCACTGATGCTGTGCAATTATCCAATTTTCTCATTTATCAAAGTTTTATGCCTCTTAGTTTAGTGCTTACACACTCATTATATTAAAGAAGAAAATAAGTCTAATGAGCCCAATTCATAATCCAAGTAAGACCATTAACACCGCAACAGCCGAGCAGACACAGCAGTGTGGAAGTGAATGCTGTTTAAAGAAGCTCAAGGCAGCAGTGTGGGCTGAGCACAAAGACAAAAAAGTCATATGCCCAGATTACAGAATCTGCATGAACATTTACTGCCATCTGAGACACTCAAGGGTGTTCAAGGCATCTTCATGATTTAAAAGGTGGAGAACCTTTCACATGTCCACTTGGTAAAACTGGAGTTTCCTCATTTGCTTCTATCTAATGGACATTCAGGGGAGTCTTGCTTCACCTTTCTCCAAGATGACCTCATTTTTCAGGCACCCTCTCAGAAACTGCCAAATTTCTTATGCGTCCAAACCAGAGGTGGAAATGGGAATATTGAGATTACATAAGTATCATGCCTGGATTTAAAGTCAGCCCGTCCCAGCCCCAAATCTAGATGGATTTTGTACTGCTTTCAAATTTAGAGGAAAAGCAAAAAGTAAAGGCATAAAAATTCTGGTCATGTGGTTCAGAAGATATGGACTGAAGATTTACAGAACCACAGAATCACTGAAGTTGGAAAAGCCTCCCCAAGCCCATCAAGTCCAACCTGTGCCCAATCCCCATTATGTCACCAGCCCAGAGCACTCAGTGCCGTGTCCAGGCCTTCCCAGGACACCTCCAGGGATGGGGACTCCAACATCTCCCTGGGCAGCCCCTTCCAATGACTGACCACCCCTTCCATGGGGAATTCCTCCCCATGTCCAACCTAAACCTCCCGTGGTGCAGCTTCAGGCTGTGTCCTCTTCTCCTGCCTCTGGTTACCTGGGAGGAGGAGACAAACACCACCTTTCAGGGGGTTGTAGAGAGTGAAAAGCCACTGCTGAATCCCCTCTAGGCTAAATGAATGTGAAAGTTTAAGACCCAGGCCAAAAGCTAGTTATTCTTTAGAAAACCAGCAATTTTCTCAAAATAACAGCTAAATATCTTCAAACGACCATAAACTAAAGCACAAGCAGTTTCACCTCAAGATGAGGAAAAACTTTTTTTGGCAAAACCCTGGAACAGCTGCCCAGGGAGGGCATGGATTCTCCCTTTCTGGAGACATTCCAAACCCAGCTGGATGCATTCCTGTGTGACCTGCTCTGGGTGACCCTGTCTTGGCAGGGGGTTTGGGCTGGATGATCTCTACAGATCCCTTCCAAACCTAACAACTTCTGATTTTGTGAAGGTATAAACCAGGCATTTCAAAAGTTACTGACCCTTTCTCCTCTTATTAAAAGTTAAAATGGCCTCTTTCTTCCACATCCCAATGAAAATATGCTTTCCCTTACACATACACATAAAAAATCTGTATATTTACATGGAAACGGACACAAATTCATCTCCCTCGCTATGCACAGATTTCTTTTTCCTTCTTCCCTCGCTGGGATCTGGGATCCTCTGCTGTGCAGCAGTGCACCAGGAGCAGCCCTGAGGCAGCCCTGCAGTATTTCCCTGGTGTAACCCAACCCCTTGGTGGGAGCAGGGAGGGCTATCAGCTCCCTTTGATTAACAGGGTGGCTATGCCTGACGTTCACTTACCAGAACAGGGAAGATAACTTTGTAGACCACATTAATGGGGATCTACCTCCCTTGCTCATTGATGTCATTGAGCCTAACCATGTGGGGTTTCAGGAGCAGAGTAATTCCATTGTCTGCCTTTGATTACATCATAAATTGACACCTTGCCAAGTTATAAAAACATGGTTTTTGCCTGTGGAGGCCAGGGCACTTCAGATGATGCCCTCTCTCATTTGCTGGTTCTTGTGCCACAGCAGAGCTATAGATCACATCTGTAATCCTGTGGAGTTCATTATCTCCTAATGCTATTTGCTTTTTTAGATCATTAGAATGAAACTTGACCTGACCTGTGAACTATGAAATTGATTGTTGCCTTTAAATGGTCAACAGCCCATTTTCTAATCGATATACCAAATAATTTTATACATATTTAAATTATATATAACTTTAATGCTTGTTAAATTTATCTGCCACTTTCCTTCTGTAGTTTACTTTGCATGCATCTGAAACATGGATGGTGCTTTTACTACTTGGTAGTACCATTTAGAAAAAAATGGAGGAAGAAGGAGGAAGACACAAATAAACCCTGGCCTGAAACAAAAAGCTGAGGCACTGAACAGGGGTGAAATCCTGCTCTGAAGGCTTTTAAAACATATCCTAGCTTGGACTGTGGTTTCAGATTAATCCATTCCATGATGACCAGAGAAAAAAAAATAAAAATAACCCAAAACAGAGCAGAGTTTTGCTGTAATCATTCAAGTTTGAATAGAGTTTGTGGCTTCTGTTCCATGCCTGCTGCTTTGCAGAATGAAAAACAGTAAGAGTTGAAGTGAAATGTTGAATTCATCTGGGACAGAACTGGATTGAGTGAGAAGGGAAGTTTCTGAGATCAGAGAGGTTATTTCTGCTCCTGGGGAAGCTCTGTTTGATGGTTTGGGTCTACTGGGGCTCTGCACAACTTTATAAAGGGATGGGAAATATCATGCCTGGCCACCTTACAGAGCACTTAATTTTTAAGTAGATATAATAACCTTGCTTATGCTCTGATGATTTTAGGAAGATCTCCTCTGGGCATCCTTTTGCATCCTGCCTTTTCTACATCTTCCAAAGTAACCTGGTGTCTTCATGCACAAATTCCTGTGCAGCCCCATTAGCAGCATTGTTGCTCTACCTTTCCAACAGTCAGTGAAACAGAGTTTGCTTGCTTGCAAATCTAGAAAATATGGGGGAAAAGAGGGTCTCCCACCTCAAAATGCTTCACCTTTTGACCCAGCCTGTCCAGTCCTCTCAGCATCTCTAGAAAAGACAGTCCACTACCTCAAGATTCCAGTTTGGGAAAGAAGCCAACTCAGATTCCCACAGCCTCAAGTTTCTTCTCTTATCCAGGTGGGAGAGAGAAATGCAGGAGTAAAATCCATAAAGTCTTTTTATTTTGTGAGAGATGAGAACCAAAAACAGCAATAAGACAATTAAGAGGGAAATACAGTCACATAATCAGATTGGGTGTTGTGATCAGGGCAATTACTGAAGGATTTAAAACTCTTGGTTTCACAGTTGTGGACAGGTCTTGTCATTACCTTCACTTTTTCCAGTCAGCAAAAGGAAGTAGTGTATGTGTCCCTCTTAAAGGCCTCTAAGGATGAAGTAATTACCTTTTGTAACTCATTTAAAGAGGAAAAGCAGTACATTCAACTGCAAATGACAATTAATGATGAACAAAATTCTTCTTCAGTGGAAAGGTCATTCCCTACCCCCCAGCCAGCCAATCCCTCTTGTAAAGTGTGAGGTTTTCTGTACTGCTCAAATAGATTTTCAAAAATACTCAGGCAAAAAGGGAAACTACTTCAGGTATTGCCCAAATCACAGTCTTACTCAGGAAATCACCATGCATTTTCACTCAAATGAGTGGTTGAAGGAAAAAGTGGGGAAAATACATCACTCTACTCCCTGGCCTGCACTGCCCACAACATCTCTCTGTTCCCTCCAGGACTTCTCCTGGCCTTTCCTTGCCCTCTAGAGAGGTCAGTCTGAGAAAAAAGTGAAAAAATAACAAATAAAACTGGAAATCATCAAAGAGCCATCAAAGAAAAGAAACCTCCAAACCATTTGTAATGGCTTCCCTGGATTACTACTAGTCAGGCAGAACTTAATCTTGTAGATGTTCTTGTTTTTGAGAGTAGAGAGGCATTCAGGACTTATCTAAAATTAAATTGTGAGCAGTGAAAGCCCTTGCAGGTACAGGGGTCTTATCTGCACGGGTCTCTGCTTTGTTTCTGCTCTCAGCCCCTGCTTGGCACCGAGCAGGGACTGCCTGGGGAGGGCAGTGGGGGGAAGCAGGAGCTCTTGCTGTGATCCTGTACCCGCCACTGCTGCATCCAGCAAATGGCACCTTCTAATACATGGTCATTTTTATTTATATTCCAGTTTTATCAAAGCAATGGGGCGTGCGATAGGCTGGTAAATAATTAATTTATTTCCCAAAGTCGCCCAGTGGAAGAGCTGACAAGCCCTGCCATTTATACTTTTATGAAACGCCAGATGAAGTGAAGACGTCAGCGAGGGGGGCAAGTCTCTGGGAACAAAGTGAATTAGAGAATATCTTTCCTTCAGTAAGACAAATTTGTGTGGGGTAACCATGCTTTGCTGGGGAAGCCAATTGGAAAAGAGTGATAGAGGCCCAGCTACTGAAGTTCATCAAAGTCATCTGTTTCAGGTAAGCTCATTTTTCACCAGCCAAGGGGATATTTACCTGGAGTACACCTGTAAGGTACAGCCGACAGATTGAATGGTACAGTGCTTTATTATATTTCACACCCTGATGATTCAATATGATAGGAAAAGAGGGAGAGAAAAGCAGAGAGCTACAAAAAAAAATTTAAAAAAGCAAGCAAGCAAGCCGTGTCTTCTCTTTGGAGTGTGTTTGTTGCACTGTTTGGCTGCAGTGCTTAGGCAAACCAAAGGGAAGTGAGCAGTGTTGCAGTGCATTATGTTTCTGTGAGAGCCTTTAGCTCAAAATAACCTTTTTTTTCCCTTCTCCTTTCCTTTTTTCAAGTGTCATCCTATATTTCTGCGGTGAGGCAACACAACATGATATGTATCTCGTCAAGTATGTCCACCCAAGCAGCCAGCAAAAGCTGACTCTTCCTGTTGGCTCCCCTGGAACTTCCGTACTGCTGCTGGGAGAGCACAGCTGCCTTCAGCTGGGCAAAGAGATGAAATTCCTCTGAATTTGCCTGAATTTGCCCTGCAGCCACCTCTTGTCGAAGTGTGCACCCTGCTTGCAGGCCACCCCCCAAGGTCATTGCATTGGAAGTTCATCCCTTTGCTGTGCTGACGACAACCAGATCCATCGAGCCTCAAGTGAGAGACTGAACTCAACTCCTACAAGATCAAGAAACAGCAAGATTTCACAGCATAATTTTGCAAATCTGGCTGTTGCAGTCCCCAGGAGGCCAACCAGAGCCGTGCCTTGGAAAATAAGGCTGTCAGTGCATGGTTTCAGGTTCTTGGTCGTGAGGTTTTGGGGATGGGAAATTTGCTGCTTGTGGCCACTGCTTCCACTCAAAAAGGAAATGGGTGTTTCTGTCAGCTCCTGAAAGAGTGTGGTCACAGTCCTTCTCATTCAGAGAGCAGCATTCAGATTTGATGTACAATCTTTTGTATATCTCTTCTTCCCAACAGTCAAATATATTTGATTCCTGGAAAAGGAGCTTATCTCTACCACAGCAAGTCCAGCTCAGAGGCAAACCTCTGATGGATAATGCCACAACCATTTTGCTGTGAGTTCTCAAAGCTTAGCTGAATGAAGTCTTCTGAAGAAATCTGTGGTCCTCACAGAAATTATTGTTGTCAGAGACAACTTTCTGGTGTCTGATAATGCCTTCATCAGTACCCTGGAGATTTAAGGTGTCTGAGCACCTGAATGTGATCTGGGGGCAATGGTGTGTCAGGATTGGTGTGTTGTGGAGATCCTTGAGAAAAAGAGGTTTGATGTTTATTTATATATATAGATATATAGAGATATATATAGATATACATGTTTATTAGAAATGTAGAATTTATTTGTTTGTTTCTATATTTATTTATTTATCCATTCATTCATTTATAATTTATTTATTCCTCTGGCACAGCTGTAACCCCTGGCATTTGCCCCAGGATCAGATTTCAGCCTTGAGGTCACAGCCAAAGGTGGCATCAGCCAACCATTCAGCTAGCAGGGTCATTTGCTAGCAGGGATAGCAGCTGGGCATGCCAGCCCACCTTCTGCAAGGTGTCGTGGGGCCATGGACCAACATGGTTTGGCAAGAGCTACAAGAACCTGGCTGAATCACAGTCATTTTAGTCCAGACTGATGCTGAAAGCCACTTGCACTGAACATGGGGCTCTGCTGCCTGAGACAGGAGTTCTGGTGGGCAGCAGACACCAACAGGGCAGCAGGACAATGATGGACAGGGGACATCAGCTCTAGTCTTGCTGGCAGCCCTGGAAACCTCACAGAAAACTGTGCAGTTGTGCCAGGATTTGCCCTCCAAATGGGGAAATAAATAAAAATGCAAGTTTAAACATAAAAATGTCCGGATCTGAAGGACTCTTACTCTAGAGTCTAAGCATCTCCAGATTCCAGATGTAATAAAGATCATTCAGGATTGTCTAGGGAATATCTTTCTGTACTAGATTTCTCCTGATATTTTTTGTCCTTAATAAAGGAGGTGGTTTCTCCTAAACTCTCAGGTATGCCTATTTCTGTTCCTTTTAGGAAAAAAGAATCCTTCAATAAATTAGCATGCCTTTAAAATGATAATACAGCCTATAAAAATTATTGTGATTCATATCAGAACACATAATGATTTAACTAATCAGTCATTAATTAAACAGGTTTTTACCTGCGGGGGCTGCAAGAGTTTAATAATTTAAGCTGACTAAATGTTAGTACTACCCAGGCATAATTAGAGCTGTGGGGAAAGTTTCACAAATACAGCAAAGCTGGCTACATTTCATGCTATTTACTGAGAGCAGGCAGCAATCTGCCAGCAGAGCAGACTTTTCAATTCTAAATGAGAATGCTGCCACGACAGAATGACCGGGAGGGAACTGGACTGAGCACGTCGGTCAACATAAATAATAAAAGAATCCACATTTCTAAGACAGCTTAATCAGAATCACGGAATCACAAAATGGTTTGGGTTGGAAAGGGCCTTAAAAGCCATGTAGTCTAATGCCTTGCCATGGACAGGGACACTAGACCAGGCTGCTCCAAGCCCCATCCAGCCTGGCCTTGGACAATGCCAGGGATGCAGGGGCAGCCACAGCTGCTCTGGGCACCCTGGGCCAGGGCCTGCCCACCCTCCCAGCCACCAATTCCTGCCCAAGATCCCTTCTAACCCTGTTCTTTGGAATTTAAAGCTGTTCCCCTTTGTGCTGTCTCATATTTGAGGTATATGTGATCACCCTCATTGCAGAAGCTATTGCAGGATTAACCCCTTTGTTATGAGATTACATCTTGAGCACGTCCTTGCAGATGTCTTAGCACATCAGGGTTCAGAGGAGCATCTTCTGTTAACAGAACTGTGTTGCTTTGTCTTACAAGAATGGAGATGAGCTTCAGGAGTCTGGACTCTTCTCTCTAGGACCTTCATGGACACATTTTTTTCCACCTCCAAGTCCCAATTTACATGTCAGTAAACTGTAGCTTTTTTCCTGTTTAGGAATGCCTGAGTGCTGCATCTGTGCTCCAAAAATTAGTTGTTAGTGCCAAGTATTATCTTACTAATTACAGCCTACAACTTTTCCCTTGAGCACTAGGAGTCTGCAGTGGTCCAGTGAAGAAGAGAACACCTGGAGGAGGTCACAGGTTCACACACACAGGCCCAAAATTTCTGAATCCAGATCCTTTGTGGTCGGGAAGAGCAAGGAGGTGATGCCCGTGTATTTAATATTCAGCACCTAGAAGAGAAATTCTTTGGTCAAAGCAACATCGTGGAGGAGGAATTCTTTGTTCTATGAAAGGTTAATGTACCTGGGTAGCAGCCGAGAGCGTTTGCATGCAGAGAGATCATTAATCCATGCAGTAATAATTTGTGAAATAAGAATCAATCTTGGAAAGAAGGCAAAGCCTCTAGTTCCAAAGTAATGGAGTGCCTTTTGCACTGCATCTCGTTAAGCAAGACCCAAATACATAATGGGCTCAATTTCCATGCAAGGCTTCTCTGCAACCCAGAAAAACTAATAGCAACTCTAAACAAACCCTGATGCCTTTCAGGGCCTGCAATTGCAGCTCAATTAACACGCCAGTCCCAGCCATGGCAGGATACTTTTAAATGGCCAAAGCTGCAATATTTTTTCCAGGGAAGAGGAGAGGTCCTGGGCTGATGGGCCAGACCTGCAGACATGCCTGGCAGCACCAGCTCTTGGTGAGATCACACGATGAGCAGGGTTAGACCCTCTCTGAAGGAGCTTTTAGAGGGGCCCAGCAGCACCTGAGCTCCTTTCCACTTGGAGGGAGAAAGGGAAGGCACAGAAGGCTGCAAGATTCCCTGTGGATATGGTCCCACAGCCCCAGACAACCTCACTCATGCCTCTTCTGCTTCTGTTCACTCAAGAAGGAGACAAGACAAACCAAGACTGGGTATCTGGGGTCAAACACGGCTTGGTCCAGCAGCTGCCAAAATCTATAAATGTGCATCCCTACAGGTAAATAAAACAAGATGAGAGACAACTGGAAGGGAAAAGTGGGCTCGCCTACGGAACAGAGAAATCTTTCAAAGAATATGTTTCTTTGAAGAGCAGCCCACAAGCTCCTCTGCAGAGGAGTAATGGGGTCACATTCATTCCTCAGTTCAACACAAAATGAAATACCCTTTTTCTTTCCACCTGCTCGCATGAGTTGAGGTGATATCAAAGCTTCTGTGCTGTAGGCATCTGATTTCTGCCAGGACCCCAAAAAGAAAAACCACGTTTTATCACTTGCTCCTTAGGTTGAAATCTGTCCCCTTCACCCTTTCCCTGCCTCCCAGGTGCTTTAATTTGAATTTTCTGCTTGAGCTGCACAGATTTCCTAGAGACTGTCACCAGCCAGGTGGGTGGCATGTCCAGGTGATTTCAGTGAGAGGGAAGCCAGGCAGGCTCACTGCCAGGCTGCAGCCCAGCCCTGAGTGTGGAGGTGTCACTCTGTAATACTGACAAAGTACAAAATCCAGTCCCAATAATCCTCTTAAGTCAGACAAGAAAATAACTGCTGTGATTGATAACCCAAAGACAATCAAAGTGTTAAGGATTTAAGGAAGGTACCATACATACAAATATTTCCAGGAAGAGCTACACAGCTTAAAGGACTGTTTCATTTGTAATTTTTTCCCTTTTGATATACTAAAATAGGGGGAAAATAACAATAATAACTTGAAAATGCACTGAAATCAGAGACAGGTTTACCATTGGTTTGGATTGATTTTCAATCAGCTTTTAAGGAGCACAGCAGAAATGTCAATTAACAACAAAATAATCATTACAAGTAAACAAAGACGATAAAGAATAAATTAGAGAAACACTGGAAATCAATATCATTCAAAGAGAGAAAATCAGTTGAGTTCAGTTCGAGGAACAAGAAATTCAGCAAAATTAGTGGAAAGAACTGTTTCCTTGGGATTTTTCCACAATGCTTCAGGTGGTGGAAACTCCAAACTGTGGATCCATGTCTCCAACGGGCCCACGTGCCACCAGTCTGTCAGCTCCCCATTTTGTGCCCTGCAGTGTGATTCCCTCATGGTTTTGTTTGCACAGCAACCTGAGAGACTGGATATCTGATTCCCACTTTAATTAATGGGAAATGAACATCCCAGACTCCTCTCTCAGGTGTGGAGGTGATGTTTTCAGATGTGCAAGCTTCTTCAAAGCAAAGAATGGTACAGAGGCAGATATTCATCTACAGCTACTGCTGTAAAAATTTCCAGAAATAATTTGGAATACTGCTGGAAATACCATGTTATCTCCACCTCCTGTCAGATGTGTTGCAGCAGAGTGACACGAGAATTTCAGCTTTACCAAGAAGAACTTTTTCTTCACAGAGTACAATAGAACTCAGTTAACAAACTTCTGATAACCCAAACATCCCCCAAAATCTGAAAATAAAGTATCCTTGCATTTTCACTTCTTCAGCTTTGCATGAAATATCCCATGTAGTTCCTTCCACAGCCAGAGTTGGCTTGGATGCGAATTGTTCAGGGAAAAAAACCAACCAAACAAAGGAAGCAAGCAAAAAAAGTGTGAAACTGATAAATAACTCCATCAAAAAAACAGTAAAACCACCTCAAGATACCTTTTGAAGAAGAGATGGCTTGTAGCACATCACTTCCTCCAACCAAGGCTGTCCAGTTTCAGTGTTCAGCTGTGACTCCTCTGTGAACCAGCCAGAGTGAGGGGACAGAAACATCCCACCAGAAATGTCAGGTTTACACAATGGACTGCCTAATCTTACAGGACAAGGCAGTTCTCACTTCCCAGCTGCCTTTCCAAGTCATTCTTGAAACACAAGGAAATCTTCTGGTAAGAGAATAGCTCTGTTCTTTGGTCAGGCAGCAGCTCAAGGGCATCCCAAACCTCTGCTGGGATAAAGAGGTGCATTTTTCCCATTCTGCTACCTAGCAGAATAACTTTGGTGGCAAGGAAAAGGGGAGAGCTGGTCCTCTGATGTTGCACACTTGGTTCCACATCTCAACATCTGGTCACTATCTAGATCTGGGAATATTTTTCCCTAAAAACGGATGGGCCGCTAGTATTTTTCTCACCTTGATTACATTTCTTTGGTGGGACACAGCCCACTTGTCTTGGCAGAAATTTCCAACCTGAAGAGGCTCCTGGGTTTTGAGAGGCTGCACAACACCTGGTTCTGGGCAGTGCTCCCAGGGATATCCCTGCCTGAGGGAGCATGAGGACATCAGGATGGCAACAAATTTCTCTATTTTATTTATATATATATATGTATATATATGAATTGTTTGAGTTTTTTTAATATAACAGCTGCACCCATAATTCTTCCCACTAATCCCATCCCTGGCACAAATCTTGTGTCTCAATCTTACTATTTTTTCCCTGTCCACTTTCTGACACTCATTAAATTCTCGGTGTGCCCAAAGCTTACCAACACGGCACGCTGCTTTATCCGGTGCCGTCAGTCCATCAATAAAGCTCAGCTGTTGGGTTTGTCTGCTCTCCTGCATCTCCAGATCACTGTAAATTATGTGGATGCTGGGGCCATGTGTCAGTCCCAGGGCCTGAGGTCTGTCTTGGATTCCCTGTGCTCCAGCAGCATCGGGGATAAGGAAGGAGTGAGGCTTCCCCATCATTTCCAGGGAGGCACAAAGCCAAAAAAAAAAAAAAAAAATTAAAAAGTAGTCTCTGCTAAAACTCAGCCTGGCTGGGAGGGGATGAGAACATGAACGGTGCCTTTCTCCTTGGCAGTGACTTTCCACTCATCTTCTCTCTTTTCTCACTCCAGAATGAATGCACAATTAAAACACAATCAATCTCTGTGACATTTCCAAAGTGTGCAGTCAGTGTACCAGCTTCTTTCGTAGCCTTGGCGAGAGCCCAGATTTCTTGGAAAAAAAATAAGCTCTTGACTTTCCCCTCAGAGAAACTCAAGATTAAAGGTTGTCGAGTGGGGACAAATCAAGCATCAAATTTGTTGTCAACAAATTAATGTGCTGAAGAGACTTCTCTGAGTGACTCTTTTCAGGTTTTGTTCTCTGAGTGACTCTTTTCAGGTTTTGTAGTAAGTGGGGATGGTTAATTCTAATGGTAGCCAGTGATTTGCATTCAATAGCTCCGTGTAATGTGGGTTTTTTTAAATATATGTAACTTGCTGTACCTTCCTTTATCAAAAAATAAGGGGAGTGAAAGGTGAGAAACCTATTAGATGAAAAGCCTCTTGTTTGTGCTAAGAGAAAAAAAAAGGTGTTCCCAGTTTATAGTTTATTTTATTTGTCATCTCAACAGAGACAGGAAGAAAAATATCAATATTTAAGACTACCTCTAGCAATTGTGTGTTTTGTTTTTCTATTTATACACCCTCGAGGTGCATAGAGGGTTATAGCAATGCCTCAGGTCACACTCATAATAACGGGAACCTCACTTTTATTTTTTTTCCCCCATCTCTCTTTAAAACAACTCTATTAGTACTGCGCAAGCTACCTTAAGCAGCATCTGACATATACAAACTGTTGCCTGTAGGTTGCCTGTTTGTTTGATTTTCTGCAGTGTGAAGGTTGAGTTGAGTCATTTTGCACCCAATTACTTTGCAGTAAATTTGTCGGATGATTCTTGTCGTGCCGTATTGATCCAACGTGTCACCTTGAACTTGTTTATTGACACATCAAATTCCAAAGGCAGCCCTGTTCAATTTACCACTTCCCAATTATGGCATTTATATGATGTCACTGAAGCTTCTTGTCACGTTCAGATGAGGCCATTTTCCCCCCTCCACCACCAATCACCTGAGCAGCGGTTGCCATTTTTCTCTGACCTTTCCTGAGACAGATGGTGGTTCATAAAATACATCATTAGCACACATGTCATTTTATCTTGCCTGGATTTTTTAAGTGAAAGGTGCTTTGTTCAACAAAAGGCTTTTCAATTTTGTCCTCAGCGATGGTGCTGCTAAATAGGATTTTTATCCTGACACTGGAGAAAGGGGTTCACCCCCGATGGGTTCACCAGGGGATTTGCAATATGACACCAGGAAAGCTTCATCCTTGGCCCAACAGAGACCTGCTCTCCTGGATGGTCATGGGACCTGCTTACATCCCAACATCCCAGAGTCTGCTGCTCTGGCACACAAAAAACAGGTGTTGGAAATGGGATGTTGGTATGATGTTCCCCACAATGCTTCACCGATGGTCAGAGATGAGCACACAGAAGCAAAAACTCTTTCCTTTGTAAAGTCTTCCAAGATTTATGAGTTTATGATGCCAAAGATACTGAAAATAGCCTCCTTTATCGCCCTGAGGTGTTCTGTTTCCTTCAGAATTGTCCATTCAGCTTCTTGATAACTCAGGAGCTGGGCAGGAAGATAATTTTAAAGTACTGCTTTCTCTTAACTCATGGTAATATTTTATGCCAATAGCTAGAAATATTATCTGGATGTCTTTGTCCCTTGGATTGACTCAGCAACACACTTGAGCCTTGATGTTTATTGGGATTTTGGTCCCACTAGCTGAGTTTAAGTTGTCTGTGTGGTTTCTAAGATGAGGTCTGTCCTCTCACAGTGAGGAAACCAATGTAACCCAGAAGACAATCTGGGCAAAGACAGTTTTTTGTTTGTTTTTGTTTTTTTTTTTTTTGAGGCTCCCTAGGGCTGAGGTCAATGTTAAAGACAAATAGAAGAGACATGCACTCTTCCAGCATGTGATTTACCACTTGCCAAAAAAATGCCCAAGAAAAAAGCCAGGGAAGGGGGAGAAAACCTACCAGGGCAGAAGAAAACATTATCTTCCTGTCAGTTCCTCAGTTAGGATGCCAGTGGTGCTTCAAAGTAGCTGGAACAAAATCATTTCCAAATCCAACTTCATTAAATATAATTTCTTCTTCTTAATTGATGCTCACTGTTTTACTTCCCCATTTCCCTGACAGAGGATGTGATCATTTCTGCATCACCAGAAGTTAGAAAAGAGCAAACAAAAATCTCCCTAAGTTCCTGAAAACCCCAGCTCCTCCCACTGTGCTCTCACATTACAAGTTCAAATGGCTGCTGTTGTTTTATCCCAACACAGAGGTGCTGCCATGGTGTGGAATGGGAGAGAGGATCTGCCTGCAGGGAGAAGAAAATAAAGCCAGAAAATGCTGTCAGGTGGGGTCCTTGAATGGCAGATGTCAATCAGGAGCCAGCTGCTGATTTACAAACCCCAAAGGAAGGGTTGTGGGTGGATGGTGGGCACCTCTTTGCTCTTGGTTCAGGCAAAGCTTTGGTGGTGTCAAATGTTGCCAGGTGGTGGGACAGCAAGGTGGTTTCTTTCCTCTGTGTCCTTGGCACCTCTAGCATTTTGTTCCCTCCTCAGAGCTCTTCCCCAAGCCTGAGTTACTGTTTGTGTAACAAACACATATTGTTAAGCTCCTTTAAAGACTGTGACTCTTCCTGTTGCAGAGGTTTTGCTTGTGTTCCTCCTTCAGCTTTATCATCCTGTGCACAGCTCCCAGCATCTTCTGCCTTTCTGTTACCAGGTAAGCAACATCTAGCTCATGAGCACTAGTCTCCCTTTCCAAAAGGAGATAAGATAATCTTAAGATACCAGAAAAACACCTACTTCCTAGCTCTGAAAAGAGCCAAAGTCTCTAAGTCCACTGGGCACACCTTAATTGTTGAAAATTTGCTGTACACACCTCAGATGTTGTGGGAGCAGGGGCTGTGGCACAGCCAGGTGTTTGCATTCTGACTTGGAACATCTCTGCCTTCCCTACCAGGGCTTTGCAGATATTCCCCTGCATGCAGGAGGCAAAAGCCAAAGGGGGTAATACCTGCTTCATACTTCTGAAGCAGGGACAGAAGAAAAAGAGATGCCATTCTTGGGATATTCCAGGCCAGGGAATGTCCTCTGAACCTAAAGCAAAACCTCCCAACAGTCAGGAATATGAAGACAGGATAATTTTTAAGCTCAACACCGTGTGCTGGTTTGTCCTGCTGATAATTTCTGATGGTTCATCAGGTCACCCCTGAAGCCTTTGAGACCTGTGATTATACAATCTATATCCTGCCAGCCAGAGTGGTTTTGGCAATCTTGAGGACCTCCTCCAAAATTTCAAATGAAGAAGGCCCTTGGCAAATCACAGCATCACAGAATATTGGAAAAAACCCACGAGGGTCATCCAGTCCAACTCCTGGCCCTGCACAGACACCCCAGCAATCCCACCCTGTGCTTGAGAGTAGTGTCCAAACCCTCCTGGAGCTCTGGCAGCCTTGGGGCTGTGCCCATTTTCTGGGGAGGCTGTTCGGTGCCCAGCACCTTCTGGGGGAAAAACCTTTCCCTGATGTCCTGCCTAAACATCACCACGATGTTCCCTCAGGCTCTGTCTCCAGAGACAAGAAATCAGTCCTTGTCCCTCTGCTGCCCCTTGTGAGGAAACAAAGTTTGGGACCTGACTTGGTTTTGGCTGGAATGAAACATCTTTGTTTGCACCACTGCAATTCTCTGCACACGCTCACAAATAAAATGGGATGGAGAACAAACGCTCTGGTAGATACTGGATTTATGACATGCCAAGTTTAAATAGCACCCATAAGGCTTAAACCAGCAGCAATGGGGGATCCATTTCTCAACTGCAGCAAGCACACAAGATCTCTCTCCTCTCACTGGGTAAGCCGATGTGGGTACCAATTTCCCGAACTCCTCATGCCAGGAAATCATGTCTCCACCTCCTCACGTGTGACTTAGGGTTCTTTTGTGGGTTCTTTCTGAAGTCCAAAAAGGTACTAAAATAGCAACCATGCTACTTAAGGGTATCAGGTGACTAGAGACAGCCCTTAGATACCAATTAACCTCTGTGCCAGTTTCAGTCTGGTGTGCACACTCTCATCATGACGGCAACTGTTGAATAATTAATCCCTTAGACTAAACAAAATATTGCTGGGCTGCACTCAGCTTCCTCTTCTGCTCCTTTATGCACTGATGCTTAATTTTTTTTCTAATTGATTGTCACCCCCTTTTGAAGGGAGGGTTTGAGGATTTTTTTCCTTTATATGGACATGATTCTATTTTTTTCCTTGGTTATTTCAACAGTGGATCAGAGAGTTGAAGTAGCCAGTGTATTGGAAAGAAGTAAAAGGAGTAAGAGAAAAAGAAAGAAAAGGAAAATTTAATAAGAAAGGGAAAGAGTAATGAAGGAAGAAAGGGCAAAAGGGAAATTAAATGGAGGAGAGGGAGAGGAAGGAAGGAAGGAAGGAAGGAAGGAAGGAAGGAAGGAAGGAAGGAAGGAAGGAAGGAAGGAAGGAAGGAAGGAAGGAAGGAAGGAAGGAAGGAAGGAAGGAAGGAAGGAAGGAAGGAAGGAAGGAAGGAAGGAAGGAAGGAAGGAAGGAAGGAAGGAAGGAAGGAAGGAAGGAAGGAAGGAAGGAAGGAAGGAAGGAAGGAAGGAAGGAAGGAAGGAAGGAAGGAAGGAAGGAAGGAAGGAAGGAAGGAAGGAAGGAAGGAAGGAAGGAAGGAAGGAAGGAAGGAAGGAAGGAAGGAAGGAAGGAAGGAAGGAAGGAAGGAAGGAAGGAAGGAAGGAAGGAAGGAAGGAAGGAAGGAAGGAAGGAAGGAAGGAAGGAAGGAAGGAAGGAAGGAAGGAAGGAAGGAAGGAAGGAAGGAAGGAAGGAAGGAAGGAAGGAAGGAAGGAAGGAAGGAAGGAAGGAAGGAAGGAAGGAAGGAAGGAAGGAAGGAAGGAAGGAAGGAAGGAAGGAAGGAAGGAAGGAAGGAAGGAAGGAAGGAAGGAAGGAAGGAAGGAAGGAAGGAAGGAAGGAAGGAAGGAAGGAAGGAAGGAAGGAAGGAAGGAAGGAAGGAAGGAAGGAAGGAAGGAAGGAAGGAAGGAAGGAAGGAAGGAAGGAAGGAAGGAAGGAAGGAAGGAAGGAAGGAAGGAAGGAAGGAAGGAAGGAAGGAAGGAAGGAAGGAAGGAAGGAAGGAAGGAAGGAAGGAAGGAAGGAAGGAAGGAAGGAAGGAAGGAAGGAAGGAAGGAAGGAAGGAAGGAAGGAAGGAAGGAAGGAAGGAAGGAAGGAAGGAAGGAAGGAAGGAAGGAAGGAAGGAAGGAAGGAAGGAAGGAAGGAAGGAAGGAAGGAAGGAAGGAAGGAAGGAAGGAAGGAAGGAAGGAAGGAAGGAAGGAAGGAAGGAAGGAAGGAAGGACTCTCTTCTCTCCAGCAGAACAAAAATCTTACTCTGACAACTAGTTGAAGAATGTATTTTGTTTGCAATGATGGTTTGTTTTTCTGTAGTATTTTATGCAAAGCTCTAAAAATTAAAAATTACCTCCAGAGACTAATTTTTTATTTCATTTTTGCAAATATTAGGTAGCCCATTTCCATCTTATTGAACATATTGTCACTCTAAACTGGCAGCTCATTTGTTATTCTCAGAGCATTCTAAAGATACAGAAATAGTACTATGGAGAATACAAATGGCTACATGTTCCATGAACACTTTCCAGAATATAAATTTGTAGTCAGGGAAGAATTTACTGATACATCATTGTTTTGTTTTCAAGTCAAAGAAATTTATTCTTACATTTCATGTGTAAAATTGTATGCACTGCTTTACTGCAAACACATCAGTTAATAACAGAGGGCCAGATTTTGTGGTTCTTTGAGCTTTTTCGGGTTAAATTCTCATAGGCAATCAAGAACTGCTTAAAAACGCTGAAATATATTTATCTTTATGAGTTGTTTGATTTCATTTTGTTGGTTAAACTCACCACCCATGAGTTCAGAGTGACTCATGGAACTTTCCAAGCAGAAATGATGGGAGATCTGAATCATAAAGCATCAAAGCCTAGTCCTAGTGTGGCAATGGCATTCTTTAATCTTTAGTTTTGAGAATATCTCCTGTAAGTGGTGTCAGTAGCCTGTCAAAGCCCACAGGAGCACCAAAGATGCTGTCTCAGCTCAGTGCTGTTAGAACATTATGTTCATGCTTTGGAAATGCCACGTGAGCACCTTGTGTCTCTGAGTGACATGACACCTTTGGACAAAGAGATAGTCAAGAATTTAAAAAGCAAATTGGGAATTTTTACCCTTAGGGAGAGAGCTCCAATGTCTGCCAGAGCCTGACTGTGGTAGGAGGTTTGCCCCAACCAGGAGTCCAGGGATTGAGTCCCATGTACTTACTTTTCATTATTCTTAAAATCAATAAGTAGATACTGACTACTCTTAAAGTGAATATCAAGATTAATTGACCCAAGTGGTAAGTATTGATCCAGGAATGGCCAATCGATTGTCAAGGGATGATAAATCTTGAATTGTATAGGAACACGAAGCCACAGGCAGGAGCAACCCCAGGTTCACAGTGGTGGGTGAAAACACAGGGAGATCCTGGGCCGGGATACACAGCCAGCACCAAGCTTTGCAAACTGAAAGTGCACAAATGCCCCCTGTCTTTCCACAGAGGAAAACTGAGAAAAGTTTGTAACATACACCAGGCAAAAATCAGAATCTTTATTGCAGAGTGCAGAAGAAGAGGTGTCCAAGTTGAGTTTTCTTCTAGTGTGGACTGACATTGAAAAAATTATTGGGGGATCTGTTGGGATAGACACATCCAGAGATGCACCTGATTTCTTTGCTCGCTGGAGCTTTTTTAACCAACACTTTAAAGATATCTAAGTGAAAAAAACTGCTGTTTACCTGGGATTGAACACCAGCTTCTGTGGGGGAGGAGTCAGACAATATAGATGAATTTTTAATAAAGTAATACATGTAAATTGACAGGTAATGTGATTTATCAGTAACATTTCATACAACGGCATTACTGATTTCTGGGATATGCGAAAACTGAATATTTATTGGTGTCTTGTCCTTTTATTTTTGGCCAAGCACCACTCAGAACATCTGGATTTTGGGTTGGTTTTTTTTTATTATGAAATTCAGAATGATTTTTTTTTTTTTAAACCAAAGCTAGTAGTAAATGGTTGTAATTATGTCACACCAGAAGAGGTTTTTAAATCAAAAGAGAGTTATTCAGTGCTGTAGAATCACAGTCCAGGACAGTGAATGTCTATCCAGACTTTCCTCTCCAGCAAGGTTACAGCACAAAGAGCAGAGAGACACAGGGACAGGCTGTGACCTTCAAGTTAATCTCTCCCCTGCCTGCCCTGATCAACACAAAACCTAAAACTCCCCAGCACCTGGGGCTTCAGGCACTGCCTTCAGATCTCCTAACCATCTAGAGCATATGCCCTAAAAAGGTTTCCTCCCTTTTTTTCCCCCAGCAGCATTTCTGTGCCTCTTTAGCCACATTCCCATTCCCATTCTGGCGGTGCTTCCCCTCGCGCGCATCCGCATCCATAACGCTTCTTCAAAGATGGAACCACCTGGGAGCAGCCAAACAGCATCCAGACCTCTGGGATGTGAAATATTTGTATTTTAATTGCATTCTTTGTTCTTATTCCTAATAAAGGATGATGTTATGAAGCCTGAGGGCCATATTCCTCTTTCTAGGGATTGTTACTGTGCGATGATAAGGAAAATGCTACGTGATGTGGAATATGCATACAACAAAAATGTCCTTCAGTGTGAGGAAATATTCTGTCTGCCTTCATAACCTCAGATGGAGGGGAATACAGCTGAGAGCTCTTCCCTTAAGCACTGCTTCTTACCCTGCATTTACTCTTCAGTCTTATTTTCTATAGATTGCCATGAATGACACTTGGAGGCAAGAAAGAGAAGGGAATTTTCAAAAAAAGTGTGCAGGAGGCATGGGTACAAAACCAATTATTTATTAATAGGTTTTGTCCACACACCTCCTGTGCATCATTTGGAACATTTACCCTGTAGGCAGTAAGGAGCAATCAGGTGAGAAATTTGGGTTTGCATCTTGCCAGACGGGCTTAACAACTTCATGATGAACTTTAGCACCCCATCTCCATCCTTGCAACACAGGAGAGTGTTTAATCTAAACAAAAATGCCTAGCAAATTTTTTTTTCTCAAAGTGTTAATTTTAATGTATACAAACATATTTATGTAACCAATTTATTAATATTTATGTGGAGAAAGACATGTGTGCAATGTATGAAGTGTCCTTGTGTTTGCACTGGAAAAGAATATTTTGCCAGTAAGAATTTGAGAGTGATAAGAATTACATTTTTTTAAAAAGCAAAAGGCTAATTGAAAATCATCATCTAGCAAAAGAAAGCAAAACTTTGGATAGATCTCTAAGCATCATTTGCACCTGAAATGGTCCAATTATGTGTCATTAATGCACAGCTCTACCAGAGTCCATTGAACCACAAGTGTTGAAAGATGCTGTTTTGGCATGAGCTGTAATCCTCAGGATGCCACTGAAGAAGAAGATTCTTAGCACTTCTTGCATTAAAAGGCAGTTAGAAGTGCCTCATTTTGTGCAAGAAATTGTTGCATTTCATGCACTTTAAGAGACTTGTCAGGAATCAGACAATGAGTCAGGACTCAGGAAAATGTTCGCTCCTTGTGCTCCAGTATTCACTGCTATTCTGATCTCTTTGATATGCTGTCCTGAGTCAGAAAACACCTGAGTCAGAAAGCACCTCAGGGTGCTGAAAAACTCACTCAATAAAATACAGAAAGAACTGTGCCAGGAAATCCTCCAGTGGTGTTTAAGCTTGAACTCAAACACTGCTCAGTGTGGCTTTGATTCCTGTGGTCTGCTGGAGTGAAGTTGTTTGACAGCTCCAGTGGGAACTGCCACAAATAAACAGAGTGAGAACTCAGGAACAAACTTGTGTGTGCACTGCTGAGAATATCATAGATCAGAGGTTACCAGGAAAATCAGATTTTTAATCACCTGATAAGGAAAGGAGCAAATGAAACAGAGCTGGGTGCTAATGGACCAATTCCCATTCCTTCTATACAATTTCACAATTTAGTGACAAGTTAATCACAATGTTTGAGCTTCAGCCAGTAACATGTGTTCCTCAAAACAAAAGGAGGCTTTGTTTTCTGGTCATCCATTGGATTGCGACCAATCTTTCAAGCACTGACAAGAAGACACAGGCAGCCACAAAATCTTCTGACAGCAGCAGGATGATGAACTGTATCATTGCGCCAAAGTTCTGATTTCTCATCATTTAAAAGAGGAAAACAAGCTGGGACTCTGACACCAGTGCTGACCTCTCATCCCTTCCCAAGCCTGCGCCAGTAATCAGCACACATTAAGGGCTCTTCACATGTAACATTGGTTATGTGTAAAAGATCTATTCAAAACAGGCAAATGAAGAATCACAGACTCACAGAATGTCCTGAGTTAAAAGGGACTCACATGGACCATCAAAGCCCAGCTCCTGACCCTGCAAAGGACAGCCTGAAAAATGATGCCTGAGAGCTAATTTAATTATTTAGAAGGTTAGAAAATTAACTAGAAGAGTTAATTTAACAGCACCAGCTACCTGGCTTACCTGGCTTACCTGGCCAGATTTCACTCTGTTGCCCTCAGGTAAAAGGAGGCAGCGGGCATTAAAGCTGGCAGCAGGCTCTGTGAGGAAGACAATTAGCAGCAGCGAGGAAGCATTGCAGCCTGCCAGATTTTACTGAGGCAGGTCATAAAATGCTTTTGTTCACATTTTCCAAGATTCATTGGCAGACTTGTAATTGATGACAGAGTTAAGAGAGAAAGCGTCTCTCTCGAGCCCTGTGCAAGGCTCCCCATGCCATTGATAATGACCTACTTGCATTTACAAGAAATAAGTTCCAGCATCCTTTTATTGATGTAAAACTGCCCACCATTGAGGAAGCACAAACAGCTCTGCAGAAGCTAAAGATAAATAAAGCTATTAAAACCTATTCCATTTCTCCTGAGCTGCTAAAGTCTGCGGCCTCTTAATTGCTACAAAGCTATAGACGCTGTCCAAACTCATTTGAAAGAATAATCATATACTCAATAACCAGCACATTGGAATAGCAATAATAAAATACCACAGAAAAGGAAAGATGACTAAGCAAAAAGGCATTGCTTAGTGTAATTCTATTTTTAATACTTGGTAACTTTTGCCTGGGTCATGCTCTGGAGATTTGCTATGAGAGTGATTCCCATGATAAAATTGCCTCAAAGACAGTCAATAATTTTGAAAGTGGATCCACAGCTGGATGCTTTTTTAGGGTGAAATCCTAGGGAGTTTGTTTAGTCCCTGTGATTCCAGCAGATTTGTCTGAAGACAGGCTTGGTAAATTTTATATTTTTTATACTTTATGTTGAAGGTTGGACTTGATGGTCTAATGGTTGGAGTTGATGATCTTGTAAGTCTCTCCCAACTTAAATGGTTCTATGATTCCATTATTTTTATTCTCATTTGCTCTTCTTTAGCTCTTTCATCCTCTTTCAAAACAGTGGGACAGCTTGTTTACAAGGATGTGCTTCTGAGGGAAGACCACAGATGCCCCTTCTGTGGACACCACAGCCACAAGGACAAATATCTGATCCAGGGCCACACTTCCAGTGCACTGGGCACCTTCTGGTTTTGGTGCCCCTGAAACCAGCAGCAGGTTGCCCCAGCCACTTTAGATCTCCTCCTAATTGACTTGCTAATTTGGTCTTGCTCCTGCAGCCTTACCAGATTTCTTTTTAGGGTCTCTTGGAAATGCCTGACAGCTCTGCAGATTGAGACCTTGGTGGCAGACCTTCCAAATTAACCAACCCACCAAAATTCACACCAGTCTTTCAAATCCACTGTACCTACTGGCCAGTCAGCTCTGGAGACAACTGACTCCTGCAGATTTGCTTCAGCTGAAGGCAGGCTGATAAGCACTGCAGCAGCACTGGCATCCTGCAGTGATGGTGGAGAAGAGACCATTTAAAGCTGCTGCATTCTGTTGCATCTCTCAACCTGTTCCACAGAAAACAACCTCAAATTTGCAGATCTCCCCGTAAGTCACCATAAAAGCATGCCATCTTTCCTCTGATCTTTAATTCCTCCAGTATCTACTTCCTTAATTGTAGTTTACAGATAATTCCAGGTAGAGTAGGTGCCATTAAAAGCTCATTTGTCACTCTGTAGTGACAGCACTAACGCGGTGTCTCCTACTGTAACTAGGAGAAGGCTCCACAATAATTGCACATCCCCAGGCAGTGAACACCGAGAGTTTAATGGTGCCAACTGTAACTGCAGCAGAAGGAGAAAAGCCCAATGTGCACAGCACAGAGCCAGCTAGCACAGCTAAACCTCCTCTGGCAGACAGCACTGAAGGGCAACAACCCCATTCCCAGAGTCTGGGCTGCAAGTTCAGCCACAGGATTCAAACCTGGAGCAGCTATGTAGGAAATAGAGTCTGGTGGGACGTGCTCCTTCTGTCAGAGGGGCTTGTTAGAGCCACAGGGCTCAGCTCAACTGAGGCAGGGCCTGGGCTCTCTTTTCCCAAAGGAGAAAGGGGGCTGCCAAGGGAGCTGCAGCACACTGGGGGAAATGTCATTAAAAGGTTGTCATTTGCAATCGAGAGCGTGCCACTTAAATTGTAACTGCCAGGATGGTAAGTGCATTAAATCACATTAACTCCACTGGAGTGAAGGGAGTGTTAGGAGGAGAGCAGATAGTTTGTGTGGTTTATATCATCTGCGAGAGAAAGCAGTGGAGCAGGGAAAACTTCCACACTGCCATTTATTAAAATTACACTCAGCGCTTTGCTCCCTTTCGTTAGAAACATTAACAGATCATTGGTCCTGTTCTCATCTCACCAGTGGGGAAACAACAGCACAGAGATTAAGTGGCAATTTTAAGGTGAAGTAAATAGCTACAGCAAGCCCATGGGAGCTGGAGACAGACCTGGCTGAAAGAAGAAATTAAGTCACTTTGCATGTTAAGAACAACAAATGTGGCTCTACAGGATGAGGCTGAGTGGCTGGGAACTGCCCTGCAGTTTAGACTGGATATTGATAAAATTCCTTCCTGGAAAGGGCTGTCCAGCCCTGGCACAGCTGCCCAGGGCAGCAGTGGTGTCTCCATCCTTGAAGAGATTTAAAAGCCATGCAGTGCCTGGGGACATAGGACGGTGGTGGCCTTGGCAGTTCTGGGAGAATGGTTTGAGTTGGCAATCCTGTAAGTCTTCTCCAACCTAAATTATTCCATTATTCTATGATATTGACCTAAAGGAGAGATGAAGGGGTTACATGGCACTGTACTTGGGCTCTGTTATTTGGGGAAGTGTACAACCCAGCTCATACCACCATGGGCTTCACCTTCTCACCTAAAATAAACCCAAAAGCCAGGTGTTAATCGTGTATCTAGCCTTGCACAGGGAGTAATAAATACAAAAGTCATTCACTACAGAGCTTTGAAGCACTGGCTGTGTCAGACTCAAGCAGCAAAGCCAGTTTGTCACTCAATAGAATATTAAATTTCCCCTTACTTTTACTTTTCATAGCAAAATAATTCAGGGGTATGAGAAAGCAATTTTCCACATGCTTTTGTGGGCCCTGGACGTGTGAAGATAACTTGACATTGATGTCAATAGAGGCAATACTTTTCTTGACTTCTTCCCATGCCTTCATGCTTGTTCTCACATGGGTTTCTGTTGGGGAGCCAAGTAGGAAAAACCAAAGGTGTCAGAGTCCTAACCAGTATCTATGCACACAGGAGGAAGAATTAGTACAATTAACATGCAGCCACTGGGTAAATTTGGAATACCTGTATCCAGGTCTCTGGCTGTCACCTTTTTCCACCCAAATTCTGCCTTTTGGCATCTTGCTGTACCAGTCTAGCCTAGCCTGGTATTGGGATCTACTTACTGGCAGCACAAATTAGCAAAACGCTTCCTCTGCCCCTGTCTGCTGCTCCCTCTGCCAGGAACAGCCTCAGGGAGGCAGGACAGATGGATGTCACCGCCGCCCCCTCTCCGGGGATGGCGGCAGGATCATTCCTGCAGGATGATGGGTTCCTGCAGGGCACCCAGTGCTGTGCCCCCCTGGCACAGGAGAGCTGCCCCGACCCCGCAGCATCTGCGGCTCCCCGCCCCCTGAGAGAGGCAGGAGGGCAGGAGCAGCCACTCCATTCCCACCAGGAATAATACAGGCAATTCACATTTAGCAAAAAAAAAAAAAATTAAAAAAAAAAAGTGGTTTTGGGTCAGTGCCACCTCCAACGGAAAGTGCGGTGGAAACTGCAATGAAATTTGCTAGTGGAAAAAAGTGTTTAAGGTTTATTCGCCAAAAAGATGGTTGTTTTGATATGTATTCACGCATGGCACTTTGTGCAGCGGTCTCTAAATGGCACTTTTAGATGCAACTACAGTATGCATAATAAATTAAAAATAACAAAAGACTCCTGGAAAGCAAGGAACTTGTGCCACTGCCAGGAAAGGCATTGCTAAAATGCTGGTTTTAATCCCATTCCATTTTTTTATGGGTTTGAAAAAGTACCTCATTTCATCACAGGAGACTACTAAACCTCATTAACTTATTCAAAATTCCTCTATGTGCCACATAAGGGAGAAAAAAAACAAGATAAAAAGTAGCTGGTATGAACTCCCTGATGACACAGAGGCACACACCTGCCTCGCATTTCCCCATTGCCAGCATCCATGTTTGCTCTGGAAACACAATACAGGAAAATACAACGCTTCAGGTATTGATTAAACAGACGTTAAGAACATGCCCAAAATGAAGTGCAAACAGGCAACGGTTTTAGTGTGGCGACTGTAAATATAAAACCACTGGAAAAGATTTTTGTCCCTTTGGAAAGAGGCAGAGGCATCATCCCAACAGAGCTCCTGCAGAAAGAGACCCCCAGCCACCTGGCTGTTTTTTGCCTGGAACATCAGGCAGCTGTATCCTGCACACCTCAGGTTGTGTTAACTGCAGGAAGTTGGTTTCTGTCTAGATCACATTTCTGGGAAGGCATCAGTCTGGGGTGGTGATGCTGGTGTTGGCTTCAAGCACAAACACAAAAGCTGTGGTTGTCCTGAGCAGAAGACTGAGAAGGGTGGCACAATCACAGATGACAGTGGGCAGGCTCAATGGGTTTCAAAAGAATGTGCTGCTGCAGGAAATTAACTTCACCAGGCAATACTCTGACTGTACACCTGCAGATGCAGAGGGCTCCTTGCCCACTGGTGGCCACGGCCCCTCTGGCTGGGCAGGAGAAATGGGTCATATCTGAGACCAATTTTCCCAACCTATGCAAGGGTGAGACAGATTTCTTGTTTGCCTCCATACCCCAGCTGATGGTTTAGCTCTGAGGCATGCAGAAATAGTCACATGTCCTCCAGGAAGTAATCTTGGGAAAAGAAGACGTTTAATAAGTGACATCTAAAAGATACTTTCCAAGTTAAAACGTTCCACAGTTCTATGAGCACTTGGTAATTTAAAAATTCCTCCTCCTTATGTAGTTCCTGTCATTTGCTAATACTTACTGTCAGTGGGGTGCTTGACAAGGATTTCCAGTCTCACTCACCCAGTTCTGCATTTCAGTGTAATTCCAGCGTAGCCCAAACCTTGGGAAGTATACATGAGGATGAGATAGCTGCATTTTATACCTCTGTCATGCCAAGGAGTTTATTGGAAAAGCACTGAAATCTCTTTCTCTCTTTCCCACACTAATAAAATAAACTTGGACCCAAGACTAGGTAAAAAAAAAAAATATTTATAGCAGAAATTTTTAGGGTCTGATTTTGAAAAGAGCAGCTAATAGGAACTTCAGATGCTGAGCTCTGCTACCATAAGATCTCTTTGTGGAACTGTCCAGCCAGACTCACCCAAAATTTGGTCACTTAACTGGGTTCTAGAGGGGAAACCATTAAAGGAGTTTTTTAAAAAGCAGCTGTATAGATAATTATTCTTGGAGGTGTGTGTTTGGTGAGACCATTTCAACAGACCACAACAGTAAATTGCAAGGTAACAGGAAAAATTATGGGCCTTATTTTTTGATCTAATCACACAGCTTTTATTTACATGATCTACTAGTTAATGCCACCATATTGAAGCTGACAGACTGTCCAAGTTGCTTTAGTCTCTAATTACTGAAATGAAGAAAGCACCTCTGGATGATGTGTCTTTTTTCCTGTCACCATAAAACAGACCCCCCTCCCTGTGATTTAATCAGACCCATGTCCTTTCTGTAAATAATGTTTAATCATCTTAGCCAACCTCATTTTTATAATGGCCCCTTTCACTGGAGCTCAGAAAGATATTAATCCACAATCACACATGCACACACGTACTAAAGGATTGTTTCTTGAGATCTGAAGATATTCATGGTCTTCTATTTACCAGGAATTATTTTCAAGATCAGATTAAATGAGTCAGAATATGTGGGGGATTTGTCCCAAAGCCCATCCTTGTGGTGGGTCTGATGGTCTGGTACCTGCTGCCAACACCCTGGGGTGGCACACCAATGAGTTTGTAACACTGAACCAGGAATTAGTGGGGAGCTACTAATCCTGCAGCCAGGTGAGTTGGAAGTAGTTTCTGACAGGGACAAAAAAATGATCAGAGGTCTGGAGCACTTCTGTTTATGAGGAAAGGCTGAGAGAATTGGGATTTTCCAGCCCAGAGAAAGGAAGATCCAGGATGACCTAATTGTGACCTTCCAGGACCTGAAGGAGCTGACAAGAAAAATAGAGGGGGCTGTTGACAAGGTCTGGAATGACAGGATAAAGGAAAATGGCTTCCCACTGCCAGAGGGCAGGGTTAGGTGGGATGTTGGGCAGGAATTGGTGGCTGGGAGGGTGGGCAGGCCCTGGCCCAGGGTGCCCAGAGCAGCTGTGGCTGCCCCTGGATCCCTGGCAGTGCCCAAGGCCAGGCTGGATGGGGCTTGGAGAAACCTGGGATATTGGAAGATGTCCCTGCCCATGGCAGGAGGTTGGAATGAGATGGGATTTTAAGATCCCTTCCACCCTAAACCATTCTATGATTCTTAGGGAGTTATCAAGGGTGGAGGAATAATTCTGAAATTTATAAGTCTTAAAAACTCTTGAGTTACTCCACAAAAACTTCAGTCCCCTGCTTCCTCCAAAGCAGCTGTGTTTCCGTGCTGCATATCTTTGCCCAAATGGAAATTCAAGGCTTCTCAATATTTAATGTCATGCCTCTCTGCTGAGGTAGTGTGTGCCTCTCTATCTGCAAAGGGACAGCACTGATTTGGCCTGAGAGAAATCATCCATCAGATTATTTTTCTTAGGCCCAACCAGAAAAGTACCTATACCTTTAAAAAAGGATATTACACTGGCTGGATGGTGGACAGATCTCTTTTTATCACTGTTTACACATTTTGCACACAGTAGTGTGGAGAGGTACAGATATAATTGACTTTTAAAGAGCTTTATCAATTCATATAAACCCTTAGTGTTATGAAACAAATAAAATAAGAACCAGTTAATGTTCTTTTATAGCTCTAAAATGTATCACGGATGAAACAGCATTTAAATAATAAGAATTTCCTCTCAAAATACTACAATTAGGCTTTGGCCATACAGCCAAAGTGAGATTGTTATAACATAAGCCACATGAAAAACAGAATCTGGTTTCATCCACAGGGAGAAAAAATAATCTTTGCTGTGACATAGCTATTCCAATAAAATGCATTTTTCTTTATGTGCTAACATGAAATGGAAAGCTATAATGAAAAAAAGACAACGAAAAAACCCACAACATGAAAAGCCGTGGAGATCAAACTGGGCATGGAAGGTATGTAAAGCTGATTTAAAAGATTAGGAAGGACAAAGAGCATAAATGTTTCATAAATTCATGGAAACATTAACAAAAAAATCTGGAGATGAGAGAGTAGCTCTATGTCTCACTGTTTGGAATGCAATCCAAAGGTTGGGGACCTCCATAAGAGATTTTCCCTTGAAAGAGGGGTTTCCTTCATTTCCCTTTTACCAGAACACCTGAAGATTTTGTTTCCAGAACAAAGACAAATTAGAAGATGGCTCTGATGAAAAATGTGCATTGGGTAAATGTGAAATGCTCAGTAAGAAAAAAAAGCCACACTCTGGAGGTTTCCTCTCAGCCCAGAAGCCCTCAGAGGATTATGCAAGAAGACCAGGAGGCAAAAAATGGTGTCTGAACCTTTTAGGGAATCATTTGCATCCCTCCCTACCACTGACCCACCAAATATCCCTCTCTGGAAAATCAGGTCAGCAATCCAGAATAAAAGCTAAAAAGGGAAATGGGAAGAGGCAAGTTATTAACTTCATGTATATTCAGAGCTTGAAATAATTTCCCCTTGACATTTTTAAAGCGCATATCCCAACTCGTGTTTGGCTGCATTTCTCAGATCAACATGACTAAGGGAACAAATTTCAGGGCCTCTTGTGATCAGCAGGGGTTTTGCCACACAATTCAAGAGCTGCAAAGCCAACCCTTGCTCTGGAGTTTCCAAAACACCAATGCTGCTGATGCATCTCACTAACTAGATGGGCTACTGAACCCCCCCAAAAATGTGCTGGGGAAGAACCAACTATTCAAAAACATGTATTTTACTGTCATTTCTTACAGCAAATGATGCACAGTGTGAGACTCCATAAAATATGCTATATATTGCCATCACTGGTATTTTGGTATCTCAGAATATTTCTTTATAGTTACTATTTCTCTCCTAGACTCCATGGTGGGGTATGAATATATAGCCAGACCTGCTCAAAAGGAGCCAAAAAATAGCAAAGAGACATTCTTAAGAAGACCAGGAATTGATTCAAGGATGCAATGCATAGCATTGCATAGCTCTCTGGTCTTTTCTTAAATCGTAATAGATATAAATATTAAATTATAATATTTATAAACTCCAGGGGAGTGTCCTCACTTAGCTGAATCAAGTACCAGGGAATTGAACCGCACTGAAATTTTTGAATTTCCTTGTTCCACTGACAGATTTTGTACCACTAAAGGGGGCAGCACAAATTGGGTGGGGGCAGCAGAAATTGGGTAGCTTCTCCCTTTCTACAGCTGCAGCATGCAGGGATTTCATTCCCAGATCCATATTTGGAATCTGGAAGACACTGTGGTAAAATCCTTGGCTGACAACGAGAGAAGTGGCTGAATCAAGAGGAGCAAGAAGCACTTGTATCCTCCTCTAATGTGCTCTCCTGGGAGGACACCTCCATCAAAAATGCTCAGTTTGCAAATGGGAACAAAGATCTTTCTTCCCAGTTCCACCTTTGCAAGTGCCTGTACCTGGTACCTGTAGCCTGGTACCTGTGTGTAGTGCTGGGGTTTTATCCCTGCCTCGTGGGTACTCAAAACACCACGTAGAAAAGGAGGAAGCACGAGCAAGAAAGCACCTTCTCGACTGAGAAGAGTGAGAGAACGAGTTTGATTTATACAATCAGAGGAAGTTTAAGGCTGCAAAAGACCTCCAAGGTTGAGTCCAACCTGTGACTGATGCCCACCTTATCACCCAGGCCGGAGACTGTGTGCCACATCCAGGCATTCCTTGGACACCTCCAGGGATGGGGACCCCAACACCTCCATGAGCAGCCCATTCCAATGTTTAACCACACTTTCCATGAAGAAATTCCTCCAGGGGTCCACCCTGAGCCTGCCCTGGCCCAGCCTGAGGCCATTCCCTCTCCTCCTCTCCATGTTCCTTGGGAGCAGAGCCCAAGCCCCTCCTGTCAGGGAGTTGTACAGAGCCAAGAAAGTTCTCTCAGCCACTCTTTTATGATGTAAGGGTCTCCAGACCCTTCCCCAGCCCTATTTCCTTCCCTGGACACACACCAGCCCCTCAATATCTTGTTTTGATGGGTCCAAAACTGAAACCAGGACTCAAGGTACAGCCTCTCCCAGTAGGGAGGGACAATCACTTCCCTGGCCCTGCTGGCCTCACTGTGGCAGACACAAGCCAGGATGCCACCAGTGGCCACCCCAGCACCCTGCTGCAGTCATTCCATTCTGAGTCTGCTTTTCTGTCCTAACAGGTTCATGGTCATGCAAGAGTTTCTGCGCTGACAGGTGCATTGGGGTTTATAATCCTTATGTGCTGGTCATCCCAAACAAGAGAGGGCACAGTGACCCATATGTACATGCAAACACCCTACGTGGCTCCTGAAAGTGCTTTCCTCCCCAGAAACCACCCCGTGCTGCTTTCCTGGCAGTGCTTCTCACTGTAAGATCTACAGAGCTCCCACAAGTTGAGCTGACATAGCAATAATCTGGAAATATCCCTCTGGAGGCGCCTATTGATTGTCGCTGTGGGTGGATTATATGAGGGATCTATCTTAATTACCAGAAACCATCTCCTTGGAATGGCCAGCAATGTAGCAAAAATGATGCACGAGGAGATCCATTACTCTCAGGGAAAGGTCAATCCAATAGGATGTATGTTTGCATTCAGGTCAAGTGATGGCTAGTCCATCACCACCCTCCATTCTCACTGCCCTGTCAGCTCTGTAATGGCTTCACCTCTCCTCTGTACCTCTCACCTCCCTCTCCCTGGTGCCAGACTGATAACAGGAATTAGGGCAGCTGGAGGTAACAGGGCACAGCTGTATTATCACAGATGATAAACAGTGTCAAAGGCAATTATGGGAGCTGCAGAGAGAAGAGGGAAGTTTCAAACCCATCCCTTGCTTCCTGGGCTGTGGGAGGAGGGTACCTGGCCCATAGTGAGAGGAAAAAAGGGGAGGTGGAAGGAGGAAGACAGCTTTGCTCTTCTTCCTTCATGAAGCACTTTCTCCCCTTTGGGAGCATCATCTGATCTGCTGGAAACATGAATCTGAATAAGGGCCATGGAGCAGGGCAAGGAAATGTGGGTGGGAGGAAGCTTGCACGTGATTTAAGAAGGAGGTGGATGTTAATGGAGGAACAGACACATCCACAATGGTCATAATTAACTGTGGCACCTCATGGAAAACAGACATGGCAGGTACCAGTGTCTGGCAGAGGTGATTGCCAGAGGTTTGCTGCTGCAGAAGGCAGCCTAGGACAGCAGCATGGATGGGGGACTATGAAGAGTGTTCTGAAGTTCTTTGGACTCACAGAATCACGGAATCATTTAGGCTGGAAAAGACCTCGAAGTCCAACCATTCCCCCAGGACAGCCAAGGCCACCACTGACCCATGTCCCCAGATATCACACTCACACAGCTTAAAATCCCTCCAGGGATGGGGTTGTGTCTCCACCTCTGCCAAGAGCAGCTGTGCCAGGGCTGGACAACCCTTTTTGAAGACATTTTCCCTAATATCAGCTCAAACCTCCCCTGGGTCTCCTCCACCAGCACCTGCACGAGCAGAAGAGAGCACCCTCCTGTCTGCTCTGCTCTCAGGCACCCAGGACAGCTTTGTGCAACCACTGCACAATGTCCAGTGGTGCTGTGACTAAGCCAGCAGCTGCCCACCATCCTACTGGCTGTGTGCAAGCTGAGCCCATAAAATTTCAAATTCGTTATTGTACAGTAAATAATCTTGTAAATAGCCTGGATTTAGGTGCTTTACTCCCCGTACAAAAGGCCCTTGTCTGTCACCAATTCACCCACCCATGGATGCTGTAAAGCCTTCTCTAGCTAGAAACAAAATAGATTTGCAAAATGGAAGGCAATGACCATATTTACCATGGGACTTTGTGTCTATTGACCACCAAAAAATACAGATTCAGTCACATGGAAAAAGAAATATGATTGACTATTCCTTAGTGCTAAGATAACATTTTAGTCAGAAGTGGAAAAGCCAGTGAAGTGAGATAACCTCCTGCAAAGCCACCTCTGTGCTCCTCACTTGTAATGGACACAAACCCAGCTATACATTCAGGGTTTATACTCTCTTTTTCTACCTTCCCCTTCTTAATATCTGCTATTGGTACTTCATCAATACCCACTATTGACATTTCATAAAAAAAAAGAACAAGAAAAAGAAAAAAAAAGAAAAAAACAAACTAAAAATTCAACCAAAGAAAAAAACCAAACAAAAAAAAAAAAAACAAGAAACAACCAAAAAACCCTAAAACCAAAACAAAACCAACAAACAAACAAAACAAAAATTCAATGAAACAAAAAACCAAAAAACCCCAAACAAACCACAACAAACAAAAAAACAGAAAACCACCACAAAACAAAAACTGTGTCAGACTCCAGTCTGGAGTTCTGGGGCAGAAGGACATTGCAAAACTCTGTCCTTCATAGAACCCTGGAATCACAGAATGGTTTTGGTTTGAAAGCACCTAGAATATAATTTTGTTCCAAGTCACCTTCCACTACCCCAGGTTGCTCCAAGCCCTGTCCAGCCTGGCCTGGAACACTTCTGGGGATGGGGCAGCCACAGCTTCTCTGGGCAGCCTGTTCCTTCCCATCTCTGCTTATTAACTCTCATGAACTTTTTGGTAACCAGCACAGAAATTCTTTCTAGGTAGCTAGCAAGGGTGTTCTGCAACACTGTTAATGATGGCCTCATCTGGAACTGCTTTATTAATATTTATTAAGTGATCACTAGCTGCAGGTACATTCTTTAATAACTTATTTATAAAGCATGCTATAAAGTGCATTAAAAATACATTCTTTAACAGATAACGCAATAACAAGGTGCTGTAAAGCAAACTATAAAATGTAAATGACGGCTGTACCTGAACTGGAAACACACTGAAGGCTAGGAAAAAAAGAAAGAGAGGAAAAGAAGCTGTACCAACGGGCCTGAAAACAAGCAGCACCCTTTGGAGGATGGCAGGATTAATTCAGGTGATATTCAAAAGATGAATGTAGAGCACTGCACTGTTTTGACCCATGGCTGTGGGCAAGCAGAGGGAGACACTCAGTTGCTTAAAAATATTTCCAGCCAGGGTGAGAAAGTGGGTGCTCTGCTGCTCCTTGTGGATGGGGGTGGGACCCTCTGGATCCCTGCAGCCCCCCAGCACAGCCTGTCTCTCTCAGCACCTCTGCACTCTTTGCTTTTTGGGAACCTCTTGCCTCCCCTGCTTACCCCTCCTCCTTACCCTTGCTCTTTCTCCCTCTTTCTCCTCCTTCCCCATTTCTCTCACCTCCCTCCATCTTCTTCCACCTTCTTTATTCCAGGCTCTCAGTGATATCATTAGAATTTCACTGGAGTACACAGGAATTAAAAGCTTTTAATCATGGAATCCACAGGATTCTGGATAAGGGAGATGGATAGTGGAGTTATCTCGGGATCTCCTCTGGTCAAGATGACTCTGAGGTGTGTTAAAAGTCTCTTTTCCCCAACCCAGCTGTTGAAAAAGGAGTTAGAAGTCTTTGGCTGTCATTCTCAAGGTTGTTTATTATTTCTAATCTAAAACATTTTCTGTCTGGCCTGCTGAGGTCAGTCTGAGGCACACTGCCCTCCCCTGGGCTGGTGTTGTCTTTTATACTACAAACTACATATTTGATATTTACAGTTATGTTCCAACACCTATCACCTGTGTTAGACAGTGACTTTCTACTCTACACCAGTCCCAGAGTGCCACCATCACCAAGAAGATGGAGGAAGAAGAAGGGAGAAGAACAGGACAACACCCAAATTCCTCCATCTTGTGCCCCTAGACCCCCATAGGAAAAATCTTCAAAATTCCACCTTTCACCCTGTGACAACTGCTGTTATGCTACTGAAACTTTTGTGACTTGTGATTCTTCACACAAGGTTGGTAATTTGCCCCATGGGTTAAGTTTGAAATCCCAAGTGTCTCTGGCTTCCTGCCAGGGTCTCCGAGCCCCTGCCAGGATTTTGAGCCATCCAGGGCACCCAGAGGGATGTTCTGGGTTCTGACAGAGTTATCACCACCCTTCCAAACCTACTGGCAAGGCAGGTTTGGTCCTCAGTGCTCCCACACACCCGTGATCCCATCCTTGCTCCACACAGGGCCAAGGAAAACATTGTGCCAGCTTTCCTTTAACCAATCCCTAATCAATTTCCTCATTTCAGAGCAAACAAATGCCCATTTTTAACACCTTGGAAAATCCATCCAGTTATAGGATTGGAATTTCCATCTGAGCTGACCAGTCCAGTTCCTACCAGAGAAAAAAAAGGGGTGAATAAAAAGAAAAATCAGCACACCCCAGGGTCAGTTCACAGAAGCTGGAAGCAGGTAAATCCTGCTCACCAGAATCAGCCCTGGCTCCAACTCTCTGCTCTTCACTTTCACACCCTTCCAGGAATATCTTCTGCTCAACACTTTTCTTAATAGGTTCATTTCTCTTTATGCTGCTGAATGTCCCACTGAAAGAGAGAAAAGTTGCAAAAAAAAAAAAGCTTTAGCAACCACATTCCATTGTTAATTAATTATTTTGGACTAAGTGGAAAAGTTGAGAAGAGCAAAAACCATCTTTTTTCTTTTCCACTTGGTTTTGCAGAATAATTTTGGACAAGATTTTTTTTGTGTGCATATTCATAAAACTGCTGCTATTTTGGATGTGCAGGTAAAGAGAAGTCAGAGATGCTAGGCAACCTGCCCGTTCCTGGCTCAGGCCAAATTTCCAGCTCTGAGGGGTTCTCAAGAGATCTAGACGCTTAAAAATGGAGGCAGAAAATATCTGTTGAGAAATTAAAAAAAAAAAAAGAGCCAATCATAGAAAAAAACCACAATTCATTGCCAGATGAACCTGTAGCTTCCCTGAAATTATCTACCTTTTTTAAATTTTTTTTTCTCCTATTTTCACCTGAGGTCCCAAGGACTTTCCATTTCTTGTGAAATCAGCCTTGGTTCTGGACCACTCAGTCTCTTCATTTCCTCCTTGCAGGAGCACTGAAACCTCTCCCAGCCTTTTCCCCTTCCCTCTCCCCCCTCCTCCTGCGGCAAGCTAAAATGGCAAGACTAATTTCATTTCTTTTCCTTTAGTTTGTCTATCCGTGACAACCCTTTTTATGCATTTAATTCATTCTCAATTTCTCATAATCAGGAGAAAGGTGTCCCCTAAGGTTAGGAGTGAGCTTGTCAAAAAGGCAGCGTAAATTTGCAGAGGTAATCACCAGTCTATCTCCTTTCCCCACTGTCCATGGAACTATTAAGTAATATCACTGTCTAATCTTTTTTGTACTTATTTATTTTGCAGCGAGAAACTAGTGTTATAAACACCCCTACTGTCAAAACTTGTCATCCTCATTACCTCAAGGCGGGTTCCATCTCAGTTATTCTAATTTCATAGTTTCTCGAATTTACAGCCGCTGGAAATTGAGTACAAAATCCATTATCATTTGTATATTTTAATTATGCAAATGAGGCAGCTCAGCTGCTCTGGCCGGGACCTGCAGGGATGCCTAACTTCAGTCTGGGTGATTACAATTTATCCAGTCGAGTCACTTTAATTGTAACAAGCTAATTACATTGTTCCATTTGGTTTTAACAAAAGAAAAGGAGACGGAAGGCGCTTAATGGCAAAGGCCCCGCGCCACCGCCGCGGCTGGGAGCGAGGTGAGCCGTGTCCCCACGCACCTGCAGGGGACATGGCTGGCTTTGGGCAGCGGGGTCAGCCCCCGAGGGAGGCCAGGGCAAGGTGAACATCAGCCCAGGGGGAATTCGCGAGGAGATGCTCGTCCGCTGGCGGCACCCCAACACCTGGAGGATGCCCAAGGGGAGAGCAGCGTGGCACCCCTGCCTCCATCACCCCAGCCAGCCCTGGGCACCCTCATGAACAAAGGCACATCTCAGCCTCGGTAAAAGTCTCGAGGACTGTTGGTGCCTCGGTATCAACTCTTTATCTCTGTTGTAAAAAATATGATCTGCCTTTATGGGCATTTCATTCAGGTACAGAAAAAAAAAATTAAATTAAAAAAAATTCTTACCACCTCCCGCCGCCCAGATCAGCAATTACTTTCTCAGATTCACAATAAATGCTCAGCACCTAAATTAAATACCCTGGAGAGATGTAATATGGCTGCCCACACCTTCACAGAGGCTGTTAATAAATAATTACTTCTCTCGCACTGGCCATCTGAGGATCTCAAAACCTTTTGTAACTATTAATGAATGAAGCCTCGGTGTGAGAGAGCAGAAGCATGCTCTCATCAGCTCTTTATAAATGGGGAGCGAAGGAGCAGGGAGGCAAAGCAGCTGTCAGGGTTTCAAGGAAAGAGATGGATTTCGTTCGTCCAACTCGGAGGCACTTTTTCAGCTGGACACATCCCATCCGTAGTGTGAGCCACAGCTGGAAGGGCATCCTGCAGATCAGATCCCATCCTCAGTCTGCACAGTTCTTCCAAGCAAGTCCCACAGTCCCTCATGGCCATAAGTTTCCTTCAAACCTCCCTCCCCAGGAATGGCAGGACCACTCATCAGCTCCTGCATGTGGCAGGAATGTTTCATCTCAGGGCTGGTCTGGGGTCCTGAAGGGAGATGGAGTCCTGCAAGCAAGGAGAGGAGAACCGTGTGTAGCTGCCAATCCTGCCTAGATTCTGGGGAAACCTATTGTTTTGTCACATCCCAGCATAAGCTGTGGGAGAAAACAAATTTGAGGACAGTGGCTCATCCAACAGGCAAAAAACTGCATGCATGTGTCATCTGAAGATATCTTATAAAGAATGACCTTGCTGGCCCCAAAAACACCCCGAGCAGAGAACCAGCACAAGATCTGATCTCAGTCCATGCCAGCAGAGCCACTCCAACCTTGCATCTGAGCTACCTGGTCTCGTGGGAGCTGTCCCTGCCCATGGGGGCATGGACTGGATGACCCTTAAAGGTGCCTTCCAACCCAAATAATTTTGGGATTCTGCAGCTCTGTCCGTTGTGCTGCCCACATGACTGAGTTCCAGGTCCTCCATCCTGGTCCTCTTGACCACTGTGCATCTAGTAATCTAGTAATCAGCACCACAGTGAGACTCCAGCATCCTCTGAAATGTGCAAAAGGATCACGCATCTTCTTCCGACCTCAGCACCTACCTGCCCTTGGAAAAACACCTCCCCTCTTCAAAATATCTGCCTGATGGCTCTGGGACTAACTGGGGAAGAGAATAATCACTCCTTGGCAGAGGAGAGATGAAAGAACCACACAGATCTTTTCCCTCTCTAGTTGCTAGGGATGTGTGTGATTATTGTTATTGTTATTTCCTTCGATACGCAGCATTCAATTAATTTCCTTCGACACACGTTTATGGTGCTCCAAGGGGCATTCCCAGAGCTCTGCTTTTCCAGTTTGCCAGCGTCCTTTGTGTCAGTTTGGCTACTTGGAACGGGGTGAGGGGGAGGGAAGAGAAAAGGGGGGTGATCCCTCTCAAAGAAACACTTGCCCTTGGCCACGTGCACAGATGCTGAGGAGAGGGAAGCCTGGGCACGGCTCGTGTTGTACCCAAGTGAGTGTTCCTGGAGTCCCGTTCAATAAAGCAGCAGTAACCACCATCTTGCTGCATTCCCTTGTCAGCCACCAAACCATGGCAGGGAAAGGAAATTGAACCCATTAAACATGCACACAGATGCCTCTGTGCCATTGCCCCCCTCAGGAGGAGATGTAGGAGCCTCTATTAATTTTTTTTTCCTATTGTGCCTTTACCAAATGCAGTCATTTAATCATTAAAAAGAGGAGGGAGGGGTGCAGGGGCAGGGAAGTATGATGAAGGGTGGCATCAGCCACTGCAGTATCACTGGAGTGAGTCTCCAGGAATGAAACATCACTCTTGTACAGTGTGGGGTGTTGCTGACATCCATGCTCACCACAACACGTTTGTGTCTCCTTCCCAAGGTGCTTCCCAACCTCCCTGCACCCAGGGGCTCCCTCCCTCCTCCAGTGCCCCATATTTGAAAGGTCATGACAGGTCTCTGGACACCCTGTTTAGGGTTCAGCACTCTTTCTGTTGGAACACCTCACTCTGGAGGCAGGCTGAGAGAGAAAGTCTTGTTCCCCTGCACAAGAGAAGGCTCCAGAGACACCTCAGAGCCCCTGCCAGAGCCTCCAGGGGCTCCAGGAGAGCAGACAGGTACCTTTGACAAGGGCATGTAGTGATAGGACAATGGGGAATGGTTTTACAAAAGAGAAGAGATTCAGACAAGACATTAGAAAGAAAATTTTACACAGAGGAAGGTGAGGCACAGGCAGAGGTTTCCCAGAGAGGTGTTGGTTGCCCCTTCCCTGGAAACATTCAGGACCAGGTTGGAGAGAGCTCTGAGTTACCTGATTTAGTGGAAGGTGTTCCTACTCCTTGCAAGGTGCTTGGACTAGATGGCCTTTAAACGTCCCTTCCAACCCAAACCATGCTTTGGCTTTGTGATTCTATCATCTCCATGACTGAGCTCTTCAGGATTCCCCCAGCCCAGGCCAGCAGGTGCTGGTTTGGCAGCCTGGGGACCCCAGTGCTGTGGCATTGATGATCCACAGAACTGCTGCCTGGCTCTGGCTCCACAGCCCAGGAATGAGCATTCCAAGGCACAGTGGGACCTGCAGAGGGTCCTCCTGGCAGCAGAGGGATAAGGAAGAGCTACCACACACAGCGAGATGATGGCACTGGATACATCCAGTGATGATGGTGCTGGATACATCCATGGACAGAGTTCTGGGTCATCTTCAAAACCCAGCTACATCCCATGTTATGCAGAGAATCACAGAACAGTTTAGATTGAAAACAATTTCCAGGATTACCAACTCAAACCAGTCCCCTGGCACTGCCAAGGCCAACACTGACCCATGTCCCCAAGTGCCACATCCACATGGCTTTTAAATCCCTCCAGGTATGGGAACTCACTGCTGCCCTGGCCAACTGTGCTAGGGCTGGACAAGCTTTCCATGGAGGAATTTTCCCTGATGTCCAAGCTGAGCCTCCCCTGGTCCAGCCTGAGGCCGTTCCCTCTCCTCCTGTCCCTGTTCCCTGGAGCACAGCCCGACCCCCCGGCTGTCCTCTCCTGGCAGGAGCTGTGCAGAGCCACAAGGTCCCCCCTGAGCCTCCTTTGCTCCAGGCTCAGCCCCTTCCCAGCTCCCTCAGCCTCTCCTGGGGCTCCAGCCCCTTCCCAGCCCCGTTCCCTGCCCTGGACACGCTCCAGCCCCTCAGTGTCTCTCTTGTGCTGAGGGCCCAGAGCTGTCCCAGCACTGGAGGTGTCCCATCTCTGCCAGCAGATGAAAGTCTGTATAGCTCTGTGCCTTTCTCTCTGGCATCCAGGTGAAATACAACCCAAGCATTTTACTGAGACCTCCATCAGATGTGAAAGAATAACCCCTCCTATGGGTTTTTAATGTTTGCTATTTCACAGAGCACTACCATTGACATAGAAGGCACATTCAGATCTGTATCTCTAATGGTACATGGATAAAATGCCCGGAGAAATAAATAATAATAAGCTCATTTATAGCTTCTTATACTTGCAGATCTCAGATTAATTGAAATTATGTGCCTTATGCCTGCTCATCCTCTGGACAGAGATTAAAATGGGAAATGAGCATTTGTAGCTACGTGGATGAGAATACAAGGTGGGATTTTTTTCTGATGGTCTTTGGGCATCTCATTGTTTAGAATTTCAAGGCCTGAATCAAGCCCCTGGAGGTAAATGAGGCTGCTGGGATTTACACCTCATTCCTTTTCCGTAAAGCAATCCCATCTGTCCCTTCCAAAAGGGCAAATTGTTCAAATTTTACAATGTTCAGTAGAGGTTCTCCTAAATTCATTTAAAGTAAAGGGATTTGAGGGCCTAAATCCTGTTACAGGTTAACAGGAATTGTGTTTCTAAATCCACTAAAGTGAGTATAGAGATGTCCCAAAGAGAAGACTCAACTTCTGGCCTTGCCAGAAGTGCCATGAAGATAGTTGATAAAAGACCATCAGTCATTGAGAGGTTTGAGCTGGAGGGACACAAGAGAGAAAGGTGGGAAGACAAATATTAAATGGAAGTGGAATGAGAGAGATTTTTGTCCTAGGTGGAGCAGACAGAATTTCTTTTAAGCTCTAAAAGCAAAACAGCCCCACTGGAAGGCAAACAAGACTATTGTGACACTCATTATGCATTTGAAGTGCTTCAAACATGAGAGAGACCACCCAAAATTTCAGGATTAAAACTATATCTTTCATTTTTCAAGTGCCATTAGCAGACTTTGAACTATTTTCTTTCAATTTTCATTTAGGCTGATTCCCTTTCATTTTAGAAGTGTCTGCAAAGACCCAAAGCCAAACCAGAAATTTAATTTTTGTTCAAATAATGTCAAAAAAACCAAATATATTCATTTGAGTAGACCTAGGACAACACTTTATTCAGCTCTTCAGAAAAGATGCCCACTCAGATAGTATTTCACAAGAACCATCGTAGATTGAAGAGAACAACAAAATGGAATATATCTTCTGGATCAGGCTTTTTTCTTACTTTAGATGGTAGAAGACATGGATCTCAATAAGGACCTCTAGCTATGATTACAGGGAGCTCATTTAAAATATCCATGACATTTCTATCACAAACTCTAGAATTCTCTCTTTAAAAATTCTGCCCTTTTCAATGCTTAAATTTTCTCCTTTCAAGAGGCAAAGGGATGGGAGAATATATCCCTGAACAAAATTAATAAAAATCATTATCAGATTTTTGGGTTAATTTTTAAATTTTGTGGTAACAGAGATCTGAGACATAACTTCTTGCTTTTCATTTAGGTTTGGTAACAAGTTTCAGTCCTGCAGAATGAAAAAGGTACTTTGGGACAGCATTATTACAGCAATAATGACCTTTTATGCATGCTGTAATCATTTTATTATGTAGCTTTACAGTAATCCATACTCATAAAGTCTCAGGATTCTTCTCTCTAATGTCCTCTCTATTAATTGCTATTTTCATCAGAAGTTAAATTGCTATGGTCAGTAATTTAAATTCCATTAACATTAAAGAAAAAAAAAAGAAAAGAGATGCAAGGAGGTATTGAAACTATGAAGAGAAACATTTTCATAGAACCACAGAATTCTACCACTTTATTCTAGGAAATATCCCGCCTGATTTAACTCGCTCAGACAAACCAAAGAGCTGCAATAGCAACTCCTCCTTTACCCCATATTTTGCAGCGTGGTCGTGCTAACGTGTCTGAAGCATCAGCTTGATGGCTGATGCAAACATAGCACCATCCATGAACTCCAGCAGCCGCTGGTACGACGTGAGCGCCGCGCGGAAAAACAGGCACTTCACGTAATTAAACAGCCAAGTAGGCAAACCCAGACAAAAGAGCCATAAGTTGTCAGCAGCCAGCTCGCAGGGCTATATATCATGGCTGATATATAGCACGCCTGGTGCTGTTGCCATCAGCAAAATAAAAAAAAATAAAAAATAAAAAAAAAATTTTAAAAAAAATCAAGTTGGATTCCTTCCGCTGAAGGTTCGGAGGTAGGGGGAGAGAAACATTTAAACTTCTTTGGTGTTGATGATGGTGATAATAAGGATATAATCTCATTAAATTGGCAGCCTTAATCCTTCTTCCAGCCTCGTTTTTGCACCTGGCAGTGGGATCTCCTCGCGAGGGGCTCGTGCAGGATGGGCTCACAGGATTTATGCCCAGCACAGGTCACCGTGTCAGGGAGCACAGGGCTCCCCAGCCTCGAATGGCTGCAGCAGAACCACCCACTCTCCTGCCTGAATCTTTGCCAGCCACAGGGAGCAGGACAGGATTTCACCAGATCTTTTTTATTTAAATGAATGCCATTCCTGAGGAAAAGGAAAAACCCTGCAAGGACAGCAGCAGCTCCTTGCACAGGCCCAAGCCCACCACGCAGTCGATGGAAGGATGTAAATAATTGAAGAGAATAATTTTGTAATGCTCTGACCCTGAGCATTGCACATCAGTCATGCAGATCCCTTCTCCCTCTGACCTAGCCTGTCCAGTCCTGCACTTCACTGTATGCACCATTAATGACCTTTTATGAGAATTAACTGATAATAAAGCATCAGCTACAGACCTACTGCATTTTTAAAAAGCACCAGCATAGTTCTGCTTGTTTGGCCACACAGATTATTTTTGTGACAACGACTATCATAATTTTAAAATCTGACTATGAAAATGTCTATTGAGCTGCGTTTCCAGTCCTGTTCATGGAAAGCATTAGAGGGTTGTCAAAAAAAGAAGGGTGGGATCCTGTTAAACTTTGAAAAGTGAGCTAATTATGGCAAGTCTGCTGTCAGCTCGCAAGCTGAGGAGACTCAAAGAGGAGTGGGGGATATATTTTGGGGGGTTTTGGATCAGTTTGTTGCATGGGAGTGGACAGATCAGCCAAGAGGTGAGTGGATGGGGAGGTGGATGGGTAGGTGGATGAATCTCCCAGTCCCTCCCTGGCACCCCTTCTTCTAGCAGATTTTCCATGGCCTGCAGGGCAGAAGCACACAGCAAAAAGGTTCTCTCTGTCCCAAAGGGTGCAAAGCCAAGCCTGAGCACGAAGCCTAAAGACCCAAGTGAAAACAGAACAGCTCCACTCACTCCCCTTCAGCTTAGAAATTCAGTTCACCATAAATGGATGAGGCATTTCCAGCATTTGAGTGTTTCCTGGTCATCCCAGAGGCTTTTCCCCTTCAAGATTTATTTACACACAGGAATGTAAGTGACCACCTTAGCAACAGCAGCATGGTAGATGTTTCTGCTGCATGCTCCATGCCCTGTCCCTTGGCTGTTTATCAGCATTAGCTAAAGAGACCTCACTCTGTAATTGTTTTGTACTGATTTTTCTGACAGGGAAGCCAAGGCAGTGATGGGTCGGTGATTTATCCAAGCTCATGGGCACAGAGTGTTTCTCTTGCAGTGAGAGTTTCTGCAGAGGAGGTACAACAGTGTCTGAGAAAGAGCCACAGTGTCATGGCAGGGAAAGGGGAGAAAGGGAAGAAAATAGAAAAAAAAAAAAACAACAAACAACATACAAACCACAAAACAAAAACAAAACAAAAATAAAAACAAAACAAAAATAAAAACAAAACAAACCCAAAAACAAAAAACAAACCCAAAACAAAAAACAAACCCAAAAACAAAACCAAAACCAAACAAAAACCAAACACAAACTAAAACCAAAACCAAAATCAAAACAAAACCAAAACCAAAAATGAAAAAAACCCCAAAAAACAAACAAAACAAAACAAACAAAAAAAAAACACCAAGAAAAAAAACCACAAAACAAACCTCCAAACACAAAAATAACCAAATAAAAACTCACCAAGAAAACTCCAATCACCAAGACAATTCCTGATTTTGTCATCTCCCATGCCTGACAGCACTGGCAGACAGGCAGACAGACTGGAAGACAAACAGATTTATCCACCTAAAAGCCTTACCCTCTGCCTAACTATGATTTATGTTACCCACCCTATCTGAACCAGGGTAGGTGGAGGACAAAATTCAGGTGTAAGAAACAGGTTGCCTTTGCCATACCTACCAGTATTAACCAAAACCTCTACATTTTCTCCTTAATGAGAACAAGAAGCTGACGGAGTTTTTCGGCTCTCAGGAATGAGGGTTTTGAGATGGGCTCCAATTCTTGTCCTCTGTGGGTAGCCCAGAGTCTCCTCTCAGAAGCAGGCTGTGAAAGGATGGTGTTCTGGATGCCACTCTCAAAAGTCTCACAAATCACCACAGCATCAGCTCAGAGAAGGGTTCCTTGAATGAGTTAATTAATGGGCATAATGGTGTTACCCACCCTGTGGATCTAATCTGGCAAAACAGGCAAAGAACATTTCAAGTTGGGTCCACGGGCTCCTGGAAAATGCAGGGGAGTGGAAACACTTTTAAGGAAAAGCTTCTTATCCAGAAACTGTCAGACACATCCTGGTTTTAATTCTTAACGTCCAACCACTGGGTTCAGTGTTGAGGGAGGAGGTGCATCTGGGCAGGGCAGCACAAGCAGGCTGGACACTGAGGAAGAAGTCAGAAAAAACTGAAAATTACCTCTTTTGAGAAGTAAGAAAATGATGGGGGTCTTAATTCAGTCTAGGTGAGGGCACTGGACAATCTCCATCCCGGATACAAGGAGGTAGAAAATAAATTAAACCTTTAATTTTTCAGTTTATTAAGTGCTTTCACCTCAACAAGGTGACAAAACTGCAACAAAATTTGGAGGGAAGAATGGCTACAAATACAGAGCTGTGATCTTAAATATAACTGGGGTTTTCCAGAGACAGAAAGTGTCACTTGTGTTTAGCATATTCCTTTGATAAGACACCCAACTTTTAGATAAGGGAATGAAAAAGCTGTCACTTATCCTTGCTTCAGAGAGGGATTAGCTGGATTAGTGGAGCTGGAGAAATGAGGGCTTAGAAAGAAGATTGTGAGGTGTTTACCTGTAGGGGAAATAAGAATCTCTAGTGACAGAAGTAGGGCTGGGCTGGGGATAGTTTGTTAGTGGGGCTCCTCGAGGATTGCTTTTCAGTGGTCACATTTAAGATGTCTGTGAGTGACCTTGGTACAAAAGGTTGACATTTTCTAATTGTGTTTTCTGAAAACACAGAAAAAAACAGTTTGGGGATGACTGCTGTGCTGTGTGGGAGAAGCCAGGTGACCTTGAGAAAAGGATGGACAGAAACAGAGCAGCACACAGCAGCACAGCACCTGTGCTGGCAGACAAAATATCCTGGGTTTTTTCCTGGGAATGAGTGCTGACAGCATTGATGACTGACATTGTCATGGAAAGACCTGGACATGTTGGAGTGAATCCAGAGGAGGCACGGAGATGCTGCCAGGGCTGGAGCCCCTCTGCTCTGGAGCCAGCCTGGCACAGCTGGGGCTGCTCCCCTGCACAAGAGAAGGCTGCAGGGACACCTGAGAGCCCCTGCCAGGGCCTGCAGGGGCTCCAGGAGAGCTGCCCAGGCACTGGGGACAAGGCCTGCAGGGACAGCACACAGGCCATGGCTGCACTGCCACAGGGCAGGCACACATTTTGGGATGTTGGGCAGGAATTGGTGGCTGGGAGGGTGGGCAGGCCCTGGCCCAGGGTGCCCAGAGCAGCTGTGGCTGCTCCTGGATCCCTGGCAGTGCCCAAGGCCAGGCTGGATGGGGCTTGGAGCAGCCTGGTCTGGTTGAATATTTTTATGGGAAAGTGGACATCCTTCAGCACACAGTATTCCTTCTTAATAACAAATCTGGGCTTAAGCCATCCAAACTCAGAGCAATTGTCGAGGCAGCAGTGTGGCCAAGCTAAACCCTACAGCAAGAGGGCTTGTCCCCAGCACAATTTTTTTCCTCACTTTATTGAATTTCATGTTAAAACCTGACTTGATGTGCAGTCCAGATCAATACTGAAGTGAGTAGAAAGCAACAGGCAAGTTGTCAGCCGATGAAATCCTCAAGACTTTTTATTCTTGAGGATTCACCACCATATTTCTCCTTTCTTTGGTTTTTTTTTTTTTTTTTTTTTTTTTTGGTTTTTTGTTGTTTGGTTTTTTTTTAATGTAGTGAAAGTAAGTGTGCCCTTTTGGGGCATGGGATAATGCAAAACATTTTTGATACACCAAATGTAAGTGTCAAAGAAAGGAAAGTTTCCCCTATGTTTCATATGAAATGCTGCATACTAATAATAATTTATCATCATCTTCATATATTCTTATATAAGTAATACAAATCACCACAGTCAATTAATCAATCTGTAATTAGGAACTGACACGAACATTTACTACCATCAGGCATAATTTATATGATTACAGATGATTAAATAAAATGTAATTGAGTGAACAGGCAATTTGTTAAGCACATGTAAATTCAGCCATACCACCCCAGGCTGTGATCTTGTCAGATCTCACCAGCTAAACAGGGTCAGGGTGGGTCAGTGTTTGGATGAGAAACCCCAGGGGAGACCCCTGGGTGCTGAGGGAAGGGGTGGTGGTTAATAGGGAGCTCCCCCCTTGTGCTGGAGGTGCAGTGTCTCCAGGATGTGCTGGGAGAGACGGACATGAGTTATTAAAAGTGCTGCCTGAGCAGTTCTTGAGAGAGGTGGGAATTTGTCTCCTGGACTTGGGTTAATTTAGAGTGGAGCACACACCTGGCCGGTGACAGGAGGAGACAGTAAACCACGGCACCCTGACACTGCTGCTCCTCAGCAGAGCCAGGAGAGCTGCCACTGCTGTGATTTAGCCTGCCCAGCTCAGGTGCCTCCATCTTCATTTATTTAGGGAAGGGGGAGGCTTCTTAAAATGACCACATAAATTCCTCTCCTGCCAAGTGGAGGTGCTCTTGAAAGCCAACCAAGGCAGGAAGTGTCTGGCTGCCTCGGGTGCTCAATCTGCTGCAGAGACACCTCTGTCCCTCCCTTGGCTGGTCACACACATCAGGACAAGCTCTTCATGGAAACACAGGCATAAACTGGACCTTGGTCTCACGTGTTCGTGCAGGCCCTTGAGGTAGAACAAAGACTGTGAGCCAGCCAAGGGCTGCCAAACCTGTGAACAGGGAAATGAGAGCTTGTTCTTAACGCTCCATCCAAAAAAACAGCTGACACCAGTAGACAGTCCCATGGGAAATGCTAAAAGCAACACAGGGAAAGTGCTTCTCTTTTATTCCTTTGTATTTTTTTAATAACACCAGGATGAAATCCAACGAAGTGAATGATTTCTTGAAAAGTTCAGTGTGTTTCCAAATTGGTTTTGGTCACACAGCCAGAGAAATGCAAGAGGTTTTCTTTAATTATTTCACAAAAATAAACTTGACTTATTAGGATCAATTCCATTTCTGTAGTCTTAAACAAGAATATTTTTGCTTCCTCTGTTTTTAGTTTCTGCATGGCTTCTGCCAAGGCATCTAATTTTAAATAATTAAAACCATTTGTTTTAATACAGTGCAGCAGTTTCTGCAGTGCTGTGCCTGTTTATTTTTTGTCGGGTTTCCTCAAGCCCTGTGTCACTCTTTGTGGAAACTGGAGCAGATATCCAACAGATCAGAGGCATGGATGAAATCACTCAGGGAAGGCAGGCAGACAGGCCAACTGCAGCTATAACAAAATGATCTTTGATTATTAAATGGATCCTTGGGTGGATGGATAACCAGATGTGTTTGACAGTGGATGTGGAAAGCGTGGGGGGCAGTACCTCAGGATTAGAGCAGAAAGTAACACAAGCTTTCTTCCCTGAAACAATTAATGAAATCACTTTCTGGACATGTGCAATGTTATACGTTGGGCTTGCACAACCAATTTGGGTCAGAATGATGTTTAAACTCATAAGTGGTACCACTAATCTCCATTAATCTGACTCCAAAGATGAGACATAATGCTCAGTGCAAGAGACTAAGAGTTGCTAATGCATGTTCCTCAGCTGGAGCACTAATGCAGGACTCCTGCAGAAAGAATAGGATCTTCCAGGGCTTGGATGTGAGGGTTAAAAATAAACGTCTATTTAGTGATATCTCCAAAAGTGTTCTCCTCTTGGGTTCATTCTGTCCACTGGTGCCCTTTGCCACTGAGGGTGCAAGGATGGACATGAGACTGTCCTCTCATTTGGGTTTTATTTTTTTTTCCTCTCAAAACTTACCTTCCTCAAAAATTGTCATTTCTTGTGCAGAGTTCACGATGAGCTGCTGACCTCATTTAATGAGGAAGAGCTCGGGCAGTGACTCATGGGTTTAGCCTGAAGCATGTGGGCTGCAGGAAACAAGGCTGACCAAGAAAGATTTAATTTCAACCCCTCAATGATCTGCCAGAAACCACCACAGAGGCCAAAGGAATTATTTTGGCCTGAAGCACCCAACTGCAGAGAAAATCCCTGAGGAGTGATTGCCAAGCCCAGGCTGGACAGGACTTGGAGCAGCCTGGGACAGTGGAAGGTGTCCCTGCCCATGGCAGGGGGTGGAATGAGATCATCTTGAAGGTCCCTTCTAATTCAAACCAATCTATGGTTCTGTGCTAGGAAAACAACTTTCAGAATTCTCTTTTTGTTGTTCTCTTTTTGAAAATTCTTTTTTTCAGTGTGCAGTTTCAGGACAGATCTCAGAAATGGTCATAAGGAGTCACCACTCTGGCTGAGTAGGATTACTCCATGTGTTCCTGGTTTTTCTTTACATTTTTTGGGGAAAGTATCAGACTTTTTGTTAAAAATATTAAAAAATCACCTTTCTTTAATTTTACAGTTTTTCAAAATAGATTAAGTTCTTGCATTTTTCCTGCATTTATTACTGAAATATTTCTCAAAGCAATTCATTGAAATTTATCAGTCTGGGAGAGAGAAGTATTTTAAGACAAATTATAATTATCTTCTACAACCAATATTATTTAAAAAATACGTTACATATGGTTTACAAAGCAGAATTAACAGCTACGTTTCCAGCCTCAGAATTTTCTGCCTGAATAATTTGAGTAGCTATACTTGAAGATAAGGTCCTGTATAAATGTATTGTCAAACCAAAATCTTTATTCTGTAAATGTCATGAGATCCTTTCAAGAAAGGAATCTTCATCTCAGTGCCAAGCTGTAAAACTCAAGCAAAAGCTAAGTGGGATTTAATCTGTGCCTTGCTAAGACAGAGACATTTAGAAATCAAGAATAATATTGAAAAACACCTGATCTGTGTTCTGATGTAAAAAATCCCCTGATTCCAACAGGGAAACAGAAGTAAACTTTGACTGGAGAGGTGTGTCCAGATCATGGGCCTGGCACATAACCACAACCAGCATGAGTTCCCAGTCTGAGCCTGACCACATTTGTGAGCTTTCCCCGCATTTGTGACAGCTTTGCCTTTGACTTTCTCCAGGATGATGCCACCTGTCCTCCTGCCTTCTGTTCTCCTCATCTGCACATCGCTGGAGTGTTAAGTAAGTTTCATGAAATTGCTGAGATTCTCACTCGTCCCCAAGGAGTCCACCACAGGAGAGAGCCCTGGTGAAAAATTTCCTAGGATCCACGAATAAACAATCTCGGTATTCCCTGCCTTCCTCAGAGATTTCTGTGCCTGCTGCTGAAATGGCTTGAGTGCTGCAAACTAATTATAAAATTATTTAGTTAATAGAGGCAGGTAGGAAAGTTTCTAATTATCCCTGTGATAAAACTCTCCTGCAGCTGCAGGATTTGTCTTACCCCGCAGCAAGGTGGGGCCTGTCTCCTGTAGCTGAGGCCGTGGGGGCGGGGGGATTTTGGTGCAAACACACAGGACTCAACCCAGCTGCCTTAAAACAAGTCACAGAACCATGGAATTATGGAATGTCCCGCAGTGGAAGGGGCCCACAAGCTCCTGGCCCTGCACAGAACATCCCCATGAATCACACCATGAAATCCAGCCATGTCTCAGGGGACCCTGGCATCTCAGCTCCTGCCCCAGAAGGATCCTGTCCCCTCACAGTCCTCTGGTATGTGATACTCCAGATAGCCCTGGACACCTCACATGGCAGTAGATATTTATGTTTTATTTCACAGAGCAGTAGATATTTGTGTTTTATCTCAATCTCCAGGCCCTGCTGGGAGCTGGGACACCAGTGCAGCTGCAGACACCCGTGTGCCTCCAGCCCCCAGGACACGTAGAAAGAATCAGAGAATCATAGAATCATGGAATTGTTTTGGTTAGCAGAGGACTTTTAAAGCTCATCTTGTCCAGCACCCTGCCACAGGCAGGGACACCTTCCACTATCCCAGTTGTTCCAAGCCCCATCCAACTTGGCCTTGGACACTTCCAGAGATCCAGGGGCAGACACAGCTACTCTGGACACCCTCTGCCAGGGCCTGCCCACCCTCACAGGGCAGATTATTTTTCCTAATATCTGATCTAAATCTACTGTCTTTCAGCTTGAAGCCATTCCCCCTTGTCCAGTCACTCCGGTGACAGTCTTGTCCCACCTTTCCTGTAAGTTCCCTTCAGGTGCTGGAAGGATGCAACTAGATGATCCTGAGGCTTCTCTTCTCCAGGATGGACAATCCCAGTTCTTCCAGCCTTTCCTCATAGGAGAGGTTCTCCACCCCTCTGATCACCTCCTCTGGATTCACTCCAGCAGCTCCACGTCCTTGTGCTGCTGGAGCCAGGGCTGGGGCAGCTCTGCAGGTGGGGTCTCACCTGAGCCCAGGGCACAGGGGCAGGATCCCCCCTGCCCTGCTGCCCACGCTGGGATCAGCCCAGGGCAGGGGGGTTCAGGCTGGGGCAGCTCCAGCTCTCACCCCCAGCACCCCCAGCTCCTTCTCCCAGGGCTGCTCCCTCTGCCCATCCCCAGCCTGGGTTGATCCCGGGGCTGTCCTGGCCCAGGTGCAGCTCCAGCACTTGGCCTTGTCAAACCTCGTGAGATTCCCCTGGGCCACTTCTCCAGCCTGTCCAGGTCCCTCTGGATGCCATCCCATCCTCCAGGCGTGTCAGCTGCACCTCTCAGCTTGGTGCCATCTGCAAATCCTCTGAGGGTGCCCTGGATCCCTCTGGCTGTGTCATTAATGAGGATATTCAATAACACTGGTGGCCAGATGGACACCTGAGGGACCACCTGGGACCCCGAGCCATTGACCACAACCCTCTGGATGCAACCATCCTACAAGTTCCTAATCCATCTAATAGTTCACCATGGAATTCATAATTCTCCAATTCAATGGGAAGGATGCTGTATCAAAAGCTTTACAGAGGCCCAGGTAAATAACATCTGTAGCTCTTCCCTGATCCACTGACGTAGCTACTTCATCAAAAAAACCCTGCATTCAGTCAGACAGGATTTTTCCTTTGTGCAGCCCTGCTGTCTCCAATCACCTCCCTTTCCTCCACGTCCCTCAGCACAGCTCCTATTCCATGATCTCCCCAGGCACAGAGGTCAGCTTGACAGGGTGGTGATTCCCAGGTGCTAATTGCTCCCCTTTTTAAAGATGGGTACTATTTTTCCCTTTTTCCTGTCACCCAGGACTTCCCAGACACCCCAGGACAGGAGAAGCATCCCTGTGGGATCAACAATCTGGCATGGGTCAACAAGGTATGTGACAGAGGGGCTGAAAGGGCTCAAATGGCACCAGACACTCAGCTCCTTGTTGAAGGCAGCTGTCTAAATTTTAGGTGGTCCCATTAGAGAGGTCCCATCAGACAGGTCCTGTTGTTTAAGTGGGAAATTTTCCAGTGGCTCCAGCACAGCCAGGACTCTACAGCTCAAATGGTTCCTGCTGATCATGAAGATGAAGTGAGCACAGGTGTTGCTAATGTGAAAGCACACTAAGTTTCTTCCATACTTTCCCCAGGGAGTTTTGGTTTTCCCTTGCATTTCCTATTGGGAACATAATATTTTTTACCTACTTCTGTGGGAGACAGTGGCGACCTCCCCAGGTGAGGTCAGGCTACCTGGGTTTGACACATGTTAAATGACAGTGTAGCAAAGCACTAAAGAATACGTTGACTGAAGTTTTACATGGAGTTTTACAAGGTAGTAACACAGACTATAAACTGGTGCATTTAGGCGCCTGGGTGGGGAAATGTATGAAAAATGCATGAGAGGTTTGTGTAAGAAATGCAGCTCACTGGTGTTTCATATTCATTATTCTTTTTTTTTTTTTTCTTCAATGAAATTATCCTAAGGAATTTTTTTTTTGAGCTGAAGAGAAAGCACGTGCTCAGTGAGTGAGTTCAGCCACAGATTTCAGGGCCCTTAAGTACTCATTGACACGAGAGGCGACGACAGCTCTGCAGGAACCTTTATGGGTCTCTCAGGGTTGTTGGTTTTTTAAGCCTGTGTATTATGGATTTCCACAACAGGTGTTAACAGCTCAAGGCATCTTAATGCCTGCTGGATTAAATAATGCACGTTTTTAAAATTGCATGAAGTCTCTCCCACTGGGGAAATACTATCCTTTCCGCCTTCACTTTTTAAATGAAAATAAAACCTGTATTACAAAAATTGCCAAAGAAGTGGCTAAAATCCACACCCAAAGCAACACAGAAGCTGAAATTCTGTGTTTAGCTCACTCTGCCTTTACCCAAGCCGTGAGGCTCCTGGGGTGGTTCAGAGCAGAGGGTGAATAGGTGTGACCACATGGATGGCCAGGAAAGGTCAGCAGGGGTTACAGAGAGTGGGACACCACGACAAAATCACTGCTTAAACCACTTAAACAGGGAGTCTTTCATGCCCTTGCACCAATTCAGTCAGCATAAACCAGCTGAAAGCCTGAGCCAGAGCTTTGCTGGAAGGAAAACATGAGTGAATGAACCCATTGTTGGGAGTGGGGAGATGCTGGCATCCCTGGAGGGCCCATCCAGCCCCAGTGAGGGACAGACACGGGACACAGCACACCCCACCTGGGCACAGCTGCTTTTGGGAGATCCCCTGGGACTCTGAACCCTCCACTCAGGCAGAAAAGTCCACTCTGCTGCCCCTGTGACCCAAGGGGACAGAAGGTCATGCCACGCTCAGCATGGGCAAGAGCAGAGCCCGGCCCTGAACCTCCTCTCCTGGGAGCTCACACTCTCCTTGGACACCAGTTTTGGGAAGCTCTTCTGCAGAAGATGGGGAATGCTTCCTAAAGAGTTTGGCTGCCATTTGGGCATTAATTGTGGGTCTAAGAGCGTTTATTAATGTCCTGTTGAAGTTAACAGCGAGGCACTGCTGCCCCCCCTCTTTTCTGATATGCAAACAGTGGTGATTAAGCACCAGATTAAACATCTTCATGAATATTTAAAAGGCTGTTTTTGAAAGTTTCCTGTCCTTTTACACTAATAGCCCCATTAAAACCTGTTTACAAGCCAGTCATGAGAGTAACTGTGTGCACTTAAAACACTGGAGAGTTCCCCAAGAGGAGTGCTTTAACCATGTGAGAATGGCAGCTGATCAATAGGGATCTTAAAGTAAGACTGTCTGCCTAAACCCAATGGAAACAATCCTTGCAATGCAGAGAGAAAGAGCTGGCAAGTGCCCAACTGGTTAATTAGGGAGGCAAAAACACTAATAACAACAACTGTAATATTTGCTTTAAGGTCCAGATGCCCAAGGCCTGGGTGTCTGGCTGCCACAGCACTTCTCAGAAGCTGCCCTAAAGATGTTGATGGCAGCCAGGAAAAGGCCAGAGAAAGTTTTAAGTAAAGTTAACAGCTTGCTGTTTCCTGGATCTTCTTATCTTTTGCACATCAGACTCTGCACAGATAGAGCCCAAAGCAGGGATATATGCAGGTATATCCCTCAGATAATGCAGAGAATGTATGACAGCTGTTAATCACAAAACAGTTTGGGCTGCAAGGGACATTCAAGACCATCTTGTTCCACCCCCTGCCATGGGCAGGGACACTTTCCACTGTCCCAGGCTGCTCCAAGCTCCATCCTTGGACACTGCCAGGGATCCAGGGACAGCCACAGCTGCTCTGGGCACCCTGGGCCAGGGCCTGCCCACCCTCCCAGCCACCAATTCCTGCCCAACATCCCAAAATGTGTGCCTGCCCTGTGGCAGTGCAGCCATGGCCTGTGTGCTGTCCCTGCAGGCCTTGTCCCCAGTGCCTGGGCAGCTCTCCTGGAGCCCCTGCAGGCCCTGGCAGGGGCTTTCAGGTGTCCCTGCAGCCTTCTCTTGTGCAGGGGAGCAGCCCCAGCTCTCTCAGCCTGTCAATATTGGATGCAATCTGCTTGTTATATTGAAGTACAACAAGTATTGAATAAATGTCAGTCTTACGTGGTGTATACCCAGAACAGAAAGGTGGGAACATCCAACCACTGCTGTAAGGCCAAAATTCAGATCTAGCCCTGCCACTTGTACCTGGACAGGTTTTGATCTGCTCCCTGTTGCTCACCATACATCCACCACACCCCATTATCCACTGTACCCTACCACCACCACTTCCCTGCCTTGTTCTGAGCCCAGGGGCCGTGAAGCAGAAGGTGTCTGAGTCCAGCACAGGATACAGGTGCTTAAATGCTGTTAAAAACCTGAGCTTTTGTGTCTGCTTTGTGCAACTGAGTACCCTGGAAAGAAATCTATTGACATCAGTGGGTTTTGGATTAGGCTCCCGCTGTGTTATTAAGTGAATTATTAATTATTAATAATAACATAACAGAAATCACATGTTGCCTTATTCAACCATTCAATTTTGCCTTATGTGGGGGTTTTTGAAAATGCAGTCGCCGGGTTTAAATACAAGTGTGGATTGATTGTTTAGCCTCCCTACTCATTGCCAAGGAGAGAGTATGCTTACATATGGGTGTCCAGTTCTAAATGAATATTGATTGACTGAAATTCATGCCGTCTGCTTCAGTTTAACTGTTTGGCAAAACTGGAGATGTCAATAAAACTGGATTGAATTTTGAACGGTATTAAAACTTTCTGGAGCCAAGGTAATCATGATGGAAAAAAGTAATAAAGGGCTGGAGACCTTACAAGCGTGAGGTTTTTCCTGCTGCCGTGAAGCCCTCTGGGGCTAAAGGTGTTTAGTTCCAATGCTGAAAGACCAGCAGGGCTGCTAATGGCCTTTCAGCTCCTTTGGCAGCAGCAAATGTAAATAGGCAAAGTAGATGCTCTAACTCCTCCCTTCCTTAAAAATAAGCCAGACATTTATAGCGCTGCTGCAGCTAATGAGGTTTAGGAAACTGACACCCCCTCAAGCAGGAGGAGACTGAGTGCATGTCCAGATTGTCCCTGTGGGACTGGCCCTGCCTCCCTGAGGGGGGCACGTGTCTGCCTCACCTGCAGCACACCTGGGACTTGGCAGAGCGGGGACCAGAGAGCTCAGGAATGGTGGGTTTGGGGTTTGCTGTGCAGGGGTGTCATGTAGTATCTGGAGTTTATGTCCTGAGGCGGGAATTCATGGGGTAAAAGCACACTGTGTGGTCCTTGCACCTCTATTCTCACTGCATCCCAGTGCCCCAGTAACTTTTACTGCGCTTTTTGCTTATTTATAATCACTACTAATTGGTTACCCACTTGTCAGTGCACTTAGTGTGACTGCAGTGGGGTGGAATTAAGACACTGATCCCCCAAAATTGTTATCATATTTCCAAAAGAATATCATTCTCTTGAGGATTTGTCCTATTGGTTAATACATATCCCCCACATTTATTATTGGGCAGGTCTGGTTACCTCATCCAGCACCAGAGGTGCCTCCTTAAGCCCTACAGTGATAAACTGTGGGCTCTTAGGTTTGTCCTGGGAAGAAGCTGGTAGGACACGTAGGAATAATTTTAAACTGAAAGGAAGTAGGTTTAGATTAGGCATTGGGCAGGAATTGGTGGCTGGGAGGGTGGGCAGGCCCTGGCCCAGGGTGCCCAGAGCAGCTGTGGCTGCCCCTGGATCCCTGGCAGTGCCCAAGGCCAGGCTGGATGGGGTTTGGAGCAGCCTGGGACAGTGGAAGGTGTCCCTGCCCTTGGCAGGGTGGTGGACTGGGTGATTATGAGGTCCCATCCAACCCAAAACATTCTGTGATTCTATGAATTCATAAAGAGAGACAAAACCACTCACAGGGCTCAAACACAGCCACGAGTAGCAGCTGGTAGCAAAGACAGGAATTTAACTGAGCTGTCCGTCAGGTCTGGTGTGCACCCCAAGCCTGACCAAGGACTTCAACTTTTCATCTTGGAGAGAGAAATATATCAGCAAGGTCAGGCCCCAAAGGAGGGCACGGTGCTGCACAAAAATCAGCTGGGCTGCAGATGGCTCATAGACACCTCTTAAAAAATGCCTCTCATGTCTCCTCTGCAGGCTTTTTTTTCCTGAATATTGGACTCTGACTTAATAACATAGCACCAGGAAAGCTAGTCCATGATAACCTCATGTTTCTGCTCCTGCAAAACCCTTGTCTGTGTTTATTACCTACCAATTAATTAACAATCATGAGCGAAAGCAGACAGGAAAGACTTTAATTTCTGGGCCAAACTAATGTACAACAGTGCTTCTTTGAAATTAGCTTTGTGCTTGCTTGATTTCTAAACATCAGCTCATCAAAGTGTGTTAGCATTACTGTAAAATAAAAGTCCTTTTTAAAGGTACTTAATATAGGAACTTACTCACAAGTTTATGCTAGGGTCAAATCCTTGTAATTTTGTTTTTCCTGATGTCAAAATCAGCTGAAGATATATTTAAGCCTCTCCTCAGTATTTTTCTGTTTTGATGAGGAAAACTCCTCTTGTGGAGGTAGAAAATTTTATTTTCTAAGTAGCATTTCACTGTTTGAGACTGGAAGGTGACGCTGCAGACAGAAGGGTTATCACAGATAAAAGGAAGATGGACCATTATGAGGGAGCTGGAAAAGAAGGCAGGACACGAGGAAAGGGAATTAAAATGTTTCTGCCACTGGTGAAAACTCACTAGCCCTTGAAAATTCTATTGCACCAGTGAAGTCCTGGGCTCTGGAAATGCCTCAATTATAATTATGGGGGTGGCAGAAACAAAAGAATTGGCAAGGCAGGAGCAGAGGTGACTAAGTGAGCTGATGTCAAGGCAGAAGCCATCAGCTTGCCTGAGTGAGTGCTCCCAGCCCCAGCAGGGGACGGTGGGAGCACCAGGCAGGATTATCACAGAATCATTTATGTGGAGAAAGATCTCTAAATTCACCAAGTCCAACCATTCTCCCAGCACTGCCAAGCTCACCATTAATCCATGTCCCCAAGTGCCAATCACCCGGGGATGGGGACTCCACCACTGCCCTGGGCAGCCTGTGCGGCTGGACAGCCCTTTCCATGAAGGAATTTTCCCTGAGGCCATGTCCTCACCTTTTGTGTTAGTTTGTGGGCGCCATAAAATTTTCTGCTGCCTGTTTTGAAAATCTCCTGTGCCCATTGTAAAGATTGACTCCGCTGGGTTGTTGCAATGTTTTTAAATTTGACAAATTGGTAGGAGCATTTTCCTTTGCATCACAGAGCAGTCTGGGTTGAAAGAGAGCATCAAAGACCATCTTATTTCAACCCCTGTGCCATGGGCAGGGGTACTAGACCAGACTGCTCAAAGCCTCATCCAGCCTGGCCTTGAATGTTTCCAAAATGCATCCAAATTTACAAAATGAATGTGTCGGAAGGTGGATTGATCTTATGGTGCATGAAATTAAAATTTGGATGGAAAGGGAGAAACGCTGGCAAAAATTTTCTGTCCTGATGAATCTAGAAATACCTAAATCAAACTGTGAAGTTACTCCACAGTTTCTAAATTCTTGGGAATCTGTCATTTTATGCAGCTTTTCAGAGATGCTTTTAGCTATGGTATTTGGTTATTTATTTATTTATTTTCAACTGTATTAAGCAAAAGTGAGAATGAAGGCTATGGTGTGTTTGAGTTTTTAACTCGACTACATTTTATAAAACCTCTCTGAGATGCTGGTAGATGAATGCTGTTCTCTAAACACATTCACATCCTTTCCAGGTGCATAAATTCAGGCTTGAAGAAGAGGTCGTATTTTTCCAACTTAGGAATGTCAACTGAGAAATCCCAATCCAAAGGAGATTGATTTTCAGAAATGCCCAGTCTGGACAGATGAGCAGCACACCAGATTACTCACAGGGCACTCTTATTTGAGAGCTTATCTTTAAAATGTTGGTCTATAAATGGCTCTCTGCAAGGTCAGGCTGTAATTGATGGGGCTAAGGAGTAAAATTCCAGGTTTCTGGATGTGCTCTGGCAATGTCACACTGCTACACCTTACCCCACTGATATGGTTATTTGAGGAGTTGTTTCAGAGGTTCTGTTATTGTGACAATCTGGGATGTTTGGCACAAGTATCTGCTGGGAGAAGACTGCTCTGACCTGGGGGATCTCACCTGAGAGGCACTCGAGGTGTCCCTGCCCACCTCAGAGGGGTTAGAAGGTCTTTCAGGTCCTTTCCAAGCCAAACCATTCTATGGCTCTATGGTATTATTGGTCAGGAAATGCAGTTTAGAGAGCTTTAACCCTTGAGTCCTACAGCCACTGACTTCAGAAGGAAAAATAATTCCCTCGATTTTTAAAACAGCTGTTTGGAAAAAGCAGGCACTTGGTGTAGTTACCTTACACACTGAAATAACAACTCAGCTGTTTGAAGTGGCTTTTTGGGAGGAGAGGATTGAGACCTTCCCGTGCCTGCTCCAGTTGCTCTCCTAAATTGACCAAGCACCACTGAAAGTGATGGACCAATATTAATTATCTCACCAATATTGCAATGTCATGATAAATATCTCAACATCTCTTGCACCTACAACCCTCCCAAAGATGACAACACTTTCTCAGACAGTAGAAGGGGCTTTGCTCCTTGAAAGACAACCCTGCTTTTTAAAATTTGTCCTAGATTTCTGGGCCCTGAGTGGATTTTGGGCTTGCCATCCTATTTCAGCTGTGAAGGTGCAGTGCTGAGCTGCCTCCCAGCCAGCTGACCCTGCTGCTCCTTCAGCTCCCAGTTTAACTTCAATGGGAGTCCCAGGTGCACAGAGGAGAAGCTTTAATGGATTAAACAAATAGAGCAAAGTCAAGTAGAGCCCACATCCATAATGTGCACGTCTGCATAGACACGTACCTGTGTTTATACACACAGAGGTACAGGGAGACAGAAGAGAGAAAAACAATTAAGAAAAAAAAACAAAACCCAGAACAACATTTGGGAAAGGTTTCCTTCATAAAGCTGAGCTCCATGCAGCAGCAAAATTTATATATCTCTCATTTCTGCATCATTTCTGTGCCGTGGTCAAAGAGTATTAGAGGATACATTTCTGTTCTAAATTACATCTGGGTAAATCCGGAGGAATTCCCCTGAGCCACGTTTACCTCTAAGATTTTGCCTACGTGGGGACACTCAGGAAAATAACCCAAATTAGCTGAAGGTGAGAATTTAAAAGTGGATTAATTAAACTGCGTGAAACCCCTGTGAAGGTTGTTCTTATTCAGAATTCAGGTGGTCTTCATTCAATTTAATTTAATTCACTTTGGAAATTAATTCAGATTAATTGTCCTAACAGTTTTTATGTACCTATTCTAGATTAGCACTGGGGTAATAAAATGAATTGTAGCCCACTGGCTTCAAGATTATTTTTAGATTTATACCAGGAGGCTCTGGAGGAAGATTGTCCCCTGGGTGTCCAGAAGCCAGTGCTTTGCTAGTCAAGACAAAGGAGTGGAAGACATTTCTGGAAATAGATAAGCAATATTCTTTTAACTTTCGGGGAGATTTTTTAAAAGATCTGATTATAAAAATAAGATGACAAAGGCAACACAGCAACAGGTTAAATATCTCTGCTTTTGAGCCCTGAGCAGGGTGCCCCCAGACTTGCCTTCCACTGGGGCTTGATCCTGCATGTGTGATATTCCTTCTTGGCGGGAAAAAAAAAGTCTTTGACATCAAGAGGAACAATATTCAAATCTCTTAATTCCAGACAATCCGATTTTGCAAGCCTGGAGCCAAATGAAAATCAGGACTATGGCAGAGAGGGCCCGCGATGTGAAAAAGGAAAAACTGCTTTAAAGAGATAACTGCTCCCAATCTACTCCCCAAAGGAGACGACTCTTATTAAGGGTTTCTTCTTGAGATGTCTGCCTAAAGGCTTCTTCAGAAGGGATTTAGTCGTTTACAACTCAGATCTGGAGTTTGAAGCCCCCCTTTTACAGCTTGGCAGCTCCGAGGTCCTGAACCTGCTTCCTTCTGCTGGGCTGGGGCTGAGCTTGGGCAGGGGGGACAGCAGAGGTGACAAGTGCCCGTGCGAGGCTGGGGACACTGCAAGGAGCCAAGGAGAGAGGCAAGAAAAAAATAAAGACTTCCGAATCTGTCTGGGATCCGATAAATATCTGTGGTCAAGCAAACAAATAAGGAAATGAATCCCCAAACAATAAACAACCCACCCAAACTTACTTCTGAAAGATTTTTTTGTAGTCTTGTGTTTCCCTGAAGTACCTGGCAGTATGAAGGGGGATGAAACCAAACCTCCTCCTGTCTGCTAAATACTTTTGCATATTCAGATTTCAAATGCCAAAGATAGCTAAAAATAAAGGAAGAATGAAAAATAAACTTTCAGCAGATCTAGAAAAAAATAACTGCAACCTCCAGCCGGTTGGAGCTGTGCTAAAATGGTAACTATGCTCGTCATGCAAACACTTCAAGAGCAGCGATTCTAGCGGGATGGAATTTGGGGAAGGTTTGGGGATGTCCAGCCCGGACCGCCCCAGAGCCGCCCCAAGCGCTGCAATTTGAAGGGAAAACGCTTCAATCCTGAACGGGGCAGCGGCTGCAGAGGGAAACCCCAAACCCCCGCACCCCCGCCACCGTCATCCCCGGGACGTGCGGGACGAAAGGAAGGAAAGGAAAAGGAAAGGGGAACGCGGCTCTCCCATCCCTCTTGGCTGCGCTGCCCCCGCACCGAGCGGAGAGGAGAGGATAGGGCGCAGGGTGAGCCCCGGCAGGGCACGGGCAGCTCCCGAAGGGGTGTTTTGGGGGGCATCCCCCACGCCCCCGCCCGGCACCTCGCAGCGCCCCGGTCCCCAGCTCCGCTCCTGCCCCGCGGGGCGGAGAGGCGAGCCCGGCTCTGCAGAGCCCTGGCCTCGCTCATCACACCAGATCCGCTCCTCGGGCAAATTTGACCTGTTTCTTGGCCCAGATACGTTTCAAACACTTTCTCCGTGTTTGTGGATTTGGAGTTTTTTTTTGGTTTGTTGGGGTTTTTTTGTTCTTTTTTTTTTTTTTTTTTTTGGGGGGGGGGTTGTTTGTTTGTTTGTTTTTGTTAAGACAGGGCACAGGGACTCCGAAGAAGTCCCAGGTGTGTCCCTCCGCCTGCCCTTAAATCGGTCCCGGCTTCTCCCGAGGGAAGAGGGACGGGGGGTCCCGGGTAAGCTCAGAACTCCTTCCCTCCTCCCCAGCCCGACACATTAGCGTCCCTTTCCCCTAGGAGGATGTCCCACAGCAGCTGGGACAAGGGGTGATCTCCCTTAGGGGTCCAGGAGTCGCCTTTTCCGGGGGAGGACGGACACGCCGCTCTCCATCCTCAGACAAGTCGGGATGTGCACGGCGCGTAACCGCAGCAGCTTCGGAACTCCTCGCAGCCAGCTAAAGGCTGTTCTCTTAATGAATTACTAATGAGTTAAAATTGGACAGCCGGCTTAATTAAAGCGTAGAGGCAATGTGTTTACCACATTGTAATTGAACTCATTAGGGCTCCGGCTTTGTGTTTTTAAGCAGCCGCCTGGTTCCGCACGTCGAGTGAGCTGCGGGAAGCGTTTTGCTGGGGACGGGGCCTCTGCGGGAGTGCGAGGGCTTGGAGGAGGTGCCACTGCACCCCCACACACACGCACCCACCCCTTAATTTCCCTCAGGGGCTTGTGCTTGCGGGGACACCCTTCCCGCTGTCCCCCAAAGCGCTCACAATTTGGTGGGCGGGGGGCTCGTTTTGCAAAGCGGGGAAGAGGGGAAGGAAATTTTGGGGGAAGTTCGGGGTGGGGGGAGCTTGGCCAAGCAGAGTCCGCCCCTGCAACAGGGTCCCTCCGGGCGGGGAGAATGTGGGGGGTGCCCTGCTCCCACCCTCGGCAGCCGTCGGGGCGGACCTGCCCCGGGGCGGCGGCGGGGCGGGGGCGGCCGCGGCTCTCCCCTCGGCGAGGGGAGGGGGCCGGCGAAGGGGGCGGCTTCCCCGCACCGCTTGCAAGGCGCTGCCTGGCTGCTAGAAGGCGTCCGAGACCCGACCCACCCGCGGCACAGCGGCAGACGCGGGAGCCAAACTTGCGCGCCGCGGAGCTGCCGCGGAGCGAGAGCGGCCCCGGCCCGGCCGCGCCCCCCGAGAGCCCATGGAGCCCGGCTGTCCAGGTGAGCGTGGGGCTGGGGCGGCGTGGGGACAGTGGGGACATTTTAACTGGGGTGCGACCATCCCTTCCCGGAGCAAGTAGCGCTGTCGCTCGCTGTCGCGACAGGTCGCAGGGTCGCGCTGGCCGCGGGGGCGAGGGGAGGGGAAGGCGGCTGCTCGCTGCATGCTGGGGTCTGGCTGGGGGTGGCAGAGGGGAGCCCCCCGCAAGTTTGGGCTGCCGCGGAGGGAAGGGGCGATGCTTTGGAGCCGCGCCGCCCGTCCCTCCCGGACGCGCGGCTCCTCGCTCCCGCGCCTCTTCCACCTATGTGTACTTACACACACACACGGCTTTTAATTTTCCCCGCAAATCGTGAGCTCTGGGCCAGGCGGAAAGGGCGAGCGGGGCTGGCTGGCCCCCAAATCCGAAGCGGGGACCCCGCGGGGGAGGGGAGCGCGTCCTGCCGGCTCCGGGATGGGCTGGGGGATGCGGGGCTGAGCGCAGCGCTGCGCCTCTGCCCCGCACAGGTCGGCTTTTTCCCCCTGGAGCGACCCTCCTCGCCTGGGAAGGGGATGATTTTGCGGGAGAGGCGGGATAAGGGGCGACCATCAGCCCCTCCGCTTGAGCAGCGGCTCCGATGTTTAAATGACGGGGGGGAAATTAGATATTTTAAAATATTATTGATTGGTATTTTTTTTAACTGGCTGCGACTCCAAAGCTTTGGGGGTCCGAGGGCTGGAGCCGAAGCGGGGAGCCCTCGGGGAAACCCTTTTCCCCGCCCTCCAAGCCCTCCCTGCGCGCTGCCTGCTTGTTGCACAGCTCCTGCCCATCGGCTTGCCCGAAACAGGAGCTCATCCCGGTCTGTACAACAACCCTTTGGATTCAGGCTTTAGGGAAGAGTGCCTATAGTAAAATCCCGCGCTACACAAATCATTTTTTTAATGATAATCCTGAAATCGTAGCGAGGGGTAAAGGAACGAGAGGAATGCAGTGGTAAGGGAAGAGGGAAGAAGTTGCCTTTGGGTGTAGAAAGAGGGAAGGTGACAAGCCAGACCCCGAAGCGGGCAATGGGAACTGTCAAAGAGTGCAGAAGCGTAAAAGCCAAACACTCCCAATCCCCATAGGTTGTTTATTCCTCGTAAAATACAACTCTACATAGCAGGAAGTTACTGCAAACATTTATCAATAATGAATGAATCTCCTGTAATAAAATACACTCATAATTAGCTACAGTCAAGTACGTACATTACGCCAAGGCTTTTGCAACTCTTTGTTGAAAATCCGACTTAGATAAATCCTCTTAAACAGCCTTTTAAGAAGGGGGGTGGGAAAGAAAATAGAAACCAGTAGCAAACCACCACCCCAGCGTCTCTCCTCCTTTTCTGCCGTGTCTGAAACCCAAACCGTAACTACTCCTGAAATATAACGGAAAAGTCTTCGGTGAATTCAGAAGAGTCATTAACATTCAGCTTTAAGTGAATGTTAACAGTAAATAAAGAAATCTCTTGATTGTAATAGTTGCAACAAAGCAATAATAAACCAGTGGGCGGTCATCAGTAATGATAAATGTATCATTATTACTGCGTGCTGGGGAGCAGGGTTTGGAAAGTACTTCAGACTTTTTAGTGGCAAGCTTGGTGGCAATTCGTTTCTTAGCCTGGGAAAAGGAGGGGGGGCAGGGAACGCCATATAATTTTATACACAATTTAGGTGAAAATAAATTTAAATCTGTATATTACATTTTTAATTTCAAGATAGTAATTAAAGCTGGTTCATTATATCTCCTCTGAAAGTCTCTGTGCTCGTCTTAATTGCCTGTTTGTACAATCTGCTTTCTAAGACACCCAAGGTTACTGGGTTCTGAAAGACGCAAAATTGAATTATTTACTGACGTGATGACTCTTCGTCATCTTCGTTTCTCTCGGAAGTTTGGGATCGCTGCTCCCCACCACAGCCCGACTGGGGCCCTGCTTCGCCACCGTGGAAATTTGTTGCTCATTCAAATACTTCGGAGCTGGCACGTTTCTGATGCAAATGTTCAGAGCTCTTTAATTTATGCGTTTGGGGAGAAAAAAAAATCAATAGCTGAGGTGGCTTTTTTTCGTTTGGGATCTTTCTTCCCCTCCCCAAGTCCACCACTCCCTGGGGTGTTAATTCACGCACACCTAAACTTGCAGCTCTTTTCCTCCCTGCCACCCCATCCTCAGGCAGAGCAGCAAGAATCACCCTCGTGTGTTTGAATGGAGGCTTAGGCAGCGCCCATCTCCTCCCGGGCTGCCAGCCCCTTCCCGTAGGACAAAATAAAATGATAAATCGCTTTTTTTTTCGGGTGAGTGATGCTGGGGGGCTGGCGGGCAGCCTCCCCTCCTGGCTGAGGTCTGCACGTACCTTCGGCGAGCACCGTCCCGGGTTTGGGTCGCTCCGAGCACATTAAACTGAGAATTTAAGAGACCTCCATCAGACAAAAGGTGCCGTTCTCGGTTCCTTCCCTTCAGCCGGCGCGCTGGTTTTCAGCCACCGGTGGGGTAAAAAACTATCTAAAAATGCCCCATCCCTGAACTCTCCCGGTGTCTTTCGAGAGCCAACAGAAGATCCCGTTGAGTCCTTTCCCCCCTCGTTTTTACGAATATGGAAGCATCTTTCCGAGGCGTCCTTTTGCCACTGAAAAAAACTCCACGTAGGGATCTCTACCCTTTTGTTGTGTCTAGCTGGGTAATTCAAGAGCAGAGACAAAAGCCCGAAGTGATGTGATCTAAATGAGCTCCGGGGTTTTCCAGATGGGACCACCTCTATTCCAAATGCCCTTTCTGCTTAATATAATAAAGTGCGATTAAAAAAAAAATACTACTTAGAAAAGAGCTTCGCTCTAGACCAAGCAACGCAAGCGAAATCTACACAAAAGTATTAAAAAAAAAAGAAAAAAAGAAAAAAAGAAAAAAAAAGCGCCAAACCAAAACCAAACTTTGCTGTCTAAATTTTGTTAGAAGAGGTTTTATATCAATACCTTGCGTGTCTGCTGCTTACACGGCTGGAAGTTTCAATGGGATGTGGAGAGGTGGGAGGAGGGAATGGGTTCGCGTCGGGGGTGGTTTTCTTTGTGGTTTTTTAAACGCACCGAGGTTACCTCGCTTCTCGTGGCCTCTCTGCTACAATATTTAAGCGCTCTGGAAGTACGTAAAGGCCACGAGGGTGGGCTGGGGTGGTTTAAACTTGGCCGCTTTTCCCCGCTGCTCCTTTCCACGCGAAGCGATCCGCGGCGGGAGAACGAGCGGCTCCCGCTCGCCCCCTCCGAGGCAGAGAAGGGAAGAGGGAAAAGGAGCCAGGACTCCTGCTTAGCCCTTCCAGGCTTCTGCCAGAAGTTTCTCCACCTTTTCCACTCCTCTCTTGAGGGGCGACTCCGAGCCAAGTGGCAACAGCGAGCAACGAAATGAGCGGCAGGAATTGGAGTCGACACCAGGACAGGAGCCCCCGGGTCTGCGCCCAGCCGTGAGGAGGAGTGTGGGCACCCCACATCCAGTGGGGATTCCCCTCCGCCCTTCGTCGTGGTCAGGGTGGGCTCCATCCGACCCCCGGCCGAGCAGCCCCGCCTGGGGACACCTGCGGGATCCTGCGCGGGCCAGCCTTTCCCTGCCAAGCCACCCCCGCCATGCCCGCACTGAGGTCCCGCCACCCCACGAGGCTTCCCAGCAGGCTTAAGTAGAGAAAAAGTAGAGAACGGGGCATTCTTGCCCCGCTTCTCCACGGTGCTGGTGTGGGCCAGTCTCTGCCCCAAATTCGGTGGCCCTCGCATCTCCTCCCTCCGGGATCTAAGACATCCCGACCCGTGGGTTTGGGTTTTCCTTTTAAAGGGAACGGGGGAAGAGGCTCAGTTTATACAACGGAATCAAGGAGGGCCAAAGGCACCAAGCAGGTGACAAAAAGGAAAAAAAATTATTAAAAAAAAAAAAAAAAAAGGAAAGAAAAAAGGCAGTTTAGTTTTACTTTTCGTTTAGTCACCACAAAATAGAACGTATTTGTCGCTAGCTAGAGACGACCCTGTCCCGAGCCTGAGTTTTCCCCATGTTCCTTCGTTGAAGGTGCTCTGCAAAACCCCTTCATCCCTTTCGCCTCCCCTGTCCTCTTCCAGCGCCGGGCTCAGAGCCTGGGGCGAAGTTGCCCAGCCCCGGTTCTCCCGGGAATGGTCGGGAAAAGCCGCCGAGTGACCGCGGCAGAGGGGAGCGCTCTGTGCCGCCGCGGGGATGCAGGCACTGAGCATCCTGAGCATCCGCAGGATGCAGCGGCTGCTCCCTAAAACCCCCCGTCCCTCCTGGTGCCGACCTGGGAGCGGAGACAGGAGGGGAGATTTTCTCCGAGGCGTGGTAATAGATCATACAGTGTGTGACACGGGTTTAACCAATAAAACAATTTGAATCAATTAGCTGACGGAGGAGAGTTTTGAAGTGTAAAATTCATGTCAGTCTGGCTAGGAAGCATTGATTAAAATGTCACCAATGCGAGGCTTATAGCCATTGCTCACACGAAAGCAGCAGGCTCTGTGCAGAAGAGGATCGGGGAAAAAGTAGGAGGGAGGGGAAAGGGGAAGTCTCCCTGTGACAGTTGCGACATGGGGAAGAATGAGGTTTAATAAGATGTGACAGAAGTAATAAGGAGAGACGTACTATTATTATTATTATTATTATTATTATTATTATTATTATTATTATTATTATTATTATTATTATTATTATTATTACTATCATCATCAAGGACCCGAGCAATACCCGGATACAAGAGAGAAGGTGTGAGCTTTAGTGCAGATGTCCTGGGAAAGGTCGGTGTGGAGATTTCCGTCTGGATCTGTGATGCCCGAGGGAAAAAAAAAGAAAACCGACAAAAAAAAAATCAAATTGTCATAGTTAAATGTGCAGAAATATTAAGTGCTGGTCGTGCACATGGATAGAAAAAGAGAGGTATAGATATTCTTGTAAAAGGAAAATAAATCAGAAGGGTATTAGGAAACACTTGACAGTCCAGTTGTCTCCCCATTTTTGGCTAGGAATGAGTTTTTAATTTTCCCGGGGTTTAGCCGTTTTTCTGCCGTTTTCCTCCTTGGAAAGCAGCGGCGTTGAGCGGTATTGCCCTTCTGCCTTGGGCTGGGGAGTCACGGCGGGGTCGCCCCGACCTCTCCCAGTGCTGCGCAGAGAGGGAGCTGGGACCCACAAGCTTTTGGAAGTGATTCGTGTAAAAAAATCTACATTTTCAGTTCACTGTATTCACTAAAAAAAAAGAGGGGAAAAAAAGAGGGGAAAAAAAAGGCAGAAACCGCCGCCGTTCTGAAGTGTGTTTGCTGGGGTTATTTTGTTTTCTTTTTTCCTTAGCTGGGGACACAAACCAACTGGGGGGAAGGGGGAAAAGTTAAAAAAAACCCGAGCAGAACATATTTGCGCCGTATTGGTCTTTGTGGGAGCGAGAATCTGGGCCCGGGTTGCTTGTGAAGGTGGTTCTGGTGAATGACTCCGGGGTATTTGGGAATGGCAGTGAGGACGCAGAAGCTGCTCGTGCCGGCGAGGACACGGCTGTGGCGAGAAATCAACTTTTTCTCTCTTTCCTGTAATTTCTCCCGATCCCTTCAAAAACGGTGTAGACAGGGAGAATGTTCAGTTTCGCGGAAGCGATTTGTCTCAGACCGTGAAGGGGCGGAGGGAAGAGAGAAAGGCGGAAAAAAAAAGGAAAAAAAAAAAGAAAAGAAAGAAGAGAAAAGAAAAAAGCCAAAGCGCATTCCACCTTCCACCGGTGGAAACCTCTCGCCAGGAAGCCGAGCGCGGAGCCGGGCAGCGCTCGGGGGGCGGCGGCGGGAGGCCGGGCCCCGACGGGGCGCCCGCATCCCCTCCCGGTGCGGGGAGGGATGGAGGGAGGGAGGGAGGACGGGAGCGGGGATGGGGGAGCCGCCCCCAGCCCCGCTCGCCTCCCACCGGCCGGGGGGGCGTGCGGGGGGTCCGGCCCCGTCCCCCCCCGGGCCGCTGACGTCAGAGCGCCCACGGGGGCCGCACCGGGGGCGGGGGGCTCTGTCCGGCTGGCGGCTCCGCGGCGGCGGGCGCGGGGATGCGCTTCCCTCCCTCCCTGCCGGCGGCTGCTGGAGGAGGAGGAGGAGGAGGAAGGTCCGGCGGCGGCACGGCCGGAGAGCGGCCGCGGAGGTAACGGGAGCCGAGCAGCCGCGGGGAGCACCGAAAGTTTGGGGGGTTTTTTTGTTCTTTTTCCGTGCTTTGCCCATCGCGGGGGGCGACCTCTCCTCGGTGGCCGTGTGCCCGCGGAGGCTCGGCGTGGAGCCCTGCCGGGTGCCGGCGGCGGGTTTGCAGGGCGAGGAGGCGGACGCGGGTCTCTGCTGAGTGTTTGGGGTCGGGGATTCTTCCAAACGGGGACGGTCCGATGGTGCGCCGCCGGCTCCGCTCCTGCGCCGGGATGCGCACGTCGGAGAGCCGGGATGCGCGGGGTCGGACGGCTCCGGGGGCACCCCCGGAGAGGACAGAGGAGGTTTAGGGGGTCGGGGTCGCTGAGAGAAGCCCCCCGCGGGAAGCGCCTCCGCATGCCGGCAGAGCAGAGCAGCGGGGGGAGGACGGGGTGCGTGCGGCGGGGACCTCCATCCCTGTGAGCGCTGGGCTGACGGCGCTGTGTCTCTGTCCCCTTCCCCTCCCGCAGCTAGAGCAGAGCAGCCCCCCCGGCGCTGAGACGATGGCGACCAGCCCGCTGCCCGGCCCCACCGATATCTTGCTGCCGTCGCCGTCCAGCGCGTACCCGCCGGACCCCATGAGCCAGCCGAGGGCCGGCCACGCCGCCATGAAGCCCAACCAGGTGGGGCAGGTGATCCTCTACGGCATCCCCATCGTCTCCCTGGTCATCGACGGGCAGGAGCGGCTGTGCCTGGCGCAGATCTCCAACACCCTCCTCAAAAACTTCAGCTACAACGAGATCCACAACCGGCGGGTGGCCCTGGGCATCACCTGCGTGCAGTGCACGCCGGTGCAGCTGGAGATCCTGCGGCGGGCCGGGGCCATGCCCATCTCCTCCCGCCGCTGCGGCATGATCACCAAGAGGGAGGCAGAGCGGCTCTGCAAGTCCTTCTTGGGGGAGAACCGGCCCCCCAAACTGCCGGATAACTTCGCCTTCGACGTGTCCCACGAGTGCGCCTGGGGATGCCGCGGGAGCTTCATCCCGGCCCGCTACAACAGCTCCCGGGCCAAGTGCATCAAGTGCAGCTACTGCAGCATGTACTTCTCGCCCAACAAGTTCATCTTCCACTCCCACCGCACGCCCGACGCCAAGTACACCCAGCCCGACGCCGCCAACTTCAACTCCTGGCGCCGCCACCTGAAGCTGACCGACAAGAGCCCCCAGGATGAGCTGGTCTTCGCCTGGGAGGACGTCAAGGCCATGTTCAACGGCGGCAGCCGCAAGCGCGCCCTGCCGCCCGCCCCGCCGGCCCCCGCCGCCGCCGCCCCGGCCGCCTGCCACCCGCTGGGCTCGGTGAAGGCGGCGGCGGTGGTGGGCGGCGGGCTGCTGAGCCCGCACCTGCTGGCCGCCCCGCCCGACCTGCACCAGAAGCGGCCGCGCTTCGAGGAGGACGAGGAGCTGCAGGAGGCGGTGGCGGCGGCGCACGGCGGCAAAAGCCCGCGGAGCTACCCCGTCATCCCGGTGCCCAGCAAGGGCTCCTTCGGCGGCATGCTCCAGAAGTTCCCCGGCTGCGGCGGGCTCTTCCCGCACCCCTACGGCTTCCCCGCCGCCGCCTTCGGGCTCTGCCACAAGAAGGAGGAGGGCGGCGGCGGCGATGCCCTCGGCGGGGCGGCCGCGCACAAGGCCGGCGGGGCGGCGGCGGCGGGCGGCGGGCTCTCGGGGCTCTTCTGGCCGGGCAGGAAGGACGCCGCCTTCTACCCTCCCTTCTGCATGTTTTGGCCGCCGCGCACCCCGGGCGGGCTGCCGGTACCCACCTACCTGCAGCCGCCGCCGCAGCCCCCCGGCGCCCTGGGATGCTCGCTGGGGGGGGACGGGGCGGGCCTGCTGCGCCAGGCTTTCCTGGACCTGTCGGAGCCCGGCGGCGAGGCGGGGCCGGCGGGGCTGGCGACGGGGCCGGCGGGGCTGGGGACGCCGCCCGCCGCCGCCCCCCCGTCCGCGCCCGCCGCCGCCGCCGCCGCCGCCGCCCGGGACCCGCTGTTCGAGTCGCCCCCCGGTGGCAGCGCCGAGCCCGCCTCGCCCGCCGCTTCCGACGGGGGCAGCGGCGGCGGGGGCGGGCGGGTGCCCCCGCACCACCCGCACCTGCTGGAGGCGGCGGGCGGGCGCAAGGCGAGCGGCGGGTACCACCACTCCAGCGCCTTCCGCCCGGTGGGCGGCAAGGAGGACTCGGAGAGCCTGGCCAAGCTGCACGGAGGCGGCGGCGGCGGCCCCCCGCGCCCCGCCTCGCCGCTGCAGCTGCTGCTGCCGCCGCCGCCGCCGCCGCCCCCCGAGGACGCGGGGTGCGAGAGGCACCCGCACCCCCCGCACGCCGCGCACCGCCTCCTCTCCCCCGGGGGCACCAGCTGCAGCTTCGCCAGCGAAGAGAGCAGCGAGGAGGAGGAGGACGAGGAGGAGGAAGACGAGCCCGAGGTGGACGTCGAGGGGCACAAGCCCCCCGAGGAGGAGGAAGAGGATGAGGAGGAGGAGGGCGAGGAAGAGCCCCGCGGAGGAGACCCCTCGGCGGCCGGCGGCCGCTTTCCGCCTGCCCGGGGTCTGCCGGAGAAGGGCGGCCGGGAGCGCCCCGCCGCAGGCCCCTTCTCCCGGGCGCCCGTCGAGGAGAAGCCGGGGGATGGCCAAGCCCCAGCGCAGCCGCCGGCCGGGGCCCCGCGGGCGGGCAGCGGCGGCAGCAGCCCGGCACATCACCCGGCGCCCGAGGAGCAGCCCCTCTACAAAGATGTAAATGCCCTGGCAGGCCCCTTCCCCTCTCTGTGGCTGCTGACACCCCCACCCCGGGGCGGGAGGGACCCCTGGGTGGGGGCACGGGTGGCTGTAACCCCCCCAGCACCACTTCAGGCTCTCTGTACCCCTGACTCCGTGTCGGGCACTGTGAACCCCCCCAGCAGGTCAGGAACTGGGTACCCCCCACCATCAAGTTGAGCGCCAGGTCCTCAGTGACATCTCAGGCCAAGCTGGCCTTGGTGGGACACAGTCAGACATGGCCCACCACGGCCTCCTGGTCAAGCCCCTCCTGCTCACCTCACTCCCAAAATCAGGGTGGGCCAAACCCTTTGCCCGGTTGGGCAAGCATCCCAGGGACACCCAGTCCCATGGGGAGTGGCTTCCATGGTGGCACTGCTGTACGACATGCCAAGCATGCCAGGCCTGGTGCAGCATCCACAGGCCAGCCCTGGAAGCTAACGAAAATATGAGATTTATTTGGTCGGTGTCTTTCCCAGCAGAAAGTAGGCGACATTTGTGGGTATTGCTCCACATCCTGACCCCCTCAGCCCAGATTAACACATGGGAGAAAGTAACCCAGCCCCTGTTTTGGGATGGGTGCCCTAACCCAACCCTGCCCGTCTCCTGCAGGTTTCCAGCAGGATGTGTGCTCCCTCCATAGAGGTGGCTCTGGGAGAGGCCACGGTGGGATTTCCTGAGTCGTTTCCCTGGGCACTGTTTGTGTTCGTGCAGAATGCATCCCATCTCAGAGATAAACCACTGCTCAGCTGCTCCTTGTAATTTTCCACGCTGATCTCGTGTTTTTTCACCATTTTCTGTTTTTCTAGAATCAGAAGAGCAAGGAGGGTAATCAGGTCATCTTGCCTACGAAAGAGGACACCTTCTCAGGTGAGTACAGATGTGGATCTGTACACCTCGAGGTGGGAGCTCTGTCAGCTGAGTGGGTTTGCTCTCTACAGCTTGGCTTAAACAAAAGTAAATCACTTCCGTGATTTCAATTAAAAAAATCCATTAAACATTCTAATAGTCTCTCTATGGTGGTAATTTAGCATTATATTAATTCGCATCCCAAATGCTTCTCTGTGCCTGGTGGATGTACAAATATATATTTACTTTTTTTCCCTTGGATTCTGATACTGATTTTGGTTTGAGGTTTCTTGGTGGTAAAAGCGTTTTAAGCGCTGCGTTTTGTTTGGATTTCAGATAAGAACAAGGAGCATAATTTTTTCATCACAGATTCAGAGCCTTCAGGAGGAGACTTCTGGAGAGATATAGCAGGTAGGCTCAGAAGAAGTAGAGGAAAAGGAGACAGAGGCTTCAATTCATAATCAAATGTCTGAATATTTAGTACAAGGGTAAAGATAAAAACAATTCCAAGCAAATATAACTGAGAGAAATGCAAATAGGTGGAAAGCAGTGACATTAATAGGAATAAGATTATTAATTGCTGGGCATATTTCAGCAGAAATTTCTGAAATGTATCAGGTTACACAATGAAACAGGCTGGAAAAGCATAAAATGACAATAATTGAAATGTTCTCTTTGAAACCTTCCATTAAAAAGGATCACAGCTTATTGCTTTTAATATCTGTCAGAAAGACATTAAAGGTGTTTTATGACATCTATGCCAACATTTATATTATCTCCATGATAATGATCTCTACACAAAATGTATAATACATTTACAAAAATTACATTATACAAATTAAATGAAACCACCTTTTACTGATTGCTAAATGTCTCCAAGGGGTTTGGGAAAGACGTGATTAGAAGTTTTGATACTAAGTTGTCTATTGCAGTGTCTTAAGGAGAGGTTTTTGTTTCTTGGGAAAAAGGAATCTAATTTTCCATTTATGTAATGCAAACTGCCTTGGCTTTGACTATTCACGGTTAATTGACTGTCAAACGAGGTTGTTATCCTCAGGCAATGTCTGCAAATTTGCCTGTCAAATGAGACAGAGAGAGCAAGCGGGGAGAGAGAGAGTTGTACACGGAGTGGAAATGAAGAAATGGGATCTTACAGAAATCTTATATAATAGCAGAGAACAATATAAGATCGCAAACATTTGCAAATGTATCCCATTTCAGAGAGTATTTTTTTAGAAACGTTTAATAACAAGACCTGCTTTAGCAATGGTACAAAATGAAGAAACCTATCAGTGTTTTAGGTGTTTGTAAATTTTGTGGTTGAGGGATTGAGGTTGTGGACCAATGGATAACACCTCATTATCTTCTACACTTTCAAATAATTACCACTGAGAGCACAGCAGTGATACTAACAGAAGTCAACCTTAAGAACCTGAGAAATTTTAGGAATACAGTAGCTATGCATAGTCAGTGTCCTGCACTGTGGCTAATTAATTTTGGGGAAAAAAAGTTAGGTTTATTTTTCACTTTTACAAAAAAAATATTGTATCTATGCTCATTTTAAGCAGAAAATTATGGCTATAATTTGCTTTTTATTTAGATATTGCAACATCCTATCTGTCTCTAAAACTCCAGTAGTTTTCTATTCACTAACATTGTAAATCCACGCTAGCTATATGTTCATCTTCATGGTAAATTTAAATGTAAATTTCAGGGGTTTTTTTACTGCTCTGCATGTTTTGACCCCGCTCCCAGTCTTAAATATATTGAGTAAAATGAGAGGAGCGCCTGGATGTTTGGAAGTCTTGGGACTAGATCGGAGATCAACTGGCTGTAAAGAAATGCAAAATGTTTAAGGGCGAGATGTTCATCCTGAAGATGATTTCTGTGCACTCTCCAAGCATGAGCAGCCCCTTGATCTTCTGAGGAAATCATATCAGTCCACCTCTGTAGGACCGGGCCTTCCTAGACTTCCACAGAGTTAGTGGATTTTATTCTCACTGCTTTTCTGCTTGGTTGTCAAACCATTTTGCAGAACATCCAGGCTCTCCAATTTCCTTAACATAACTTCAAACTTGTGATTTGCTTAAAGCTCTGCCTTCCTAATGAGGTTAAGGAAGATGAAGTGGTCCTGGGAATTCCTCTCTATGTGAGATGGACTTGTATTTATACATTAAACCTACTAAAGAGAGCCTTAAAACAAAAGCAGTGTTTTCTGTGCCAGGGATGGGTGTTTCTGAGCGCAAGTGTTGGCTTCTTGGTCTCGTGTGTCAATGAACTCACAGATGCACAGCAGAGTCCTTTCCAAGGCTGAAATAGATACGGGCTTGAGGATCCCACAGCCTTCCATCCTGCCTGGCCAGAAAACTGCCAGTGAAAATCCCCCTTCCTTCCCTGCCAGGCAGGGCTTGGAAAGAGCTCGAAATTATTCAAAATCCCACGGCAGTTTTGAGAGGTAACCGTGACTAACTTACATAACTGGTCTATTTTCCTTGGGTTTGCCACCCGACCCTCCTTCATCGGTGGGAGTTGAAGGGTAGGAGAACATTGCAAGGCTGCGTGTTCCTTAAAGAGAAGTGGAGTTCTGCAGGCTGTTCCTCAACCAATCTAATTATTAATCTGTTTTCATGAGAAGGGGGACCCCTAAAAATGGGTGTTAATAAACAGCTTCTCAAATCTTGCTGAAATTTCCCTGATTTTATTTTTTGATCTTTGCCTTGTCGGGCAGTTTCAGAAAAATTCAGGCTGGAAATGGTGAGCCAGGTTTCCTTTATTTTATCTGAAATATATTTTCAGGGCAACTCTGCAAATACTGCAGTTGCTGTAGATTTAAAATACTTTATAGAGGGTTGAAAACAGCCCAGCTTTTACTATGCAGCAGACTGGAGAATTGTATAGTCTTAACTGGGATAGGTTGAAAGCATTGAATACAGAATTTAAATGACTTTACATTTTATGAGGGATGTGTTTGCAAAAAAACCCCAAAAAAGTTAAAAGTTGGCAAGATGAAGTTTCAGATGTGGGATTCAGAACTGCATATTAATACATAAGATTGTGTATAAATACTTGGATCTGCACGACAGACAAATCTGCAGACAGACTGTAGGACTGCATCCTTATTTCTCTCATTTCTCTCATTTCTCATCTATTATGACTAAGGACCCCTTGTACTCTCTTCTAATCATTAAAAAAGGGTGGATCATTGTTGAATTTCTTTATTTTTTTTTCAATTTTCTTAATACTAGGTGTGTTTTGCTCATTTTTTAAAGCCTCATCTTCTGGAATCTGGTGAGCATATTACCGTCTGTTTGAAACACACCAAGAATTTGAAATTTTCTAGCTTTTGTGCTCCTAAAATAAAATTATGGAATAGTTCTCAGATGTATGAATAAGGTTCAGACCAAAAGCCAACAGATTCCTTATCTTTTTTAAACATTTTAGTATTTTAAGTTGGTACCACCTAGGTTTGTGAGTGTTTAGTTTGGAATCCTGAGGCTCCTTTTCCTCTCTATCTGTTAGTACTTCAATGCGGATGTTTTTTAATCAGATGTTCGTGTTTGAAACTTTAAATGGGTGTTACAAATGAGGATTTATCTGGGCATAAAAAAGAACTTGTATGTTTTAAATTTAAATCACTTTTGGGGGCAAATTGCCATTTAAAACTCCAGATTTTTTAAGACATTTATCAGCCCTGGTGTACAAAAACACTTTAAAAAATGCTTATTGAGTTTCCTAAAGTAACCATATTTTGCCAAGTCCTGAATACCCTATTGATTATCCCCCCCTAAAAGTGGCATGAATATGCAGGATGCATGAATATTTTCAGTGAGTTTAGAATTTCTTTGGGACATATGCAAGAGCTCTGCGTGTCTTGGAGCAATTCTTTAATTTCAGATGCAGAGGGAGCCTCTGGAGCGCTGAAAGTCTGCTGGTTCACATCTGCCTACATTTTTTAAATGGTTGTAAATGTATATATCTATATATATTTATATCCAGAAGATTCCAGCAACTTTTTGCTGTGGTCTTTGTGTCTGCAGACAGCGCTTCTCTCCAGCTGAAGATGCTAGTGGGTGTTTAAGTTGTGATGGACCAGGAGTGCTGTGGGCTTCACAGTGTCAGGGGTGAGGTGCAGAGTTTTTGGCAGACGTGGTGGGCTCTGCAAAGCACGGTGGTTGTCCAGGAATAGCAGGGATGGAGTGGACACAGAGGAAGAGGAGATGTTTCTACGTGATGTGGTCTGAAACCTCAGGTTGTGGAGGGCACAAGCTGGGGACCAGGCACAGGGCATAGAGCTGGGAGAATGGAATTATATTCCAAGACTATCCATGCCCTGTGCTGGACAAATCAGCTGGACAAATCAGCAACTGAGGTAGCTGAGATGCCTGGGACTGTGTAGGATTTTTTTTTTTAGCTGCTTTTCAGAGAGCATTCTGAGAGCTTCCCGAGGAAGGATTGCAGGAGGTGGCAGAGCATGAAGGGGTACCCTGGCTATGTCTGGCTTTTTTTTTTTTCCTTACAGAGAGGGCAAAGTGCATTTCTTTTGGAGAGGATAAGTTCAGAAACATTAAAAATCCAGACGTTAAAAATTCAAATCTTAAGCTGCTCCGGTGGACGCAGAGCTGATAAAATGGCGGCACCGCAGCAGCCAGTCTCCAACCCTGAGGCCTCTGTTTTTCACAGTGCCAATTTCTGAGCAATTTTGAGGTGTCCTTCGTGTGTGGGTGTTCACACCCCAGGTTAAGAAAGCCATTTATACCTTTATTCCAGAAAAACCGTGTGCACCTGAGCTCGTGGGGAAGAGCAGAGGCACCCAAAGCTTTCGCTGAGGCCTGCAAATATTTCACCCTCCTTCCCCCTGTACAAGAGGCGGGGGAGACACAGTTTGATTTTCCTGAACAAGCTGAAATAGCCTTTCCTAAAGGAAATCTCTGTGTCCATATAGAGGGGTGGCCCAGCTTTCAGTCCTGCTGCTCATAATGCTGCAAGTTTTTGTGCAGGCAAGGCCCAGGAGAGTTATGGTGGAGCTATTAGGAGGGGAAGTGATTTTTTCTTAGACTGATTAAAATTCTTTGGGCTTTCTGTTTGTTTGTTTTTAAACACCTATTTAGCTTTTAATTAACATTTAAGAGAAGGGAAGCTGGTTAAATATTCAATACCTCCTCCCTTTCAATTAAGGTAGAACAGTACACAACGCGTGATGAGGCCTCTGGGAAGTATGGAAAAATGGAGAAGAGCAGGCTCCTGATTATCATTTTCAGGGGGACTTGAAAGGTGAAATCCATCTGATTATTACTGCCGTTAATAACAATAATGTCGAGATTTTTAATTTATTTATTTTTTTTAACATCAGAAAGCAGTTTAGAAATACAATTATTCTTTAAAGCCATGAGTCCTGTCTTTGGCCTTTAAAAACCTCAATTTTTCCACTCCCATTCTTTACTTATTTCGGGTGCAGGCATGGAGGATTTTTTAATAGGCCTTTTTCAGTAGCTTAGTAGGGAGGCTGCAGATGCTGGGGAAGTTATTCCTCATGCTACATGCCCGTATCTTCATTTTGATGCAATTCTTTCTGAACCAGCCAGTCAGCAGCTTCAAACCATGCAGCCCTGGGAGCTCAACCGAGCAAGGGAGAAAGAGCTGTATTGTCACCATACTCCAGCCTCTTCCCCTTTCCCTTCTTTTTCCTTGAAAAATCCAGTTACCTTCTGCCTGTGAGCTGGTTATCCCTCAAAATTGCACATAAAGCACACAGAAAAGGGCGCCTTAATAGAAGAAATGGGTTAGGAATATGCTAGTATTTGTAATTCAACAAATTCACCCTTCCTAAACTTCAATTCCTCCCTTTTGATTTGGTGTTCCCTAATTTATATGAAAAAATATTTTGTTTTGATGGCCATCCAGTTTAAAAAAGGATAATGCTGGCTAAAAAAATCCCCCAACAAACTCATTTTACATTGTGGAAATCCCTCAAACCACTGCCCAAAAGGTGATCTATTTTTAAGCCTGCTATATCTTCTACTGTGGTGGGACAACTTACCTGTGGAAAATACTTTGTTTTCACCAAATATCCCACGAAAATGATTTTTTTTTTCAAATCACTGTGTTACATAAATGAGTTTTTTAAAATGGAATTGCTGGCACCAGATACCAGTTGTGTAAATATATGTTCCTGAATGAGTGGTTGCTTTTTGGCTTTTTTTTAAGGAATCAAGAGAGAGGAGATGCTAAAATGCAGAGCTATTGGATAGGTTTTGTATGCTATAACTTCAAGGTTTACTGGATATAGGATTGCATCGATTTTTAAAAACAGAAAAAATGGTTTGCAGAAAGATTTCTGACTGCATCTACTGCAAGACTTTCCAATTCAACTTTAAAATTAGCCTATTGTGATGACACAATCATTTTTAAAGTAACTGCTGTATGTTGTCTGATGACCTATTCGGTGCTATGGATTTTTATTTTAAAAAAAAGCAAAACCAAATGAAACATCAAAACCCAAGGTATTTTCTCCATGAACTTCTCTTCTAACTACATAAGCATATGAATATATTTATATATATGTCTCTTGTGATTGCTTATCAGTTGAGTTAATGATGTGTATTTACTGGCTGGACTAAAACAAAAATTAATCCAATTAGTTAAACAATTGGTTATTTACCAAATATTTTCTTAATTATTGAGAGTCCGTTTGTACTTCAGCTGTAAATAACAGAAATTCTCCCATCAATTTCAACTTAAGTAGTATTTAATAGTCTTTTTAAAAGTTTTTATAGCTGTTATAGAAGCTATTCATAGAAATCCCAGGAAAAATTTTGCACTTGCAGAGGATAGTGAAAGTAACACCTTTTGTCAGAAAGTTCAGCTTTCAAGTCAAACTGTCATTCAGGTGAACTTCACAACTTGTGATTTTATTTTTTTTAATTTAATTCATTTTGTAGAGAAAAAAAAAAAAAAGCTGAAGGAAGTAGCATGCATTTGTCTGGAAATAGCCAAATTCTGTTACATGAAAAATTCTGCGCTATAATATGATTAAAAGTTGATGTGAGCAACCTAAGACAATTGAGTCCCTCAATTGTCTGACCCCAGAGCTGTATCCTTTATATGCAAATACCACTAATGTCAATTTTATCTCAGCTGGATATAAATTATATCCAGTTGAAACACACCCATGCCATGGATCTCTGGAAGATGATAAAGCTGGAGAGCTGATGAAGGCAGAAAGGCATTTTTCCTGTGGATTTTGGATCAGGGTCCTGCTCAGATGGAGAGCACGGGCTTCCTGTTGAGAGAAGAGATGAGACTGTAGAGAAAGATCTTCCCTTTTCTCTGCCTGCTCCCAGTTATTCTCTGATAAGAGTACCTTCAAGAGAGGGGTTAGAGGGAAAGGAGGAATCAGCTCAGCAAGAAGAATATTGAGGAGACATCAGCTATTTTCTGCAAGAGGCCATGCTGTAGTTTGATACTTCACCAAACTAGAGAAAATACGAATTCACAAATATTTGTGCTATGCACCCAGAAATTTGTAGATAAACCTCGATCTTACTCTTTCTTTATATTTTTGCCCCTTTTTTTCCCTCTCCTGTTTCTCCGAAGCAGATGTCTAGTAAGAACAGCACTGACAAAAAGCACTATCAGTAAATCAATAACTTTTTTTTCTTTTTCTTTTTTTAAGGAGAACACACACAAGAAACCAATTCACCTCATTCTCTGAAGAAGGATGTGGAAAATATGGGGAAAGGTAAAATAAATAAGGGCCTCTTACATTATAAAACTGCTCTTTGTTTTAATAGAATATGAGGATAATAGGGGGCACTTTTGTTCTGCGCCATATTTTAAGCTTGTCAAGTAACATATGAATAATATATGGACCTTTGGGTGGATATAATTGAGATTAATGCATATATATCAATCAATACATGACACTGTAATATAATACTTTAAAATAATATATTACATTGATTTATATTCATGGCTTTCTGCACAAAATCTATGATGGTAGGTCTATGCAACACTTTTTTTTTTTTAATAAGCGCTAAAATATTTTGTCTTGGAGTAATGAATTGCTCTGCAACTGTTCTTTCAAGAATTATTTATACAGATTATCAAAACCACTTTTTCTCTTTGTTAGAGGAACTCCAGAAGGTTCTGTTTGAGCAGATTGACCTACGGAGGAGGCTGGAACAGGAATTCCAGGTGTTGAAAGGAAACACGTCTTTCCCAGTCTTCAGTAAGACACAAAATCTGTCGTTTTGGTGTTGTGTGGTGTTGTGCTTGGTTGCTGCCAGGCTGATAAAATGAGACAGGTTCTCAGTTGTGCTGCCATGATCCTGGGCTTAGTTCTGCTGAGTCCAGGTTGGGCAGGGCTTGGATCAAGTTGGGATGGTGGGAGGTGTCCCCGGGGTTGGAATGGGGTGATTTTTAAGGTCCCTTTCAACCCCTACTGTGGCTTTGGAGCTGCCCAAGCAAGTCTTTTGTAGGGAAAATACAAAGCTGGATGTTTGTTTCGGTGTGCATTCTGCTAGTTTTGATAGCATGGATTACAGGGAGTAGACAGGAGCACATCTGGATCCTCATGGGGTATGGAGAGGTTGGTGTCTCAGCCAACACCTCAGAGCTTCTGAAGACAAGATACTTAATCCTCATTTTCAGGAGGTTCCAGCTGATGCTGGAGAATTGATCAGGCCTTTTTAAAGAGTAGAAATACCTGCTTAGATTTTTCCCCTTGAGGTGGCCCTTCCACCACGGCCGCTGAGCAGGGTGCCGCTGCCCAGGGTGATGGAATGTGCAGGGAGCATCTCAAATAAAACAAAATGGGCACTGAGCAGGGGTTTTGTGAAGCTGCCAGAAGGCTGGGCTGATTGCACAGGGATGTGGAAAAGACCCCTTGGCTGGAATCTCTCGAGTGACACTGGAGCAATGGCAGAAAGACTGTTCCAGGAGAAATCCCACCTGGATCAGGATGTTCCCACCAGAAAAAGAGGGAACACAGACAGCATTTTCCTATTTTTCAAAGAAAATATGCTTGTCCCCTTTTTGTAGCATTAGATAGGTAAGTTTAGGGAAGCAAGGAAGTGGGGGGACTCTGGGAATGATTCCATCTTTAGCCTGAATATTGAAATATGTAGACAGCTCGATAAATAAAGAACAGACACTTGACATGATACAGATATTAATGAAAGGAGTATAACCTCATCCTTCAGAATACATCCAGTCATTACTTGGGTTTGGGAGTGAGGTAATTTTCAAATAATTCGTGGGGATCAAAACGCTGCTGTGTGGTATTGGCAAAATGGCATCTTGGACTTTTGCCATTCAAGTCTCTTATTTATCCTTTTGTTCTTCTTCAGTAAAATTAATGCTCTGTCTTTGCCATGTAAATAAACACTGCAATTAAACCACATGAAATACTATTCAAATAAAAGAAAAGAGCAAGTACGGCCAACCAAGGAAGTGGTGACTGCTGTATGCTGGCTTGAAAAATATGTGGTTTCAATGTACCACAAAGTAGTGGTCAATTTTCTTCAGGATTAAAATAGAAAACAGATAATGTGCTATAAACCATACCTACAAGTGACCGTAAAGCCTATTTACAGATTTAGATTTACCAAAAAAACCCACCCCTCCTCCACATGCAATAAAACAAGAAGAAAAGGGTCTTTGTGAAAAAAAAAAAAAATCAGTGTAAATCGGTGTTGAGGGTGTTTTGTCCTTTATTGCATTGCATGGTCTAGCACAAGAGAGGGGGGCTGCTCCAGGCTCTTGCTGTTGGGCTGTTGCTTTAGGTCAGGTATTAGAGTGGTATTGGTGTCTTGGGCAAGGAGGAGCCAGGCAGAGGAGTTTTTGGAGATCCAACTAAAGGAAAGTTGAGGTAAAATTTAAATTGTATTGAAAACTCATCCCTGTTTCAGCTGGGAGGCAGCATGCGAGATGTGTAAGGCCATACTATTTCTCTCTGGAAAATGCTTCTGTCAGGTTGCCTGCAGTGAGCTCTAGAGTCACCTCTTTTGGGTGACTCCACCTGGCACTGAGCACATTTGGGGTGTTCCACCTTCACAGCATCAAGCCACTGCTCACAACAGGGCTGTGCAGTAAATTATGTTTAGTTTCAGAGTTCTCTCGTTTAAATCACTGTTAAATGAAAATTGAGCTTATTTGCAAGCTCTCTAAGCAGTGCTATGCTGTGGTTTTCTCTGTGGCTTCTCGAACCTGCTTGAAACACGGACTGTGATAATTTATAAAACAGCAAGACCTTGTACTTCTCACATTGCTGTTGTGCTTGAAAGCTGCAGGTGAAATTTTCTTTCACCTTTAAGATCTCTCAATGCAGAGATCACTCGAATAAAATTTTAAAAAAATAATTAAAAATCAGATTGCATGTAGAAAGTCAAAGTATTTGCTGTCCTGATAGAAATGCAAGCATCTCTGCATGGTGAGAGTGTGTTCTCCTGGAGCCCTGCTCTGGTTTGTGCCCTTCCGTGTCGGCTGCTCCACGTTCTGTCCGTCTGCATTTTAAACAACGTGGCAATAAAATGGCGGAGACGCAGTCTGGGTACTTAAAGTATTTAATTTTGTGTTAAGAAAGCTATTTAAATATTCATATCTTTTCTCCTGGGTACTGCTTATGGCTTTTTCTGTGAGCGTTTGGACTGGGATAAATGCTGCCGGAAAGAAGCGCTGTCCCTGCCATTAACACCCCATTTCCACTGTGAGCTTGGACATTTGCTGTGCAGGGCTGAGCAAGATCCCTGAGCTGTTTCTTTGCAGAGGTGATGAGCCCATGAAGAGGCAGCTGGGAGGAAAGCATTGAGGGGAAAAAGGAAAAGGAAAATTTCTCCTTAAAGCCTACTCAGAGTGGAGCTGGAGGACCTCAGTTGCAATTATCAAGCCTTTAGTGGCCAGGACAGGAGGCAGTTACCTGTTTTTTTTATAGTGCATAGTTTTTGGGGGGGGGCTAGGAAAAGAGGAATTGAAAATCTGCTTTATTTTTGTTGGCTTATTTTTCTGATTGAGTCAGAGTAGAGGGAATAGGCTTTAGAGTTCTGTGGGAATTTACTGGAAATCCGAAGAACTTCATTGAGATAATGCCACCATGTCCCTTTCAATGTGGTTGTGCTGGACTCCTGAGGGCTTCAGCTTGCCGAAATTTCTCACTCTTTCCCTGTTTCATTGCTCTTTCCCTGCCTCCTTTTCTTTCAAACAACAACTTCATCATTCAGAGAAGACAAAGCTCTTTTGTGAGAGGGGGACAGAGCTCTGCCCCCTTGTTTTTAATTCCAGGACAGGCTCCTTACTTGAATCAAAATGATAGTTTTTGGGATGGGTTTTCTTTCCTCTTCCATTTAACAGCCCATCCTTGCACCCTGACGTCCATCAGGCAGCTCTTGGAGTTCTCTGGTTCTAGTCATTAGTTTGTTTATATTCCTGTTTTTCCCACCCACCAACAGGAGTGCTAAGGAACACAGAGCATCAGTTAATCTTCTAACAAATGAAGTTTTGTCTGAAATGGTTGTTTAGGAGGAAAATCAGGGAAGGAGGATCTGCTGGAGCAGGAAGGCTGGCCTGTGCTGTCACCCAGCTGCCCAGGATCCCTCAAAGACTTTCTCCCGTCCGAATTCCACTCTTTATGGAGCTTCAGTTTTGTTCAAAGCCGTCAGCACAATGCTACAAACCACAAATCAAACCCTGCATCCTTGAACGCTTTCTCCTCTCACGTGCTGGACATCGCTGTTGATGTCAACAGATTTATGCCAAAGCAAAGAAGAGCAGTCTCTGCTCTTCTCTTCAGGGCCTGCAAAAGTCTGACTAATGACTGCAGAGCCTTGCCCGTGCAGGAAAATAGCTGGGAATAAATGCTAGCAACACAAACTTAGCATCCTACATTTTCTGACGGGGGAAGTAGTGAAATCTAACTTTTCCACATTTTTTCTGTTGTCAGCGGTGTCTCCTCTTAGATACATATTTGTTAGGTGCATGTTTTAATTGAGTGAAAGATTTTGTGATTCCTCAGTAGTGACAGGGCTTGATTTGCCTTGACTGGTGTCAATACTGCCGTGTGGTCTCTGTTTCAATTATTGCACCTACACTTTTTTTCCCTCTCATACAGACAACTTTCAAGATCAGATGAAGCGGGAGCTGGCGTACAGAGAAGAAATGGTGCAGCAGCTACAAATCGTAAGTTTACTTTCTCTGATAAAAATGTCTTGAGCTGCTGCTTTGTGTTTTTTAGTGCACACCTCGAATTTTTCCTTTGTGAGCCATGCAGATGAACCACTGCCGAGATGCTATTGCCTTATATTTAGCAAGAGGTAAACATGCAGTTCTCGGCTGGTTTGGAGCCTAATTACCTGGAGATTTACTTTCATACAGTAACCAGATGTGTCTTCATGTTTCAACTAAACAAAATGTGTCGACTCAACACGGAGAGGTGCTTCTGCAGAGAGGAGCAGGGAGGAGTGAATCAGTAAACTTTGAGCAGTTAAACCTTTCTGCCTAGGGAATCTGCTCAATCCCTGCTTCCCACCAGAAAATAAACCGTAGGATGTGTCTTTTTCTCATTTCAGACACTAGAAGAAGTGCTTAACTCAGCAGTAAAGGATCAAGTTGCCAAAACACAGTTCAGTGCAGGCACACGTTACTCTTGGGTCTCTTGCTTGTTATTTTAAAACCAAGAGGGATTTTGCCTGTGTGCTAGTGCAGCCCTGGATCATCACATTCAACTGTGTTGTTTTGAAAAGTTGATGTTCTTAATCCGGTGCAAGCAAAGGGTCTGGAGCATGGGAAGCTGTTCCACACTCAAATAAATGAATGCTTAGTGTGGTTTCAAGAGCAGGGCAAGGTGAGGGTGTCAGCTAATGCTTGCTTTGCTGGTGCTTTCTCTGTGATCAGTCTGACATTGCTCAGCGGGGTTTTGTTTTTGAGGCAAGTCTGGCAAATATCCCCATTTCTCTTAATCAGTCCTGTGCTCCCCCACTGAAATTTTCCTCCTGCTTATCACGGTGCAGAGAAGGCATTGCCCAGCCTCCTGGTACTGTCATTTTCTAATGGATGGGTTAGGACATAAAAGTAAATTTGAAGGCCGGGATTGTCAGACTTGTGCTCCAGTGTTTGGAGGCATTCAGGACTGGCCTTATTTTTAGAGCTTCCACGTGCCCTGTTCCTGCTGACTGCAGAGATTTCAATGAGAGGTGGAGGGTGTTTGGAAGAGGAAACTCAAGTGCGGAATACCTCTGGGTGTTTTTTGCAGCTGGTCTGCACTCTTTTCCTGTAGTGTGCTCAGCTGTGTCCCCCCTTGTGTCCCCATGACAGGCAGGGAATTTGACTTGACCTGTGAATTTTGCTGTCACAGAAAATTCTAATTAGGATGCCCATCCTGAAAAGCACTTCCTCTGCTGCTTTGGACTTTAGGCAGCTGACCAGTCAAATTTTCTGCTGCAAAGAACTTCTAGGCACAAAGTTTATGTGCACCCCAGTCTTTATCTCTAACTCTGCCTCCCAGGGAGAGAATGGTTCACCTCTGCCATCCACCTGTGGCCCTGTGGTGAAGCTGTTTCTGGAATTGGATATCCCAGATCTCCAGCAAGCCAGCTGTGGTGGTTTTCCTGATTTTCTTGGGCAGGAAAAGAAATATGATCAAGTAATTCACACCCTTTTCACTTACTGATTTGTGCTATGGACAGACTAATAGTCATTTAATCATTTAACAGAGCTGTCTGAATGTACTTACAGATAATAGTTTCAACATTTAATGTGCTGCACCAACAACTCAGGACCTCTTCACTCACTACAGATGCCTTAGTTTAATTATTACTAATAGAAATGTTGTTGAATCACCAGTAAGTCTTCGTGCTTATATTTGTGGGGCAGGCTGTGATCAGTGAGACTGATAAAAATATCTTTGTATGAAAAACTGAGAGGCTGCTGCAAATAATGAGTGTGGTTGCCAAAATGGGGGCAGAAACCTTCAGAGACATCTTGGCCAATAACTGAAATGGAGTCAGCACTTTTGAGGTGATAGTCCCAGCAGTGGCTTTAATTCATTCATGGGAATATATCTTGTATGTTTATATCTAGAATTAAGATTAATGAACTGAATGTGGTAATGGTAGAACTACTTTGGCCTTCCAGGGTTATTGCATGGATGAATTGGTGCAGAATACAAAAAAAGCGTGTCTGCTTTTGATTTTTTGTTTAATTGCTGTTGTTTTGTTTTTAACTGGCGCTTTTAGGTGTTTTTTTGTACCTGAGATGCTGCACTACTACTTCAACAGGGCTTTAACCTAATTTTCTTGTTAACATAGCAGTACAAAGAGAAAAGCAGAAGCATTTCATGCATACTGAAAGTATAGTTTTACTTAGGCCTTCATAGGTGTGTGCTTTTGTAGCACTAAGCTCAACATTTACTGATGTAACTAGCCACAGAACTTGGTCTAATTGCTTTTAAAAGTTATTTTACAAAAAACACAGATGCCTAAAGTCAGGGGTTTTTTTGGCTCTTCTCACTGCTGAAGATATACAACTTAAATTAGTCCTTCCTGAATATCCCTGGAAAGGTTTAAGAGCCACGTGGATGTGGCACTTAGGGACACGGATTAGTGTGGGCTGGGCAGTGCGGGGGAAATGTTTGGATTTGAATATCTTGGAGGGCTTTTCCATCCTAAACGATTCTGCGATTCCCTGATCCCCTGTAACCGTGGGTGCCAGAAGTAGGTTTACCCAGAACGATCGTTTCACTCACCCCGAACTGAGTAATCAGGCTTTAAAATAAATTAACCCGGCGTGTTCGATGTTTCGGAAATACCTGCAATACAAGCTGAAAAAAAAAAAAATCAACCAATTATGATTACACTTGAAAACTCCCCAGCGCCAGCACCCACTGCAGCCTGACGCGAAGCTCGTGCCCTGCCCTGGCCGCGACGCTTTTTGCCCCGTTTTTTTGGGGCGATTCTTCCCCGTTTTGGGGGCGATGGCCGCAGCGCGGCCCGCGGGTGCCCTCTGCCGGCCGCCGGCCGCCACTGCAGCTCAAGCTGAGCCCGGCTTAAATAAACCTGGGCTGCACCCTATACCAATAGAGCAGGCTCCCGCTGCTCCTGCGGCTCTGCCCGAGCCGCGGCTCAAAAATAATAATAGTCCGTGGCTTCCTGGAAGCCAGGAGTAAGGCTCAAGTCGCTAGGAAAAGCGACAACAGGGGTGGGCCCTGTTGTTTTACATCGTCACTGGGGGATGCTGGGTTCTTTGCAGGCAGCCTGGCTCGGTGGGCTGCGGGAGGAGCAGGCTGGCGTGTGGCCATTGGTTTTGGTGGGAATCGCGGAGTGGGTAAGGCTGCAAGTGGCCACTGGAGGTCACCTAGTCCAAGCTCCCTGCTGGAGCACGTTGCTTGGAACAGTTCTCCAGGCAGGCTCTGAAAACCTCCAGTGAGGAAGGCTCCACAGCCTCTCCATGCACACTGTTCCAGCAAGGAATTTCTTCCTCATGTCCAGGTGGAACTTCCCCTGTTTCAGTTTTCAGAGTTTTCAGAGTGTCTGAAGCAGCTGCTGGGAAAGTTTGCAACCTATTTATGCCAGGTTTTCGGCTGAGTGCTAGGAAACAAACAATCATCATATTTAACAAGAAAATGTTTCTTAGACCCCTGAATGCATTTTTCTGTTCCTCCCCTTGCAAAGTGCTGTCTCCCATAATGGCTGAGTACAGGACGTGTACGTGGAGATCATATATAAAATATGGATTTTGCATGCTGATCCTGTTGTGCCAGGAAAGGTTTAAACTGAATATTAGGAAAAATTTCTTCACTGTCAAGCCCTGAGTTCAGCTGTTCAGGGCAGAGGTGAAATCCTCATCCCTGGAGGGGTTTAATGGCTGTGTGGATGTGGCACTTGAGGACATGGGTCAGTGGTGAGCTGGGCATTGGTGGCATGGTTGGACTCAATTGTCTTAGAGATCTTTTTGACCCTAGAAGATTCTGAGATTCTGAGCATCATCAGGCTTTTGTTGATGAGTTGTACAGAAAGGGCCAGAGAGGAGGAACTGCTGCCCAGCAGGATGGGGGAAATTCAGACATGACACATGTGGTACAGCCTTAAAAGAGCTCACCTGCCTTTAGAGTTTTTAATTTCTGCCCAATGAGACCAGAACTCATCTGCTGGGACAGCCCAGCACCATAACCAGTACCAAATCACCTCCTGCCTGAAACTCTGGATCTGTCTGATATTGTCTTCTGAGCAACTCTGTTAGTGGAACAGACTTTAAAACCATGAACTTTCTTCCTAGCTACCTGGAGAGAGAAAAAGATCAGAATCAGCATTGCCAGCATTACGATTCCCATCCTTTAATGTTTTCATGAACCTCTCTCAAACATGGCCACGGGGAAGCACAACGCCAAGCAGGAAATTTAAGCCTTCTGCAAACTGAGAAACTTTTCTTAGTTTTCCCTCAGAGGTGCCTTACAAGTGGTTTGTGGGTTCTCAGGAGGCATTGACCTCAGTGGTGACCTGTCCATCAGGAAAAGCTCCAGTGGTGTTCATCACCCATGAGGATCAATCCCACTAATTTTACATTGGGGTAAAAGGTGACAAGTTTTGAGGTGTGTTAGAAATGTGAAGCACTCAGGCAGGCCTTTGTCTTTCCAGATGAGGTGAAAAATGATGGTTTGGTTTTGTTTGGGATATTTTAATTAGGTTATACTGCCATGAATTGCCTTCCTCCTTACCAGCCTCACTGATAATAATGTTCAGAGCTGAGAACTGGATCCATCTGGAGCTGCTCTGTGTTTTATGGCTTTCTGCTCTCAGTGCTCCTTTAAATCAACTCTGTTCTTCAGAGTCAGGCAATAAAATAAATCAGGAACTATCTCTCTGCAAAACTGATTTCCATCCCTGCATTATCTTTCAGCCTGATCCTTAAAGATTGACAAGGAATGTTTAAAAGAAGGGGGGAAAAAAAAAATCCACCATGTGATTGTTGTTGGTAAATCTTCAGAGGCATGAGAGCCTGTTCCTCTGGGTCACAGTGTAATTCAGAAGAGCACCAGTAGCTCTAATTCTTAGTTTACACTGCTTATGGAATGCTGGTGCTTTTGTACAACTAATGTATTTATTATCCAAACAAGAAGCACCCACATTTCTGTGTGGGGAGAGCTGGGTTCTCAAAAACAGGAGATGGGAAATGGCAGCATTTCAGTGCCATTTGTGATCTCTGTGCTTGGCCTGAAGTGGTGCAGCTCAGATGATTGACCTTGGGGAGAATGCAAACAGTTCTTCAGCAGAATGGCTCTCAGATTTCTTGAGTGGCATCTTGTGCTGAAGTGCCTGCTCACAGGCACACACATAATGACAGGTAAAAGAACATTTCTGGAACGCTGTGTCCTGTGTCCTCAAAAGGCTCATCCCTGATTGTGTACAGGAAAGTGAGCTGTTTTCACCAGAATTTTATATTTTATTTCTTGCTGTCAGCTTACTTTTTTTTTTTTTTTTTTTTTTTTTTTTTTTTTTTTTTTTTAAGAGAGGTGAGCAAAACCTGTATCTTGACAACACATGTGGATATGCCTTGGGTTGATAGGATGGAGCTGTGTCTCTTTCTCCAGTAAATTCAAATGTTAAAGAAAAGGATTCCTTGTAGAAATTTAAAATAAAGTTTCCTTTCCTTTAAAATCTGCAGAAATTCTGATCAAAAATGGGTGTGGATGTACAGGGAGCCACAAGCCAGCCTCAGCTGCTGCATGAGTGAAAAATATTTTTTCTAGGCAACACAATGTAAAATTGTGTACCTCGCCAGAGATGGGATGCAGAAGTGAAGCCTCTAAAAGAGGATGATGTGCTGAAGCTTTTTTGATATCTGAGTGTGTATAACAGGGATCAGACAGGACGTTCAGAAATGATTCCCCAGTCCTGTCCATTACCTGTGCTTTGGTTCAAGTCGTGGGGCAGGCTCCAGGCTTGCTGACTGGGCTCCTTCCAGGTGGAATAAACGGGGAAGTGTTCCAGGAATGCACAGGGCACTGTGCTCCTGTTCCTAGCGGGTACCAGGACTAGACTGCAGTCAGCCTGTAGGAATATTGTCTATATTATAAATATATTTAAATATGTCCATATTGCATTTTTCTTGGAGTTTCTCTTCAGATCTGCTCTCATGTTTCCCACTAACGTGGACCTGGTCACAAAAACTGGGTTTTTTGATGCTTAAAACCCAACTGCCTTCACTTTTGTTATTTCTGTGCACCCTTTGAAAAGGTGTACAGAAATACACCTTTTGCCAGGAAGAGCCCTAAATCCTATTCCACCCCAACACTGGAGTTACCAAATGCTCTGACAACAACAGAAATAGAAGATGACATTGTAGGTGATTTAACTCATGGAGAAATCAGTAATTTCCCCGTTGAACACCCACCTCTCCCACTGCCATCAATTACCAGGAGATCAGGTGAAACAACACACGTTAGAAAGACGCCAAATATAGCGGAGAAGTGGATTAAGAACAGTTAATTTCTGACAGAATGTACCCCGTTGTATTATCTAGGTCAGCACAGCCTGGGAGATGTCCTATATAATTTGTGGCCATGCAAACCCAAGTTGGCCTTCGTGAGTGGGAGAGAGGCAGGAATCAGCTGCTGAGGCACCACAGCTCCCAGCTGGAACGTGCTGATTTCTTTGTGCAGTTTGTTTGTGGCTCCCTTTTGCATCCAGTCCACGTCCAGGGGTGATCAGGGAAGCAGCTGTGCCTGGGGACACGGTGGAGGGAGACAGCTCTGTTTCCTAGGGAGGAACTGGTCACAATCTTCCTGATACCTGTTATCTTCTGTCAGGGGAAGGGATTATAAGAGTAGTCAGACAAAACACCTGGAATCTTGGTCTTTTCCAGGGCTGTGTATGGGGGTGGCAGCATGCCCCTGTGAAAGGGTTCTGCTTTCATTCAGACAGACACTGCTCCTTCCTGGTGCTGCTTTCAGCCTGATTGACCTCCTTTCCCAACAAATGAAAGGGCTGGCTCTCGGGCTTCCAAAGACCCTCTCTTTCCTTTCATCCTCATTCTTCCCTCCTCTTTTTCCTTATTGAGGTAGGCAGGGATGGATAAGTCTCTCAATGTCTTTGCAGACATGATGCTTTACCCAGCCCTGAGGCATGCTGGGCACAATTCACACAAACATCCTCATAATGGATGGGCATAATGTATTTAAAATAATGATGGGCATAGTGTATTTAAAACCACAACAGGAATGTACAGGAACACGTGGGCTCAGATGTAAATTCACTGTGTCTAGGTGTGTGGGGCAGGTTGCTTGAGCTCTCTACATTTGCCCATCTGTTCCTTCTGCTGTTTGTGCAGGTTAAGGCCTTGATCCTGACTTCAGGTGACATAATTGTCAGCTTGCAGTGACATATTTGACATTATTTGTGGGCACATTCTGGAGTGCCTGGCAGCAGAAGAAGGTCAGCTCAGTGTGCAGCAGCTCCTAGGAGTGCAGGGACACAGGATTTTTTGATCTCCCAGCCTCAGTTCCTCCAGCAGTCCCTCCAAAAGTCATCATCAAAGAATTTGTAGCCACTTGGATTCCCAGCTATGGGGAAATCTCAGAGCAATTTAGTTTTGTTGCATTCTAAAGGCCCAGCACTGCAGAAGAGCAGCCCTGTAATGTATTCCCACTGGCCAATGAGCACATCATCCCACTTTGTTTCTAAATATAACTGTGTTCCCTAATATGCCCATGTTCTCTGTTTTTCTTTAATTATTTGTTCCACTTCAGTGGCTTCCCTTCAGATTGGTGCAAGCTGGAGATAACTATTATGAACTTCCTAATTAGGGGGATATAAATACACGGAGTCTCATGCTCCCAACCTGCTGTATTGTGGCTGTGCAGGGATCAGTGTGCATTGCCTGATCTGTCACAGACAGCTGACTTTTTATGATCTCACAGGTCAGCCTCTGATATCAACAAGGCATCAGAATGCGTCTTTTACACTGAATTATAATATTCCAACTGTTGTTTTAATTCTGTTTTAATTACTTTATTTCTGCTTCAACCTCCCTGAGGTTTCATAAAGAGCTGAACCTTTGTATTTAGGTGTTGTTTCCTACAATTGCTCCCCATTTTCAGGAAGGAAAACAAAACCTTTCATTTGCAGGGATTTCCAGCTTGGGTGTTTCATTAGCCAAACCTTGGCTTGAGCAGTGTCTCTGTTTCTGTGTCATTCCAGATTCCCTATGCAGCAAGCTTGATCAGGAAAGAAAAGCTCGGTGCACACCTCAGCAAAAGCTAAAGGTGAGCTTGTGAAAAAGAGACTTCATTCCACTTGACCTGGCTGCCTGTGCTCCTCTGCAGGCGTTGCAGGAATTGAGAGGATTGTTCTGTTGTTTGATGTGGCTGGTCCTGGTCCCAAAGCCCTCTCTGTGCAGGTGCTGTGCTGCAGTTTAAAGCTGATAAATTACATCTGGCATGAATTACAAGGTTTCTCTGGGGTGGGATGTAGTGCTGGGAGCTGACCCGTGGGTCCTGCAGTGACAGGACAAAGGCTTCAAACTGGGAGCTTTAAATTAAATATTATGAAGAAATTTTTCCCTGTGAGGGTGCTGAGGCTCTGGCCCAGGGTGCCCAGAGCAGCTGTGGCTGCCCCTGGATCCCTGGAAGTGCCCAGGGCCAGGCTGGACAGGGCTTGAGCACCCTGAGAGAGTGGAAGGTGTCCTGCTCATGGCAGGGGTAGGATTAGGGGATCTTTAAGGTTCTTTTCAACCCAGACCATTCCATGGCCCTAACTGCCTGAGCTTGTGCTTTTCCTGGCACTGAAAATTGTCATCAAGGTCAACGTACCTTCAATGGAAGGAGGGAAATACTTTGGCATTCAGAGTGCAAAAAAAAAAATGTTCACACTCCAGGTAGGGAGTTTTTCTGCCCTTAGTTGAACTCCTTTAGCTCCAGAAAAAAATGCAGTATATCAGCATATTTTGGGAGCCTCACAGAACCCCACTGACTGTGGTTCTGTAGTTCAATGTCCTACAGAAGGTAATTATCCTGCAGGGCCTTCCTAAGGGTTCATTTAGTAGAAACACCACCTCCATCATCAGTGGCTTGGGAGATTCCAGTTTGGGGTGCTGAAGTATTAACATTTAAATGACATTCTCTGGGTTTTTTCCTGGTAAAACAAGAAGATTAGGGATTGGAGACAGATGCCAAAAGCTGGTAGCCCTGCTGCTGTGTTATGCCACAAAATCTGGCTTGTGGATTCACTAAAAAAATCCCCGAGGAGAAGTAGGGGGATTAGGAAAAGAAGAGCTACTCACACACAGAGATCTCAGTAATGCACAAAATAGAGGTATTCAAGAGAGTCTGGGACATCTGTGAAGGGCTCGATAGCAGAGATGACAGAGGTTTGCCTGAGCTGCAGAAGAAGCAGATTCTTAAAAACAAAAGCAGTAGGAGTGAGTACAGAGTAACCAGATAACCACAATCTGTGGCCCGCTGAGATAAGGAGATTATTCCCAGCACCGAGCTGGTCTCTTTTGGCTCTTGTGCACACTCCCTTGCTGCCTGCCAGCCTTTTCCAAGCGAGCCTACAGCAATCTGAGGGCTGATTTAAAACAAACTCGGCGGCATTAGTACCCCGAGTAGGAGCAGCAGGTCCTGCCCCAGCGCCCTGCCTGCAGCGCTGGGTGCCCAATAAAAACCTGCCTGAGGATGCCAGCACCGGAGGAGAGCAACGCTTTGCTCCCATCGCCGGGCTTCCAGCAGCTCCCAGTCCCCGCAGGGACGGTGCTGGCATCCCAGCATCCCGGCAGGAGCATTCCGTGCGCGTTTGGCGAGGGCGGGAAGGATGGGTGCGCTCCCCGCGCTGCTCCGGCTTCCAGCGGGGGTAAAAACGGGGATGCCTCCTCGCAGCCCCGGTGCTTTTGGAAGATTAGCTGCTGCTGAAGTGCTGAGCTGGACCAGCCAGGCGGGGAACCGCGGCTGTGTTGTGCAGAAGGAGTTTGGTGTCCTTGATGTGCCGAGAAGGAAAAGTGTTTGCGCATCCCTGCCCACGCAGCGCTCCCAGGCGCTTCAGACTCTCTGTTTTGCAGAGCAGCCCCTCAGTTCCTGCCCCCAACCCCTGGCAGGGCCCTCTGCTCCTTCCCACAGCAGATCTGGCTGTGTTTAATTGCACTGCAGGCAGTTAAAGCTCGCACTTCATCTTTATTGCCAATATTTCCATGTGACCCCACAGATACTCACTGGCAAAGTCTCAGGGGATGCTGCTAGAGCAGGTGACCTGTGTCCCTTTCCCAGGGGTCATAATTTCCACAAATGTCATAATTCTGTCACTGTCTCAAAACTTTGGCTTAATGTTGATAACACTTTCTCTCTCTCTCTCTCTTTTTCTCTTTTTTTTTTTTTTCTGCCACTCCCAGAAGCACAGGAGCTTTTGCAGCTGTTACCTTATAAGTTATAACCCAGTCAGAAACCTGACTTGTATATAGACTGTGAAATGGAAGTGTTTGGGGATCTAAATAAAAAAAAAAATCAGGTTCCTCTGAACCTAAGGACAAGTGACCTCATAGTATCATGGACAACCATGTCAAATAGAATGTAGCAGCCATTTATTAGTAAACACAAAACAACAAAAAAAATGCCTGTCCTTGATATTTTTCTTTTTTTTTTTTTTTTTTGGTGGTACCAAAGTTTAAGTCTTTGTGTTTTTAGAAGGACTATTGAGCTTGATAGGAAAAAAAAAATGCTTTTGAATCGTGCAGATAAGCTGTGAAAGGAACTGCTGGTCCTTTCAACGCCACAGACACTGACAACATCTGCCAGTTCACCTTTTGCTTTGGAATAGTGGTTGTTTTATGGAAGGAAATGAACGTCTCACCAGATGGGCCAGAACCACGTTTGGATGGACAGGTGGACAGAAGGATGGACGGATAGAGCAGCGTTAGCCATACACAGTGCTTTTTAAAAGCAGTCTGGAGATTCTCACACCCCTCTCCCTCGTCCCTCCCCCCCTCTGGTATTTTGCCTGCTGTATGAATTACGATTGTACTCCTCTGGAAATATTTTACAATTTAATATTGAGTGTAATTAAGAATATAATCACTGTTATCAAAAAAGGTATTTAACTCTGTTGTAGTTTCTTTATCATTCATGTGGATAAAAAGTCTATAATAAAAAAAAAAAAGAAAAGTATGAGATAATAGTTGAGCTTCCCTGTAATTTAATGCCATGCTTAGTCCACTGAAGAAAACAGCTGGGAAATTTATCCCAAATAATGTCTTTTTACAAGTATTTTAATTCAGAAATAATATGCTGAAGAATTTCATGGAAGAAATTTCTGCATCTGGCTATTTTGAAAACTCTCAGAAGAAGCAGATTTAGTACAATTTCGGGATGTGCCTTGTGGATCCACAGAAATAAAAGCAGTCAGTTGATTTTGAAGACTGCAGCCGTATTCCCCCAGGTCTTTCCTTGCTGACCTGCAGCACCCTGGTTGTCAGGGCTTTCCTGAGTGGATCCACCTCCTTGCTGAAGGTCTTGGTCCCAAACACAAAGGATCTCCCACACCAGCATCCAAAAGTGGTTTCAGCCATGGGCAGCAGAGCTGCTCTCTCAGTATTCCCAGCAAACTCCCAGAAAATTCCTGTGGGATTGAATCACCTGCCTTTACAGTTCCTCGGTGCAGCTGGCAGAGCTGGGAGGCAGGGGAGGAAGGGCACAGCCTTGTTTTCATGCCCTACCCTGCACAGTTTGCTCTGGTGTTAGGTGAGCTGACAAGGCTCATGGAACCAACAGAATCAAGGCTTTTGTGGTGTGGGGGGGGAAAAAAAAAAAGCAGCAAAACCACCAGAAAAGCTGGGCCAGGGCAGCTCAAATTTTCACCTGTACCAGTAGCCTGTTCCCAGGAACAAAGGAAATCAGTTACTTTGTGAAAGCACGCCATCAATTAGAGATATGTTCCCAGAATATTGTTTTAGCTACTAATGATTTACTGCTCATGGGTTTTCTGACCTAGACATGATGTCTTGCTTTTAGTAACCCTCAATGGATTTTTTCCCTTGTTCCACGAACACAACCAGTGATTTTTTAAGACCTAGGCACACTTTTAGCAGATTACAGCATCTTGTGGCAATAAACTCCACAGCTTAAATACAGCTTGCAGGGAAAATAGAGAAAACCAGCTTCTGATGATTTGAGCTGACAAATTTAGCCTCATTTTATGCCCTGGGCTTCTTGTACTGGATGAGACAAATTGCCTGTTGACTACTGGCTGTCCCTGTCCACTTTCTCCTTGCCTGGCATGATTTCATAGGCACCTCTCAAGCCTTTTTGGCTGTCATTTTTCCAGATTAAGTTGTAGTCATCCCTCCAACATGAGCAGCCCCATAGCTCTGTAGTCTTCATGCACCTTTTCCCAATCTGGAGCATCCTTTATGAGGCGCAGAACTAGCTGCACAGACTACTCAGGGTACAGGATACTCTACAGATTAATGCACAGAGTGACACAGTGCTGCTTTCTGTGATGAATGAACCCAGCTGCAGGGTGGTGGTGAAATCTCTTACCACTATAGATCAAAAGTTTTGCCCAGACATAAAGCAATCCCGTTGCTCAATAAGAAATTGCCTCCCTAATGGCTTCTGAGTGCCAGAGCTCCTGGATGTGGTCAGGCGTGCAGAGCAGCCCTGGTTGTCCCTCACCATTTAAGAACCAGGCCCAGGAGCAGACACAAAGCACCTAAAGCAGATTTATTTTTTTCTGCTCCCAGATCAGCAGTGTTCAGGCCTTCTGTTCCCCAGGGATTTTCCAGAGCACAGCCAGTGGTGCCATTGTGGAGCCATGCATTAAATGCACAGCTCACACAAATTAATAGGCAAAAAATGCACTTCAAACTGAACACTCAGACTCGAAATGTCCAATTTCCACTTGGTTATTTGTGCCCACTCAGGAAACAGAAGCACTATTTGCCTGGTTGGTAGCTGATTCACAGACCACAATGGCAAAGGCTGTGATGGAACATAGAACTAAGCATGAATGAGGTGTTTTGAATTAAAAAATAATTCCTCATGCTGATAAAGGTCAAGAACATGATTCTAGAAAACAAATAAAGGAAGGCCTCCATCTAAACAAATCACTTTGATAAATATCCATGGAAGCTCCTTATCACTAGTTGCTTTTTCCTTGCTTTCCTCTTGTGGCAAAGCTTGTACACATTAAAGTGAAAAGGATCCCATTGAACACTATTGTGTTGCACCAACTCAACCTTTCCACCAGCTGGCATCACTAATAAAAGTTACAAAAAAGGATACTGGAAGATTTTCCCAGTAGCTGGTATGGTTGTGCAGCATACTTACCCTGTGTCTACACAAATTGACTTGCACTCAGCTACCTCTCTGCAGTGGCCTTGGCAGGGCTGTGTTTGAGCCCAGTGGGGAGCACATCCCAGCCTGGCTGGGGAGCTGGGGAGTCCCCCCAGCCTGTCCTGGTGGCACTTTGGACATGGCCACCCTGAGCTGGAAGGTGGCGGTGCCGTGGTGTGGCTGCAGCTCCCCAGTGCCACGTGGGGACAGCCCCAGTCACAGCTGATTTGCTCACCCAGAGCAGCACTGCTGCTGCCCTTAGCACAAAATGAGTGACGTGTTGGTGTGGAAAATAAACACTTAGCTTTTCTAGCATGTGACGTGCAGGTTGTCAACACCTTGAGGAAACCTGCGTAAGTGACCAAATATCACCTCCACTGCTGCTATCACTGGAGAGGCAAAGGGCAACAGCAGTCTCACAGGCCTCAGCTTTAGCCTTCTGGACACCAAAACCCCCTGAGCGTGGCAAAACCCAAACCACAGCTGTGTTTTGAATTTCCCGATGGAATGAGAGTATTGCTTTTTGCCCCACAGAGCTGTGTGTCCATGGACTCCCAGGTGGGCTCTGTCCTCAAGAGGTGGTGCTGCTTCTGCAGGACCATTGTTTCCTTCTGAGCTGCTTCAGCACAGCTATTTATGTTGGTGAAGAAGTGCTCCAAGCAAAAGGATGAAGATATGTGCTTTCCCTTATTCCAGGAAATGGAATTTGGCCCTTCTCTCAGGACCAAAATTTTATGTGCCTTCAAGCCACCTCCCTCAAAGAGCCTTTCTACCTTTTGCTGACCTTGCTGTAAAATGGAAGGTGCAATCTGCACAGTTCTGGCATGGTTTGGGTTGGAAGGGGTCTTAAGGCTCATCCAGTTCCACCCCCTTCCATGAGCAAGGGCATTTTCCACTAGCTCATGTTGCTCCAAGCCACATCCAACCTGGCCTTGTGAGTCATGAGCAACTCCTTTGAAGCAGACAGCATATCTGAGCATTTACTGCTTTTGAGAATGATCACACTGATGAATAAACACCTTGGAATAAATACCTTGATGATTAGGAAAAAAAAGGTATCTCTGACAGAATAGGTTTCTTCAAGGTGTTACAGTAAAGATCAAGTTTTGTCTGAACTGGGTATGGAAAGAAGGATAAGGCTCTGCTTATTAATAGCAAAAAATAAATATAAATCACTACACCTTTTTGTATTACTGATTAAGTAAATTCCTGTGCCTTCTAGAGTTCAGATTTCCTCGGGGTTATTTTTCCTATTCCAGAATTTTTATGTAGTGTAAGACCTTGAGGCATCTGTGCCAAATATTCGGTATAAATTTTGCAGTGCACAAAAGATAGCTCCTCCTCAGAAAACCTGTGTTTTTCAGACTGTATCACCGAGGAATTAACACAAACAAAGTGAAGTGTTTTGTCTGACCCTCTGATAAAAACTTTCACCCTGCTGGCTTTTAAAGCAGAATCACGCTGCAAAGAAAAGCTCTTGGGAGAGCTCCTCTAGGACACACCACTGTTTTCCTATCACCTCCTGTAGCTTTTCTTTCCTCCATGAGGTTTGTCGACAGAGTTTATACCCAGAGGAGCAGGGCAGGGGGCTGGAACAAGTTGGGCTTTAAGATCCCTTCCAACCCGTATGATTCTGTGATTCTATAATTGAAAAGGCACTTTGACATTGTTTCACCTAACTACCTTGGATAATTCAGTACAATTTTGAGAGGGATTTTTTTCCATTATAGCAACATTATCCTTGATGTGTACCCTCATATGTGACATTTTTGACCTCCAAAGTGCTAGCCAATATTCACTAATAAGTCCCAGAGCAGGTTAAAGACCTACAGTGGTGCTGAGGGCTCTGTCCTTGCACAGAGCTCACATCCTCACGACCTGTGGCGTGTGTCTCTGTGGCCTTGTGCATACTTGGCTGCCTGTCCTGGTCTCACTGGGGTTGTTGTTATCTGTGCTGGCAGTTTTCAGTGGTGGAACTGCACCCAAGCCACGTGAGATAAGGTGTTTCTGCAGGAAAGGGCTGCCTCTTCCTCCTCCACAGCTCCCCATACTGTGATCTCAAGCTTCTCCACCAAACTGAGTTTGGCAGGAGGTGACACCAGGATAAAAAAGAAAAAAGGAATATTTATTCACCTATTAATTTTTTAAAAAATAAGATTATTCACCTCCAGGAATATTGAGGGCATCCATTGCTTTTTTTTCTCATTGTTTCTGAAAGTTCAACAAAAGTGAATTTCCATTCCCAGTTGTTTCCACCACATCTTCACACTGGGCATGCACAGGACATGTAGATCCACCATGCAGGTGGTCAGTGGCTTTCAAGAGTGAGGTCTGCTGTGTATTTAGCAGCTTTTTCTTTAGAAACATGGTCTGGATACCAGAGAAATCAGCAGAGATTCCCATTAACTTCAGTGACCTTTGGATCAGACTCAAAAATCACAAATGGGTTCCACAAAGCAATCTCAGCTTTGACTTGATCTTTCCCTTTGTTTGATAAAGAAGGAAAGTGCTGGCACCTGCCTGAACACAAAGTCCTCCCTGCTCAGGAGCTCTTCTGTGGCTTGCTCAGGCTTCAAGCCAAACGCAGGTCCAGTGATTCCCTGCAGGAGAGAGAGAAGGTTCATACAGACCAGGCGTCCTCTATGGATGACACAAAATGAAGAGTGGATGTGCAGCTTAAAGAGAAAAAACGCCTGATCTTTGCTGTTCATATCTCTGTAAAATCTATTTAATGTAGTTAATTCGCTGTTTTCTTGAGCCACAGAGGAAAATTCACATTTGTGGTCAACTAGACTTTTAGTTGACTGTGAATTCTTTAGAATTCTCTAGACTGTGGATGCCTGAAACCCTTCCAAACAATCTCCAGGGGACTCGGAGAGGTGCTTGGGTCCTGTTTGCTGCTGTGACGTGAGAGGAGCTGGAATTGTTGTGCACCTATTTGTCTAGGCACAGCAGGAAAACCAGTCTATCTCCATTGTTTTGAAATACCTGCCAATGTGGACCTCATTAATGTTTTCTTTGTGCCTGCATTAACGAAGAAAGGGTCTCCACCCTGGAGCACCACTCCTTCTCTGACCACAGAGCGCAGGAACCGCGGCCTCTCGGGAGATAACTCAGTGCAGCTGCCAGCTCAGCCCCAGCCTGGCTGAGGGAATTGGGGGCTCCTGCAGGGCAGAACGAGGCCCAGGGCTGTTCAGATGTGGCCTCTCTAACTCAGGCATGGGAAGGCGTAGGTGCTTTGGAGATAAAGTTGTTCTCCTCCTGCCCGCGGTGCAGTGAAACAACTGAAGAAACTGAAGAAACACCAGAATTAAGCACTTTTGAAGCCCTGAACTGGCCATCCCCATTTGACAGCTCAACAACAGCTCCTTAAGCTCCTGCCTGCCTCCTTTCAGTGCAGAGAGCCAGGTCAGACCGTGCAACAGCGAGACAGCAAGGACAGAGCTCAGACTTGTCACGGCTGGTGGGCTGCCCTTGCCTGGAGAGCACCCACACCTGGCCTCTCCACCCAGCCTTCTGGAGAGCACCCAAAGGCACACAGCACGCTTCTGCAGCAGGTCCTGGGCACCAGCTACAGCGATGGTTGTGCTGGAGGAGTTCATTTACATCAGAGGGGTCCCGTGCCCTGTGGGAGCCCTGTCAGGCTCCTGGGTGGAGCCCGGCTGTGCCTCCTGCTCCACCAGAAAGGCTGTGAAAATAATTGCTTATCCAAAGGATGGTGAGTAAAGCCTCTGTTTGATCCACCTCCACACTTTATTGATTGTCTAAACACGGAAGAGATTACCCTGCCCTATAAAAGCCACGGAGAGAAGGAAGCAATCAACAGAGGCAAATGAAGTGAGCAATTAGTCTGAAACCCTTCGGACCAGCTTTACTTTCAGGCAAGGTTTGAGCAGTGTGATGCTGACACAAGGATCTTCAGCAGTCACAAGGTAATCCACAAACTGGTAATCTAGTTCTGCTTTATGTTTTAATTTCCATGGTGTATTTTCTTGACTTCTTTTTAAGCACAAGGGTGACACTGAGGTTTTCCTTAGGATATCTTACAGATGGGACAAAAAGACTTGGTGTCTTGGGGGCTTGGAGGATTCTCTAGTAAGCCACTTGGTTTTCCATTCTCAGTAACACTCAGCCCAGCTCTCCTTGGGGAGAGGGAGAATTTCTCCAGGGGAAATTTCACACAACATCCTGGAGCAGATTCTGGGCTGACATTTCATTTTATTCACATGAATAATAATGTTGGTACTGATTGATGAGGCAAAACCTGGACAGATTACTTAGCTACCACTTCTGGAAGCAGTGAAAGGAAAGGCTCTGTGTCCTGGGGCAAATTGGCCAGGATTAGACAAAAGTATCAGCTAGATATGTCAGAGTGTGGTTGGTGTTGTTGGGTCATTTGTCCATGCCAAAATTCCATCCCTGGAAGTGTCCAAGGCCAGGCTGGATGGGGCTTGGAGTAACCTGGGATAGTGGAAGGTGTCCCTGCACATGGCAGGGGTGGCACTGGATGGGCTTGAAGGTCCCTTCCAACACAAACCATTCTGGGATTCTGTGATTCTGTAAAGATTAGATACGATGGAGAAAAATGAACTCAAACTCAGGACAGTGGAAGCTCATTGTCTTAACAGAAGCATTCAGGGTTTTTGAGTTGGATTAATTCCTGTCTTTTGGATCTATCCCTTAACAAATCTTGCTTTAATTTCCAGTTAAAGAAAATTCACATTAGAGACAGTGAAATATTCAGGTGTAGTAAAGGAATCTGAACTAAATGTGATGGTTTTGAGCATTAAGCTGGGATCTGATTGTCTCTTTGCCTAATTTTTCAGGATGGCCCAAGCTGGTGGCGAAGATTTGTACAACTCTGTGATTGTCCAGGAAGAAGGTGTTTTACTCTCCTGTTTGTTTCCATCAGCACTTAAAATCAGCTTTGCAGTGTTTATTTGTGTGGTGACACTGCTGAGCATGTAACCAAGTCTGTCAGGTTATGGATGTTGAGTGGGCTCAAAAGGAGCGGATGAATCAGACATGTTAGACATGCTTCCCTTGGGGTTTAGGGTGGGAAGAATGGTGGAACTAAAAGGAGAGGTTGTAGCAGGAAGGAGTGGGAGCTTTGGAGGCAGGGATGTAAGCCACTGTTCATTTCTTTATGTTTGGAATTACATACAAGAGTGAAAAAAAAAAGGATGGAAACAGACTGGAAAGGTGGAAGTGGATGGAAAGTGCTGGCTAGACAGGCAGGAAGGTTCAGGATTAATGCTTTACTATAAATAGGTGTATAATATGTGAAATGACTTTGTGGTCTAACAGTGCAGGGAAGACTTTCCCACCCTGAGATCCACGGGGCTGCATTTCAGTCTCAGTCCTGAAAAGCAGTTTTGCTTTGCTCTTTGGTAGATAAAGACATACAAGTTAATTTACCTGAGCTGTGAGAGTTTTGAATAAAAATTGATTCCGGAATCACCTCTCTAATACAGAGTTGGTCATCCCCCTTCCACTCACGGTTTGAGCAGGAGGACTGTCAGTATTTTCAGCACCCTGTAATTTCACAAAAGGCTGTGTTCCCTGGAGCTGTTTCTGGGCAAAACTCACCTGTGATTTCTCTTCAAGGTTCACCACACTCCACCTATGCCATTGTCATGGTGTCTCTCAGTGGAGGCCTCCTGCTGCTGGTTGCCCTCAGCATGGCAATAAGTGTTCTCCGGAGGTGAGGTCAGGGGAGGAGAGAGAAACCAGGGTTGCCATGGGAATGTGTGCAGGGATGAATTCCTGCTCCAGCCAAGAGTGATCAGCCTGTGGGAACAGCCTGCCAAACCCTAGTGGGGCTTCCTGGGGTCTTCCCAGGCTCCTCCCTCAGCCTGGAGCTGGACGGGATAGCAGTGGCTGGAGAACCACGAGGGTGGGTGCTTGGGTAATACCAATTTAGGGCAATGACATTGGGTTTGTTTTATATCTGGTCCAAATCCTCCCCAGCTTCAGATTTTTCATATCTACCTATATCTATATCTGTTTCTACAGCTATACTTTTATCTATATCCATACCTATATCTGTATCAGTATACCTGTATATATAGATATACAGAAATACAGATATATAGGGATAATTATATAGATATGTATTTAAATTTTATAGAGGAATATCAAGACAACCAAGCCCCTGATTCATCAATAACACCAATGTTTTCACTGTTTTCAATCACCTGAAGTCACAAAAATAGGCACTCTCCTTGTGGCATCTATTTCTATAAAAAGAGGGTAAATGATAAGTTTTGAGGAGTCTCTTCAAACAAAAAAAAAATGTTCAGTTTTAGTTTGAATGCATCTAGCCAAATGAAGCAGGTCACAGGATGTGGTTTTATAAAGGGCAGAACATTAAGGAAAAAAGGAATATGTCACCTCCATAATGAATTAAATCAGATCTATCCCAGCTATCAGGTCTGTGCTGCCATAAATTACATTCTGTTATTAACTGACTTGGCTTCAAGACGCCAACAGCACCTCATGCTGATCAGACACCCAGTTATTTGGTTTTTCTCCATTTCTGTTGTCCCAGGCGTTGCACACCAAATTATTCCTCCAAAGACTTCAGAACACCTGTGGTGGTGGAAAAAGTTACAGTGGCAAGCTGCAGCTCTGACAAGATTTCGACGGTGGATTTGACTGGCCCGATGTGCATAAATTACATTTCTTACACACAAAATGCATGTCCAGCCAGAGTTTGCCATCTCTGAAGAGACAATTTCCACTTTTGATGCTTCTCGTTTGACAACACCCCCCAATTCAGCGCCAGAGCAATGACAGCCCACAGCTTCTTCCATTTGCAGCTTCCTTCTGGAGAGAAAAGGGGATAAAAGACTCAGGGGATGCATGGACTGACACGTTGCACTTCATTTTCTCCACCAAAGTGCTGAACTGTGAACTCATACCACAAAAGTATTAGAAAATGCAGGAAAATTGAGTTTTTTAATGGAAGTGGAGAAAAAGCACAGATACATGTACCTTTTCTCTGTGACGTGTTGTGTTAAAAATTTACTGCAGAGATTTACGTCTTTTTCATATTGCCTCTGTTCTGCGGGGTGAGTCATGGGGAGAAAATACAGGAGGGGGAATTCTGGTTATTTTTACAAAGATTTCCCAATCGCTCTGACTCACTGAGAATCCCAGACCTTATGCTGAGACCTAACCTTCTGCCCATGGCTCCCTATTATCTGCATGACTCCAGCTTGCTGCTGCTGACATTATTGCACAGCATGCAGCCTCCAGAGCCTGTGATTTGGTTTTCACCCACCCACTTTTACAGCCTGGAGAAAAAAGACCATCTATTAATCTTTAAGCTGGGTGCTGTGACTTTCAGGGCACTGATGGTGTCTGGTGTGACGCCAGCTCGCCTGGCTGTCCTCATCCAGGTGGTGGCTCCAGGGGTCAGGCTGGGCTGGGATCGGGCTCCAAGAGGGATCAATGTGATCCATGGATCTGGCCATCCTGTTCCAGCTTCATGCCCTTTGCTAGCTGCTGTTGGGAACCCCCAGGCTGCAGCCTGTGAGCTTGCTCCTTCTCCAGGCTTGGAAGGGGCCAACGTTCCCTGGGGAAGCTGCTGGTGGGAGGCCTGGCCCCACTGTGACACATCAGGACACCAAAACCTTCGTGTCACCTCCTCCACATGACACCTGTGAAAAGAGAGACTTGGGGCAGGCACAGGAAGGTGAGGCTGCCTCACACAGATCCACATTCCACAGCCCTGAGGGAAAATCTGTGCCACAAGGGCGGTCGGACTTGGGTCACCACTGCAGCTCCTCCTGTTTGTCCCCAAAAGGGCTCCTTGAGTGACTTTTCTGTTAGGACAGGTGGAAGCCAGAGCTGATTCCAAAGCTGTGGGCACATGTCAGCCATCCTTGCTCCTTTGATGCCAGCTGTAGTCCCACTCAGAATGTTTCTACTGGCACCATTTTCCCTGGCCCAATGGAAATACATCCGTGCCAGTCCGTGGTGGCAAACACCAGCTCTGTCCTGTAGGAGTTTGTGTCCCCTGGGTCTCTTTCCACATCTGTGTGTGGTGAGCTGCTCCTGCCTGTCCTCTGCTGTAGCAGCAGCCTCTCACACCCTTCCCTTCGCACTCTTTAATCCCCCTGCCTTTTCCTCATGCTGCTCACTGCACGGAGACTAAATCCCCCACCTTTCAAAATTCATGGAGCTGTTTCCCCATCCTCTAAATCCCTCCCTAAGACTCTCAGCTGCCTCCATGTCTGAAAATCCTGCCCGTCTGTCAGCAGTGAGGCAGGGCTAAGCAGAGACTTGTAATTCCCTGAAAAAATCCATTTGTTTCCTTGCTGCCCCGCTCCCCACGTTGGCCTGCTTTAGATATCCACTGTCTTCCATCTCAGATATGGGCTGGAAAATCCCTATGCCTGCCTCTGAAAAATATCTGCATGGCACTGAGCATGATAGGATTTGGGTCTGGACTGGTGTATTCCAGTGCAAAAGCAACACAAACAGTGCCAATAATAATAGAAAATGTCATGTCACAGAGATGATCTTTAAGCTCCCTTCCAGCTCAAACCATTCCCTGATTCTACAACCATTCTGTACTCTTGGTGGCAGCAAGATGAGCAACAGCATGTGCATGTGTGTGTCTGTTTCTCTGTCTGTGAGAGAGAGAGAACCAGGCAACAAATGACATTTAAAGGCTGTTATGGTTACAGAGTCAAGTAACTTGGGAAAGCAGCATCGATAAATTTAGATGTAAGTCCAGAATTGTGTATGGTTTTCCCTTTTGCTCCTCAATCCCCAGGCAGTCCTTTTGTGTATGAAGCCCTATTAATGTCCTCTCAAATCTCAGGAAGGCTGTCAGGCTGTGTTTTTGGAGGGATGGCTGTTCTGATCACTTCTCAAACAAGCAAGGGCAGAGGTGACCCATGAGTCACAGAAAAGGCAAGGATCTTTTCTGACAGGACCAGACACACATTGTCCCAAATGTACAAAATCTTACTGCATTCCCAGCTTTGGTGGTTTTTAAAAAAACCCCAAAACCATCTGGACATTAAACCAGTCACTCAATTTGTGCTTACCAGGGACGTGTTACATCAGTTGGATGCACCATTAACTTTACAGCTCTTCGGCAGTGCTACAGGTGTGATGAGTGAGGAATGACAAAGGCTTTAGTCTAACTGTGAAATTTAGCTATTGGATTTGTTTATAGCACCTGGCTGAGACGCAGAACCTAATTTTTTTCACCCACACAAAGTTTTTTGGTTAATGAAGTTACTCATGGTAGGAGTGGGGGAAAAAAATCTGTCACCAACAAAATACATTTCTTCACTTCTCGGGATCAATTTACAGACTTTTCTGTGCCCCCAAAATTTTCTCACTGATGTGTGTGTATCTGGGTACGTACAGTGCCTAAAGAAGGAAATGGTTAAAGCTAGTTCAGAAAATAAAGTCAGAAGATGGTGGTGGCAAGTGAGGTGAAGGGTGTAGGGGCTGAAGTCATAACAGGTCTTCCTTTGTCCTGGTATTTTCTCATCAGGATTAAACTCAGTTAACCCCAAATCTCCCATGCAACAAGCTTGCTTCTCATTAAGTGCAGGGGACAGTGAGACCCGGGGAGATGTGCTCTGCCTGAAAATATTGAATGAGAAACTGAGAGTGAAAAACACCAGTGCCTTCACAATACTTCACCAGCCTGAAGTTTAATCCTTTGACATCTGTAAGGTGGTTTAAAACTCTCCTTTATGGTGATTGACTGCACCCTGCAGATGACACCACGGGAATTTACTGTACTGAAACATGACACCTTAATGAAACAAACAAAAAAAAAAAGCCCCTTTCCTTCTAATGCAAGCAACTTTATCTGGTTTTCCCTTCAACCACGTAACATGATTCAGAGATAAGACTCCTGTGGTTGCTAAGTTGCCATGATGGATTTCATTAAGGGGAAAATCATGTCAAGTTTATGTCAGCTTGATGGCAGCTGCTCTTTCAAAATACATCTTAATTATGGGTAAAAATACTAAGCCATAACTTGTGTACTTATTGCAAAAACCTCGGGGTTTTTTTTCAGGGCCATAACTCTAAGCATTAGCTCTTCACTGAGGTTAGCATTTATTTATTTATAGCTTGTATACCGTAAGGAAGTAGCTCAGGAAATGCTACTTGATCATGGTGATTATTAGATATCTATGTTAGTGAGCCCCATATTCATCTGTGTGTAATTACAGAATCACTGCCAGAATGCCCTAAGTTATGTCTGAGGACAAAAGACAGCTCTGTTTGTGAGACCATCACGTGTCACCACTCAGAACTTCTTAAAAATTTGTAGTGACCTTCAGGATGAAGTTTTTCAGGCCAATATTGACTTTCTCTGCCTGTATGGAGTTTGGTAAAATCAAAATAAGTTTTGTTGTTGTTATTTACAGATGGGAAAAGATTATTTTAATTATAAACCCCAGCCACAAATTTGGGGGGGAAAGGGGGAGTGCAACCCAGGCAAGTAGAAATGGCTCCATTTAAAAATGTTAAAATGGTGGGTTTTAGGAGTTTTGCAGCCACAGCAAATTTAAAAACCTAGATGAGAAATAGAGAAGCTGTGTTGGAGCTCCTGAGCCTGCAAGTGTGTGTTCACATGTGCCACTACACTCGAGTGCTCCCACTGAACCCTGGCTTATGAAGTTAATCACACACATGAGAGTTTTCAGAACCAAAGCCAGCATTTGGGAAAAAAACAAAGAGTTTTCATGTAAGTAAACACTTCAGTACAGGCTTCAAAAATATTGAGCTCACTGCAACTGCAATAGATGTTTTAGTCACTGCCCTGAATTGAGATTATGCTCCTTTTTGAGGCTGAAATGACAAATGCTTTTGACCAGAAGACAGAAGTCTGATGAATATCCTTGATTCTCTATCCCCCTTGTACAACAGAAGTAATTTTGGGAGTAAATTGTAAAGAAAATGTGCTGTGGTTCTGGTGGCAGGGTGCTTTACCTTTATTCCAGTATTAAAATGTAATGTTATTTAATAGCAGTGACTGTTAAGATGCACAATATTGTGACACTGACTGTGCCAAAGTGGGTGCTTTGGAAAGGAAGGATGAACACGAGAAGAAGCTGAGGTGTGGGTTTCTTCACAGCTGATTCACGTGGTGTCTGAGCATCTATTGATTACGCACTCATGACAATCAATTAATTTGAAATATCAGATCACCACTTGCTGGAGAGGGGATCTCCACACAGAGCACGGTATTGATAAATGGTGAATAATTTGTCCAGGTTGTGTCAGAAGGCTGTGGCAGGGCAGGGAGTTGAGATGGGGGCTCTGCAGCCCACCACACTGAGCACAAAGCTGTCACCTCCGCCGCGGCACTCGGGTCTGGAAACCACCACCTCCAAGAGATCATGCAAATCACTGTGCCCTGAGTGAGTAATAAAAGTACCAACCACCCAGAGCTAAGGGGCTTGTGCTCTGCGAAATTACGGGGAAATAAAATCAGGGGGGTTGTGCGAATCACCCCCTTCAGCCAGTGGGACTGAAAGAGGTAAAAGGGGAAAAAAAGTCTATTTGTGCATCAAAAACTACTCTGGGATGACTGTGTAACTACAGCACAGGGATAAGGGTGTAACTACAGCAGTTATAACAGTATATACAGTATCCCTGAGCTCCAGCTGTGGTTATTTTGTTATTTGACGGCAGAGCCGCCCAGAAGCCGTGATCAATCCCCTATAAAAGGTAATAGTTTTCTTCTGGACTGCGCTTTGGATTCTGCAGCATTGCATGTTGGACAAACAGCATCTGGGATCCGGGCTGACCTCCTGCTAGAAACCTCGGTCAGGGTAGAAGGAAAGGCAATGTATTTAGAAAACACACGGGAAAACCCCATAAGGCTGAATATAAGTATAAAGTCATGTATTTTTGCACACACAGTGTTTATGGTCCTTTATTAATTGTACTTGTGTGGGGTTGCTGATGACGGGTGGCCACGGGGGCTGCCCCACCGCCGGGAGACACCGCGCACCGACGGAGGAGGAGGAGGAGGAGGAGGAGGAGGAGGAGGAGGAGGAGGAGGAGGAGGAGGAGGATGAGCCTTGCTCCCGCTCCAAATCCGAAGGGCACTTGCTGCACGGCGAGCGGAGCTTCCCACGTCACAGCCTGCGCTGCGAGGTCCACGGGGCTCCGAGGGATCCACGGACCTGAGAAACCCACGGGGCTCCGAGGGATCCACGGACCTGAGAAAACCACGGGGCTCCGAAGGACCCATGGACCTGAGAAAACCACGGGGCTCCGAGGGATCCATGGACCCGAGGGATCCATGGATCCGAGGGGCCCAAGGGGCTCCTAGGAACCCACGCGGATGCGAGGGATCCATGGCCCCGAGGGATCCACAGGGCTGCACGGGCTCCGTGGACACGAGGGATCCATGGACCCAGTGAGCCCAAGAGGCTCTGACAGATCAATGGGCCCAAGGGATCCAAAGGTCTCTGAATGACCAATGGACCCAAGGGATCCACGGCGTTCCAAGAGATCCACGGGCTGAAGGCATTCACGGATCCAATGGACCCAAGGGGTTCTGATGGAACCACAGCGCTCTGAGGCACCCATGAACCCGACGGATCCACGGTCCCGACAGACCCAAGGTGTTCCGAGGGACCCACGGGGCCCTGGGGGACCCACGGACTCGAGGGCTCCACGGGGCTCCAAAGGACCCATGGCCGTGAGGGATCCACGGATCCAATGGGCCCAAGGGGCTCCACGGGACCCGCGGGGCTCCGAGAGATCCACGGAGTCGAGGGATCCACAGGCATCCAGGTGATCCATTGACCTGAGGGATCCATAGATCCGACGGACCCGAGTGGCTCCAGGGAATCCCGGGGGCACCGAGGGACCCAGGGGGCTCTGCCGGGTCCAGGGGCCGGAGGGGTCCGCAGGGCTCCCGGGATCCCCGAGGCGCTCCGCCGGGCTCGGGGTCCCGAGGGATCCGCGCGGAACCCGCAGGCGGCCGCGGCTGCCGGCAGCGAGGCCACGCCCCCTCCCGGCCACGCCCCTCGGGGGCGGGAACAGCGCGGCGGGGAGGCCACGCCCTAACAAAACCACGCCCCCCATTGGGCAGGGCGCTGCGAGCCACGCCCCATGTGTGTCCCGCCCCGTGACGCCACGCCCCCTCCCTGCGCTGCCGCGGAGAGGCCACGCCCGTCAAGGCCACGCCCCAGCGCCTGGGTGAGGCCACGCCCATCCGGCCGCGGCCGTGAGGCGAGGCCCCGCCCCCCGCCCGCCACGTCTCGCTCGGCGCCGCCGCCGCTCCCGGTGCCGCTCCCGGTGCCGCTGCCGGGCCATGGCCTTCACGCTCTACTCGCTGCTGCAGGCCTCCCTCCTCATCGTCAATGCCGTGGCCGTGCTGCACGAGGAGCGCTTTCTCCGCCACGGTGAGCTGCGAGGGCCGCCCGGCCTGTGGTGGGGGGGGGGGTGGCCGCGGCCCCCGCCGCCGCTCCCTGCCGGTGGGGGTTTGGGAATCGGGGTGCGTTTGGGCTTTGGGAATGAATTCCCGGCCGCTTTCCTTGTACCTTTGTCTCTCTTTTTTTTTTTCCTTTTTTTTTTCTTTTATTTTTTTTTTCCCTGTAATTGTCCTTTTTTCCTGTTCATTTTTAACTGTTTCACCGCCCTCGGTGCCGCGCCTCGGAGCGTTTGGTGTCGTGTAAAGGTTTCGTTTTTCTTGTTGTGCCTGGTTCTTGATGAGATGGCGACTCTCGGTCCGTGGGGTTCCCAGGGCTGGGCATCCTTGCCCTTCAAAAGAAGCCAAAGCCCTGCAAAACAGAGAAAATGCACCGACAAAGATCTGCAAGGCCCTGGGGTAAAAAAAAAAAAAAAAAAAAAGGCCAACGATCCACGGTTCCTAGTTCACTGGTGTGGAGAATCCTGACTTCTCCACGTCAGGCTGAGCCAGGATTTTTGGCAGGAGTGCAGAGGGGCATCCCTTCCTCCCGGCTGGATTTGTGTCAAGGGATCTGCTCAGCTGGGGTTTGGGCTTTTCTTTTGCCCTCCTGACGAGCAGCTGGAATTATGAAAGGGAGACGTGGGAGCTGGTGGGATGGGTGAAGCCACTTGTCAGCCTCTTGAGACTTGGGAATGCAGCTCCAGGCTCATCCCAGTGGGAAGCAGCAGCTGGCAGGGCTGGTGAGAGAGAGGACTCGCCCACCACCCTCACTTTGGTGCCAGGGAGAACAAAAATCACTCAAAAGTGGCCTTTGGAGAAGGAAACTTGGGCAGTGGAGCTTGGTGTGGTGAGAGCTGCTCCTCCCCAGAATGGTAAGGGCTGTGACCAGCAGGTCTTGGAAGTCCCTGGACACATCCCTGGTCCCATCATGCTGTGTCTGGGCATCATAAAACTTCAGGACATCTGCTACACTCAGAAAAGTTCCCAATTTTTCCCCCTCAGAAGTTCTAGCTTTTTTTTTTACAGCAGTTGCAAAAATCATCACCCCAGTTTTGGAATTTGTGCTGGCTGTTTTTCTCTGCTGTGGCCCCTTTCTCAGTGCTGAAGCATCATCGCTTCACGCCCAGCACTTATTTTCTGTTTTGCTTCCAGTACTACGAACAGGTTGCAGTTGGTTTAGGGTTTATTTTGACAGCTGTTTTTATTTTTTAAGGCCAGATGAACTCACCTGTTAGTCTGGGCACACAGGGAACAGTGGTGTATTAAAAAGGTGAGGGGTTTTCTTTAGAGAAACATCTCCTAACGTGAGGTTTAACAGCTTTCAGCCACTGTGTTAAAATATGCTCGTGAAATAAGGCTGATTGGGCTGTCTCTCTGTGTTAGTGTAAGCTACATTCAGGATAGATTGCTCGTTAAAATTGCAGCATTTGTTGTGTGGTTTTGGGGTTTTTTTCCTAAAGCGTGTGTCTGTTTTTATGTGACCCAGTTGGCTGGGGAAGCGATCAAGGGATTGGAGGATTTGGAGAGGAACCAGGAATTAAAGCACAGCTGACAAACCTCATTCGATCGATACGAACCGTTATGAGAGGTAAGGGCACAATATTTACCATTTTTATTGTGATTATGTTGATTGTTGTTATTATTATTACAATCTGTAGTGTCTTGTTGCTGCACTAATCTTTACTTCCTCCAGGCCTGGACTCCGTGAGAGGGTGCAGGCCTCACTAAAGTGCCCTAATTCTGGTAAAAGTGCAGAAACATTCCCTGGCTCTGGCTTGTGTTTCTCCTGCTGAGCTTTTGCCTTCCCTTGGAGTTTGGCAGCTGGGAGGAAGTTTGGTGATCAACCAAAGTGTGCAGTTAGTGTCAGTCACTTTGTCTGAATCCATCTTTGTGGGAAGTACCTGTGAGGGAAATGTAATTCCAGGGTTTCTGAAAGGCAAGCCAGAAGATGGGGAGAAAATACACTTAATTTGTAAGTTACTGACACTTCTTCCTTATGAAGGACACCAAAAATTCATTTTGTAGATGATGGTAGAGGGAGTAACAAATCTTAGCCTGTCTTGCCTACCACTGAGTAAAGCCCAAAACATTTATTCTAACGCACAGTAAAGCCAAGGATATAAGCTGAATTTTAGATAGTTTACTTTCATTTGGAGAAAGAGTTATTTGTGTTGAAGTGAAAACAGAACTAAAGGCTCTGGGTTAAAGTTAAAACAGAAAAATATCTCTGCTGTTGCTTTCTACCAATGTCTTTCAGCCTGGCTCCTTCCACTGCTTCCAACTTTACACAGGAAAATGAAACTATTTCTAAAATTTTGACTGGTTCTGCTCCTTCTCCCAAGGTTATATGAAGTTCTGTCATTTTGCGATGTGAAAAGCAAAGTTTTCACTATTAAGTTCTCTTTTTTCCCCCTCTGCAGTGCCATTAATAGCCCTGAACTCCATCACGATTGTTCTCCTCCTGCTGTTCGGCTGAAGACACCCCTAGAAACCCTCTGGACATCCAAAGAAGCCAGTTGCTGACCACCACTGCTCTGAATTCCCTGGGATCCAGCACGGTTTAGCTGTCAATCTGACATTCAACTTAAAATAATAAAAGACACTGTTTCTATTTATCCCATTTCCTAATGTTCCCTTGCAGTTTCATTAAGCAGGATCACGGGATCAATGCAACAACGCTGCAAACACGTTGGACTGTGACCAGTTCTGTTGCTGCCTGTTCGTAGTGCTGATTAATTTACTAGAGTAAATGTCATAGGATGTTGCAGTGACTGGCAATGGGATGCAGCTTTTAAATGCTTTGTTACTCAGGGATGAATTTCCTTCAGTACGCTCTCCAATTCGTTTTTAAATTGAGGAAGACAACAACGTGTTTGTTTTCATTTCAGTTGCTACCATGGAACTGTTTAAGAGAATATGAATTAGGCTGTGAAAGGGTGTCATAAAGAATACTTGTTGTAAAGGTTTCAAGTCCAGCTGTGATACGGAGGGAGATAAAATCAGCTGGGTAAAGTCCTGATGCAGGTTAACATTGAAAGCTGAATTTTCCTGCTTTGATTGGGGATTTTTGTCTTCAAATCAGTATTTCATACTGATGGTAAAGTCAGTAGAAAATGGGTGCAGTTGCAGTGCAAAATTTAAAAAAAAAATCAAAAATTAAGAAAAAAAAAGCTGTACCTAAAGCTGGGTAACTCTGTGTTAACTTTGGGGATATTAGTGATTAGTATTTGTTACTTTTCTGTCAAGAATTGTTATTATACTTTTTAAAATATGTATTAAACTTCTGCGTGGTGATCACTGTGGTCGAAGTGGGGATCCGTTTGTATTCTGAGCTTCCTGGGAAACGTGGGAGGGGAATACCGTGGGAGGTGAATACTCTGCGCTTTCTTTGGGAAAAACCCGCAAATTTGGAGCCTCTTGTGTTACTGCTCCTTCCCCCACCTCCATCATCATCATCATCATCATCATAATTTGTTATATTAACAGCTTTGACAGTGCAGCTGCGCGCGTGACTCGGCAGTTCTGCGGAACAGAGTGCTCCTGATTGCTTTCCTACCAGTCCAGTCTCAGTTCGACTGCTGAGTTAGGTCTGGGTTGGAAAAGGTGATTCTCATGTATCTTTATAGAGAAGTTAGAACTCTTTGTCTGTTCCTCTGCTAAATGTTTGACTTTAAAGAGGGGAGGCCAAGGGAAACGTGGAAGTTTCATTATTTTAAAGCAGCTTAGTCAATCATCTTTTCTCCCGACGTCTTGATGACTAAAGCATATGCTGTTGTATATGAAGAACAATGTTAAACGTGTAAATGCATTTAATGATCTTCAATCACAGGTTTTTGCAGAGTACATCCAGGAGGAGAGGTTTATGTTGTTTCCTTCTTTCTTGTGATTTTTGTAAATAAATCCTGAATTTCCAAGCACTCTCTTTCCCAACTCTCTCTCTCTCTGTGTGTGTGCAGTGGGGATATCTCAAAACTCTGCTCCATCCCGTTCCAGAAATGTGTAACTTTTCCCTCATCCCTGTGGCACAGGGCAGTATCTGCTGTGGAGCTGTATTTTGGTTTCTGCAGCAAACCCAGCCAGATGTGGCAACGCTGTCGTGAGGCAGAACAGGATCTGCAGGATCCTTTGGTTTAAAAACCCGTGGATCTGTTAGAAGTAATTTTTCCCTGTGATGATGTTTGTGTCGGTCAGAGGTGACGAGGGTACAGCCTGGCTCAGCTGTTCTCACGGGTCTGTCTTTGGTGGAGACGGGGCAATGTGCCTGTGGAACATTTTGTATCCCTGTGAAATTTCATTGGAAAGAAAAGCGGCAGGATGTTTCCGTGGCTGTGGCACCGGGAGCGAGCGCTGAGCGGCCTGAGGCACAGCGAGGCCCTAACTCCATTTCTGCATCAAAACTTAATTTGTCCTTGCTGAAAAAGGCCAGCACTAAAGATTGCAAGCAGCAGCTTGGCAATAAAATGTGTGAAAAGTAATGTTCTCCTTGCTGTGCTTCCAGAGGGGCTGCAGGCACGCGGGCAGGGAGAAGGAGCAGCGGGAATCCCGCGCTGGAGGCAAAACTGGGACAAGCTTCACCTGAGAGAGGAAAAATCGGGATTCAAAGTGGGGCAGCAGCCGAGGATCAGGTGTGCAGGGACAGCCAGGGAATAACCACGCTGCTGCTGTCCCTGGAGTGGCTTCCAGCAGCTCTGGAGCAGCTCTGCGGCTGAAACTGCAGAAAACAAGGAACGTGCAAAATAAAGTTATTACACGTCTGCACACCTCAGTAAGTTGGTAAAACCATATATAAAATGCATGCGTTTGTAGATCAAAATTCATGTTACAAAAATATATAAACACATGTAAATGTAGAATTATAAATATAGGTTTTAAAATACATTAATATATAGATACAATAATTGGATCATAATATAATAATATGTATTATGTTGTATTATAACTATGGACATATTATGGATGTAATTTAAAACATTAAATTGTAGTTATATAATGGGAATAATTTCTTCTTAACAGACAAGATATAGATATGTATTTATATATAAATACATACTAGTTACCGCGGATATATTATGGGTATAATATATCCATATATGGATATGATAACATTTTGTATATAACGTTTATATATATATAAATATCATAATATCGATATATGAATACACTATTATGTATAATATCCATACAGGGCACAATATATCCACAATATAGAGATTATTGATATATTATTGATAAATATTTATGGATATCCGTAGTGTATGGCTACATATAAACATGGCCATATAGGATATAAGGGATATAATTTACATGATTTATGATCATACCGCAAAGGGTATGATCACACATTGTATCTATAGGATAAAGCAGCTGTAACAGGTGTAACAAGGGGGATACAAAGGACAGAACGGGTGTAATTTGTGTAATTTATATCATTTATAACCATACCCGCGTCCCGGCGCGCCCCGCGCCATCAGGGCCCTGCGGGCTGCCCCCGCGCTGCCTGTCGCGGCTGCCGGACGAGGACCGGCGGCAGCCCCGCTGCGGGCGGAGATCGGTGTTTATTTATGACAATAGTCATAATAATGAACATTCTGTTCATTTTCTGCCGCGCTGGCGGCGGGCGGGCCCGGGCGGGCGCCAGGACCCCGCGGGCGGCCGCAAAACCCCCGTCTGGCGGGGATGGTACCGCCCCTTCCCGCCAGACCACAACGGGCACACGGGCTGGCCCATTCCCTACCGGGGGAGTCCCGACCGCGGCGAGCTCCCCTTTCCCTGACGCGGACGGTCCCGTCCGCCCGTTCGCGGCCGAAGGCGGCGGACGCGCCCACGCGGAGGAGAGGGGGGAGCAGCGGCATCCTTCCACCGACCTATATCTGTATAGAATATATCCCTCTTTCCCTTAGGTTGTGTCTTGTGTTCCTCGTGTCCTTGTCCCAGAGACCGGGGCTGGGGTGTCCCTTTGTCCTGACAAGGTGAGTTTTCGTTGGGTTGTGATTATAAAAACTGAGGTTCTGGAGGCCTTTTAGGACTTCTTGGCAGTCCATGAGCTTTTTCCTTAAAATCAGGCTGTGCTGGAAACTGGCTCTGCAGATAACTTCCGCATTTCCTGAATAAATGCACTGTGAACAGCAGAACCGATGGAAATGTAGGGTAACAATAAAATAGTAACAGCAAAATAAAAGCAGTAACAGAGGTAATAGTTGTAATAATAATAAAATATCAATTTCCATTGAAATTTATGAAGGTTCTTTAGGAGTTGTGTTTTCAGCTGTGTATCATTAACATTTAACTTTGGCTTTCGTATCAACAGACATACAGTAAGGGAAGCATTTTTATTTATTTTCGTATTGCAGAGAACCAGCAGGAATAACGGTAGTGGAATATCAAAGTTTCATGTTGTGTGTGTGTGTGGTGTACCTGAGACCCCAGGCCCACATGACCATTTATAAAACTGTCTGCAAAGTTACTAGGGCAGGGTGCAGTCATGGTGTTGACTACGCTGTGTGCTTTTTTAAAAATGCTACATGCTGTCTGTAACCAAACCAGCTGAATACAAAATTGTGGTCACTCGTAGGGTTGGCAGATCCCAGAGTGGTTTGGGTAGAAGGGACCTTAAAGCCCCTCCAGCTCCACCCTTGTCACAGGCAGGGACGCCTTCCACTGTCCCAGGCTGCTCCCAGCCCTGTCCAGCCTGGCCTTGGACACTGCCAAGGATGCAGGGGCAGCCACAGCTGCTCTGGGCACCCTGGGCCAGGGCCTGCCCACCCTCCCAGCCACCAATTCCTGCCCAACATCCCAAAATCTGTGCCTGCCCTCTGGGACAGGGACACATGTGATATTGGGAAGGATATATGGGATTTTCCCTGTGCCCTGCCCCTCCATCACTTGGAAATTGTCCCTCAGGTACTGAAATGCCAAAATCAGATCACCCCCAAGCCTCTCGTCTATAATCACAAATCCCCCAGCCTTTTCAGATGGTTCTTGTCTAATGAACAGGAGAAAACTGTGCTGTATTGGACATTTTCTGAGAAGCAGCTCCTCAGACTCATTCACAGAGCAAAATGCAGCGCTTGCAGCCCATGTGAGGGGAAGTGTTTGTTTCTGGAGACAGATCTTTAGCTGGGGGACTCAAACATCACCCCTCTATTCATCCTCTGGTGCCTTACCCTTCAAATCATGGCTTTGATTTTGGGCTGAGTACGTGGAACCAGAAAACCTCTCCCTTTTGCATGGAATGACCCTTTGAATGGGTCAGGAAGTTCTCAGGGCTCAGGTCATTCCAGGCTAAAAATCTGCAAAAATCCTGACTGAGCCCCCTCAGGGTGGCTGTGGTGTGGTCTGCATAACTCTTACAAAAATGAAACCAACAGCTTCCACTTTGGCAGAGCGTTCTGAGCTTTACAGCCAAAATGCAGCTTTAGAGACACAGCTGTAGAGTACTGTGTCTTTATTTTCACTGTCGATGTCGGCAGGACTTGCTGAAATATTCTTGCTGAGGCCTTGGGCCTGCAGTCGCAGGCCTCATGGCCCTCTCTCCCCCCAGCACCCTTGAGTCCTTCAGAGAACTTTATTTTGTTTTGATGCACTTAAAGAGCAGTCAGCACCTGATTTCCACAGAGTCTTTGTGAGGGAAACACCCCCCCAATCAATTATGTGGGTTTTTTTTTTTAAATCCTCAGGAATCCCGGGGTGCCTCGGCCTGTCCCCGGGCGCGATGGCGGCGCGGCGCGCGCTGAAGGCCGTGCTGGTGGATCTCAATGGCACCCTCCACGTCGAGGACTCGGCCGTGCCCGGCGCCCAGGAGGCCCTCAAAAGGCAAGTTTTGCCTCTTTTTTGGGTTTGCTCTGGGAGGTTGTGTCAGTGGTGTTTGCACAAAGGGGTGGGTGAGTGGAGCGAGCGCGCGGCCGAATCCTTTGCGCTGTGTTTGTGCCAGGAGAGCTCAGCAAAGGGTGGAGAGAGATACTGGTGTCACCTGGGCCCCTGCTGCTTTCCTCAGCAGCTCTTCCCATGTTTTCTAAGCCTTTTCTAGACATAAAACCACCAATATTCAAGGTGTCTCCACTGATTCACAGGTGAGACAGCCACAGCCGAAGTTGAGTTTGGGTGAATTACCCCAAAATCAGTTCAGCTGAGCTGTTCCTCGGTGCTTTAATCATCTGTCAAATATTTTAGACCTGTGCTGAGATAAAGTGGGATAATAGAAAAGCTTGGTCTGGGGAGCAAGGCAACCTCTGCAGAGTTTTCACTTCATTCAGACAACACTTTTCTCGGTTATTACTGTTTTTAAAGTTTCTTTCTGCTAGGTAGGCAACCTCATTTTTTTTTTCTTTTGTGGGAATTTCAATGCATTAATAAACAAGACAGTCAGATTAACTCTTTCTCTTGTGGTTGAAGGGTGTCTAAAGACACTGAGGCACAGCAAAGTGATTTATTCAAACCAAATCAGTGGTGAAATAGGACACATAATCCCAGGAATATTTGTGGTGTTTTCCTGGAGAAGACATCTTGCAATGGTTGAGGAAAAATCCCAGAGCGATAGCTGATATTGTGGTGAACGAAGGGGGACACTTTAGGATTCTGAGGCACTAAGGATTAATCAGGATATGGGAACAGAACTGAACTCTCTACTGGAGCTGAATGGGCTGCTAAGGGTTTTATAAAGCTGGAGTGTAGCTCAGAGGAAAAGTTCACAGAGGGATGAGGAAGCTGCATTTCCCACAGGTGTGCTGTGGAAATGATTATGTCCTTAAGATGTAAAATTGCAAGGAAGTAAAAACTGCTGAAACGCTGGGTACTCATTGATTGCCCTTTCACTCACTGCAGGGAGAAACGAGAGTCAATGTTCCTGAAATTCCATATAATATATATGTGCTGCCACAGCTATGGAGGGCAGGTGGCAGAGAACAGCCAGGCCTTTGGCTCAGAGGTTTGAAAAAAATTGTTATCCCACTCTCTTTTCTGCCAGTCCACATCCCTGTCCTTCCCAAAGAGAAGCTGGAGGGAATGGCATGCAGCTAGCTCAGGGAACAAATGGAGAGATGCCTGTTTTAGGGTTGCTGTGTTCACAGTTCCCTATTGAGGTCCAGAGGGAAAAATCAAATTAATTTTTATTTTATTATCAACCAGGGGACTTTTTTAACCAGCTCATACCTGTGAATGGTCAGTGTAAAACAAGAGATAGAAGGAAGTGTCAGGTGGACGCAAGTCTCCAACTTTATTCTGATGTTCTCCACACAATCCTGATGCCTGTGTTTGTTCCTATAGCAACAGAGAAAGTGATGGTGGGGGAATAATTAAAGGGAATGCTGTTGAAACTGTCACTTAAAATTATTTGATTGTTTGGTAGCATTTACTGTCAGCACAGGGCAATAACATGGTTTTATGTGATGCTGGTGTTCCTCAGGAAAGGGGAAAATGGTTGCAGAAGCTGACATAAAACCACCACCAAGGTAACACAGGCTCCTGGAGCCTCCTGAACGAGCCACAGCTGCTGGGAAATTCACCCAGCAGTTGAATTCAATATTAATTCAGCAACAAACTTCTTTTGTTTTGCTTATTTTGACCAAGAAGTGGGACTGGCTTATTTATTGTGCGGTTTGAATAAAAAGGCTTTTTGAGTTAGTGATCATGGACGTGCTGGCTGCTGCTGTGAAGAGGGAGTTGCAATCACTGTTTTCCTCAGGAATTTTTGTGGTAGAGGGGGAGAGGAGGGGAGGATGCCTTGCCTTGGTCTGGGGGGTGTAATTCTTGCTGTCTGTTCCGCGTCACAGAAGTTTTTTGTGTGGCACCAGTCTCCCGTGTGCTCTTTTCATCTGCAGCCTTTGGGGCTGCTTTTGGCCCCAGAGAGAAGCAGAGGGGTGAGAACAGGAGGAGCCTGTGCCCAGCCTGCCCCTGTGTCCCCCCCAGGCTGCGCAGTGCCCCAGTGACCGTCCGGTTTGTGACCAACACCACCAAGGAGAGCAAGAGGGACCTGCTGGAGAGGCTGACGGGGCTGGGCTTCGACATCGCCGAGCACGAGATCTTCACCTCCCTGACAGCAGCCAGGAACCTCCTGGAGCAGCAGCAGGTGCGGCCCCTGCTCCTGGTGGACGACAAGGCCCTGCCTGACTTCACAGGTGAGGCGCTCAGGAAGCAGCTAATTAATGAACAGCAGTTAATGAACAGCTAAGGAGACGCTGTGCCCTGAAATGTGGAATTCTGAAGGGTCATAAAAGTCCTTTCTTCATTTTAAATCAAACACCGAACAGCCTGAAGTTGTATCTTCTTGAGGAGCAGTGGAAATGGCAGCCAAGGCCTTCAAACAGTTAGTAATTCAGGTAAAACTCAATGCTTTCCATTCATTTCCAGTGTAAAATATGAAGTAATAGTTATCACCATGTGCTTTATTGGACCTATCAGTGCTCATTTTTTTTTTATAGCAAAGATGTGTCAATTTGTGCAATACCTGACTTCCAGCAGAGGTTTTACTCATAAAGAACTGAAAAAACAGTGTGTGGGCACGCACAGCAGGCTGTTTCTCTGTTAATAGATTATTATTAAATGCAAAATCTCCAGGCAATTATTGCTTATCTTATATTGAACATTTAGGTTTCACCCCATGTACTTGTATACCTTCACTGGTGACAGAAGGTTCATCACCTTGAGTCCTCTAAACAGTCATCCCTAAAGACTTGGTTAAAAGCTGCTTTGCTGTCAGATGTTTCCATTTCCCTCCCTCAGCAGTCAGGGGAGCAGAAAATGATGTGTTCTCACTTGGACATCAAGAGTAGCAAAGACACCCACATTTTTAACATACTCACATTTGAAAACTGTACACTCAATATTTTTAATTCAAAGTCAAGGCAGCAGAAGTATGGATGGCTTGCCTTGCCCTTGCCTTACAAACTGAAATCTTTGGCTGTGTAATTTAAGTAGGTTCTAATCTTGCCAGGATCTAAGAATTCCTAAATTTTGGTGCCATAGTCTGGTCAGAAATCTTCAGAGAGGTCAATGTTCAGGAGAAAAGCCTCTGTGAGAGCAGGGAAACCTGGTAATCTGTTCTACCTAACAGCATATCCACAGAAATGTGCCCCCAGCAATATTCAGCAATATTTGTGCCCCCAGGAAGGCTTCCCTGGGTGAGAAACAGCAGAAGCAGCAGCTCTTTCACTGACAGCATTTAAATCAGCTCAGTCTCCATGGTTTTGGGATCTTTCCATCAGTTTTTCAGGAGCTGATGCTAATTTTATAAAAGATGGCAGAGACAGAGGTAACATGGGGCCACGTTGGTGCATCATCTATATTGCTGGGGTCTGGAGTGGGTTGTTTGATTTGTTTTTGCTACAAGGGCTTTGGCTCACATTTCCTCAGTGCTGCTTTTGGAACATGTAAGTACAGTGGAGAGTGCTTTAAATTCCAGTTAATGGCTGCTGTTGAGCTGTTCTTGGCTAATCTCTCTGTTGAAGTTGGTCACAGGCAGATGAAGGAATCCTGTCCTGGTTTAAGGACTCAGATGCTTCAGGGTGATGTCATGAATCCACCGTGGCACCTCTGAGTGGATGTTGTGCTGGCTGAGCACCTGAGGGACATGCAGCAGGAGGCCTCAGCCAGCAGAGCCAGCCAGGAGCTCTGGTTGTCCTGCTGAAGGTGCAGAGGGTGTGTTTGAAGGTGGAACAAAATCCTCAGCTGACAACACGCCATTAGTAACCCCTCCTGCTGGTGCTGCTCTGCTTCCACTGCTGGTTCTGTCCTGGGGTGGGACTGCAGTGGAGTTGTTCCCCAGGGCAGTAATCCACTTTGGAAAAAGACCTTCCAGAAAAGCCCAAATTTATCTAGGGTAACAACTTTTGGGCACTGCTGCAGTACCGTCTTTATTGTCAGAATCAGACTGATGCATAGAACAAGAGTCAGTGGAATTTCCTGTGGCTAGAGGGAATAGAAAAACTGGATGGGATTCACTTGAATTCCTGCTTTACTGTCTTACAAAGCACATAAATGTATGTAGAGAGGGACTCCCATATGGCAAGCAGTCATTCAATTAAAAGAGGGATTTTTGTATCCTGCTGCATTTCACTGGGAGCAGCGGCAGAATCATCCCACAGCTGCTGGGATGGCAGATCCTAGAGGATGGACTGGCCAGATCCTAGAGGATGGAACAGTCTGGACAGACCAGCACCTTTTCCACAGGTGCTTTCTTCATCTATAAAAGACATAAAAGCAGTTTTTGTGCTATGACTGTGTAGGAAAATGCTTATTTTTGCCTTAAAGTGATTAAATGCACTTTGCTGACTGTGGGCTGCTAAGTGTGAATTAAATCCTGTCTCTTTCCTAGGGATTGGCACGGATAACCCCAATGCTGTGGTGGTGGGACTGGCTCCTGAGCACTTCCACTACGAGATGATGAACAGAGCCTTTCGGTAAGGCAGCCCCTGGCAGGGGCTGGAGTGGCAGCTCTCTTGTGCTGGGCTCTTCTCTTTCTGGGAAGAAAAGGGTGGTGGGAATGTCACACATTATACAGCTTGTGAGGGAGCTACTAATCTTGTGGGATTTGGGTTCTCCACCGGGAACTTCAGGCAGTCCAGACCTCATTTTTACAGCTTTCAGTCTAAATAAACTGCAGTCACAGCTGTCACTGAGGGGAAAAGTTAGCAATTCATCAAGGGGAAATACACAAAACTAGGGATGTGGGGAAGATTTACAGAATTATTTGGGTCGGAAAAGACCCCCATTCCACTGAGCCCAACCTGTGACCAATCCCCACTGTGTCACCAGCCCAGAGCATTGAGTGCCACGTCCAGGTCTTCCTTCCTTGGACACCTCCAGGGATGGGGACTCCAACACCTCCCTGGGCATCTCCTTCCAATGACTGACCAGCCTTTCCATGAAATTCCTCCTCATGTCCAACCTGTACCTGCCCTGGCACGGCCTGAGGCTGTTTTCTCTAAGAGGAGAGGCAGATTCTGTGTTCAAAGCCCAGCCTGCAGAGCCTGTGTGGTATAGGGAAAGAAATCCAGTATTTAGGGCAGATCATTCCTCTACCTACCTAATGCAGGATATCCTGCAGTATCTTCTGAAGGATCTTCTGTTCAGGAGTGGCCAGCACAGCCTGTTGGGCCAGGTGGACTGTGGAGCTGATCTGGAGTGTTTTATTTTTAATGCTGTTTGTGCCTCTAGGCTGAGGGGTAAGTCAGATACTCTCCATTTGTGACCATCCATGAGCCAGGCTGCCCCAGTGTGTGCAGAGCCATGTGTCCTTCACACTGGTTCTGGCTTGACTCCACACTCTGTATTTTAACTTGAAAAGCCTTCAGCTTTCACACCCTGGATGTGAGCCTGTAGCTGAGCACAGCCCTGCTGATGTGTGTGATGAGCCTTTTCGGCTCACAGAGTGGTGGCTACCACAGTTCTGCACCTTGAAATTCGGTGAAAACCCTGATACCAAACACCTTAACCTGTCTATAACCATAAAGTAGAAGAGGGAGTATCAGTTACTGCCCACCAGTGTCTTAGGGAGGTCTCTTGGAGTGGGAGGCCAATGCTGTCCTCATATTCTGCCAATTCTGGGTTACATCAACACATGTTGACCCAAACTGACCCTGTCTGCCTTGTTAGTGAGCCTTGCCAAATGGCAAGGCCAATGCCAAAGGCATTGATTTTGGAATTTTACTTTGGGTCATGAGTGGACTCTTAATTTCACAACCACCTGAACTTAACCTATTGAGTATCCCAGTGCTTACATAATTTTATTGATCGTAATTTCTGTCCTAAATACATTAACTGTTGAATAATATCCATCTTTTCCTCTGGGCTGAAGACCAAGACACTGAAAAAAAGCCAGGATGGGTTCTGTCTGGCCTGTAACACCTCACTGATTTGTTCTGGGTGTTTTCCCCCATTCTCTATGGGGAATAAACTTTTGCTGGGGTCAGTTCTGTTTGGCCTGATGGAAACACTGGCCACTGGCACATTCTCTTCTTGTCGAGCCTTGTCCTATTCCTTCTCCTTTAGTGCTCAGATGATTAAGTCACTTGGGATTTGCATTGAAAATGGAATTGCATTGGGATTGCAGAACTCTGAGGTGGATCTGATTAAGTGCAGATATCCAAGCGCAGGTTCCTCTGTCTGTGCTGATGATCTGGGCTCTGGAGGGATAAGGGAGGCACTTCAGGGCATTTTTTTACCTAATAGTGCTTAAAATAGGACAGTTGAACTGTGCCCTAGGAGTGCCTTTTCCTCTGCACCAACTGTGAGGAGCCCAGGCTGACTAATTATGTAGTAGGCAACTATTCCATTGACACCCAACATTAACTTAGGTAAATCTAACCCAACATGAGTCCCAAAACGAGATACACAGAGTCTGGCCGTTCTCCAGGCACCACTTGAAATTACTGAGACTAAATTTCTCTTCCTGTATAAGTGGGATTTTGATGCCACGTTTGAAAGAATTCTCTCAGGTGAGATCTCTCCTGCAAACTGCTGAACATAGTGGTTGTGGTGATGCTGTCAAATTAAATTTTCTGTATCCTAGAGGCATCCTCCCACCATGAACATGTCTGGCTGCTCACAAAAACACAACCCAGCTCTCTTCTTGTTCAGCTTGCTTTGGAATGCATTGATTCAATAGGAGTGTTTTGTGATAATTAAGTGAAATGAAATATCATTTATGCCCTGCTCAGAGCTTCCAGACTGCTCTGCAGACATCCTCCAAGGAGAATCCAGCTCACCTCAGCCAGCCTCCTACAACAGGGGCAAAGCAAGACTTTGTTTTCTTAAAGGCTTTTGTTTTGTTTTGTTTTGCAAATCAGGGGTTAAGAGGAAAATTAATCCTCCTTTCTGCCCTGAGAGTAACAGCCAGTGTTTTACACTGTTGTGATAAAGATTGGAGTGACCTGCATTACCTGGAGAAAGAGTAACATCAAAGGGAAAATGTTTGGCAGTCCCGATGGCAGTTCAGTGTTTGTTGCACTGAAACCTGGGAGAGGAGGACTGCAATCACATTGCTGTGCTTGGTGCACCAGGAGCATTCCTGTAGTTCCAGGAGCATTCCTGCAGCTTCCCTTTGCTGCAGGACAGGGGGAGGCAGTGTCTGCTGTAAGGAAAATCTGCAGGACACATAACAGAAATGTGAGAGCCAAAGATGAGTTGCAGGTTCTGTTGCAGGCCTGCTCAAACTCCCAGGGTTAACAGGGAATTGCAGAGGGACGTGAATGCCTCAAATGGCTTTGACTTTTTTTTTTTATGTAACTTATTACTGTAATTCCTTCAATGCTAGAATGTAAAGGTCAAACGATTCATTCTATACTTAAAGGAAATTTTTCCCTGTGAGGGTGGGAGAGCCTTGCACAGGGTGCCCAGAGCAGCTGTGGCTTTCCCTGGATCCCTGAAAGTGTCCAAGTCCAGGTTGGACAGGGCTTGGAGCAACCTGGAATAGTGGAAGGTGTCCCTGTCCGTGGCAGGGGGTGGAACTGGATGAGGTTGAAGGTCCCTTCCAACCCAAACCATTGTGGGATTGTGTGAAAGCCACTTGAGGCCTTCAGTTTTAAATATAGCACCTTTAGTATAATTGTTGTATTCTCTTCTTCATTCATTCATTCTTTAGGTTGATTCTGGATGGGGCGCCTCTCATAGCGATCCACAAAGCCCGGTATTTCAAGAAGAAGGATGGCCTTTGCCTGGGACCTGGGCCTTTTGTGACAGGGCTGGAGTATGCAACAGACACCAAAGCCACCGTGGTGGGGAAGCCAGAGAAGACCTTCTTCCTGGAGGCTCTGCGGGGCACTGACTGTGCCCCCGAGGAGGCTGTCATGATTGGAGATGTACGTGGGCACAAACCCCTGCAGTGCTGCCCTCCAGGGTGGGCAGGGCCTGAGGGGGGCTCCAGAGGCTGGAACTGTCATTTCCAGAGAGAAAACGGAGCTGGAGAAGGACCCAGGAGCGGCTGAGGGAGTGGAAAGGGGCTCAGCCTGGAGAAAAGGAGGCTCAGGGGGGACCTTGTGGCTCTGCACAGCTCCTGCCAGGAGGGGACAGCCGGGGGGTTTGGGCTCTGCTCCCAGGGAACAGGGACAGGAGGAGAGGGAACGGCCTCAGGCTGGGCCGGGGGAAGTTTAGATGGGATATTAGAGAAAAATTCTCTGTGAAATAGGACTTTGAGCACTGGCACGCTGCCTAGGGCATTGGTGGAGTCCCCATTCCTGGAGGGGTTTAAAAGCTGTGTGGGTGTGTGGGACATGGGTCAGTGGTGGCATGTGCAGTGCTGGGGGAATGGTTGGACTCAATGGTCTTAGAGGGGCTTTCCAACCTAAACAATTCCATGAAAGTTCACAGGATTTAGTTTGTTTGGGGTTTTCTCTCTTACTTCAGTCACTATTTTATCAGGCAGACATCACATAGAAAACCACTCCTGTGACAGTGTGACCGATGGGATAGCTGAAAGATCTGACTCTGTGTTGCTGCTTTTAAGTGATGTGCAAAGCAGAAAAGATTATGGAAATGTCTGTGCCCACTAACCCACTGCTCTCCTGCTGTGTCCCAGGACTGCAGGGATGATGTTGGTGGTGCCCAGCAGGCAGGCATGCGTGGGATTTTGGTAAGGACGGGTAAGTACTCAATGGATTGGTCATTTCAGGAGACAGTGGTGCCTCCAGTGATCTCACCCTGTGCCCAGAAGTGAAGGGACTCTGAGCTCTGGGGCCAGCCCTCACCTTCCACATCCCTGCCTGTGACAGCAGGGCTGGAGCACAGCACAGACCCCCAGCTGATGGCTGGGTGACCAAATCATAGATGGGGACAGCTGCTCTTGCAGTGTGAATTTTGCTCTGACTCAAAAATCCAGAGCAGTAATCACAGAACAGAGGGGACTGTTACTGTCATGCCTTAGATTGCCAAAATCAGTCACAGCAATGTAGCCTCTGATTATGCAGGAGCTCTGGTGACATTCCTCAACAATTACACAGGCCGTTATAAATGTAATTTTGCTTTGTATGGAAGTGGAACCTGGAGGGATTGACAGGTATTGTTTGTGCTGTTTATGGACCCACAGACTGGGAAAGGTCTCTTTGAGGTGGCAGCTGCTCATGCCACACAGTGTGATATATTGAAAATGAAGAGAAGTCATCCTTGCTTTTCTTCAGAAGAGTCTTCAGAGAGGCAGTCTTCATCAGGAACTGTAGTGATAGAACAGGGAGTGTTGGGTTCAAAATGAAAGACATGAAATTTAGGTTAGAGATTTTAGGAAGAAATCCTTCCCTGTGAGGGTGGTGAAGCCTTGGCACAGGTTTCCCAGAGAAGCTGCCCATAGATCCCTGGCAGTGCCCAAGGCCAGGCTGGATGGGGCTTGGAGCACCCTGGGACAGTGGAAGGTGTCCCTGCCCATGGCAGGGGGTGGCCCTGGATGTGATTTAAGGTCTCTTGCAACTCAAACCATTCTGGGATTCTATGATTATTATTAAGAACCTACAACGTGCACATTTGCCAGTACAGCAGTGCAATTAATGCTAATTTTGATCCTGAGCTGCCCCTGGAGGAATCTCCAGTAGGACTCAGCATTTGTTTAGGGAAGCATTGTGGGATGTTTTTTGGGCATTTTCCTGGTTGATACTGCTATGACAAGGCTGTAATTTTCAAGGGTAAAAATAAATGTACTCAGAGGAGTTGGGTAAAGGCATCTTTGTGTTAATCTGTTACAGGTAAATACCGTCCAGCAGATGAAGACAAAATCAGCCCGGCTCCCTACTTAACCTGTGAGAATTTCCCAGAGGCAGTGGAACATATCCTGAAGCAGATGTTGTGAGAAAGGGAACAGGTAGCTTGAAGAAACATCTGTTTCACACCATTTCCTTAATTCTTGCTTCAAAAATTAAGGTCCCAAGACCAGTGCATGAGTGGCATCAATCAGAAACCACCCTGGGCTGTGAGGGGCAGGGGATCCATGTGGGCCCAGCAGAGGCACACACACAGGGCAGTGTTTTCTTATTTTCACTTTTCAAAGACTACCTGATGAAAAGTGCTGTCTGGAAAGCATCACCTTCTGCAGAATAAGCTAAACTGAAAACATCACTGAAAACACTCAAGTAAATAAAGCTCAAACAGAGCCTTAGAGCCTCAGTGGCCTGTAGTGATTTCACTGATGTCTCTGCTCTGCTCTTAGAGATTACACTCGTTTAGAAGTGACTCTTAAATGAAAATATCACCATTGCTTAATAATAACTACTGTGGCTGTATTTCATTAAAGCAGATCCTGTTGCTTGCTTTTCAAATTTTACATAAAATTAAAAACTGTCAGCATTTTACAGATGTTTTAATTAGATCCTGTTATTAAAAAGAATGATACAGAAACAAAACTCTGGTATTAAATGCCTTAGAGACTGTGACTTTTTAAAATTAGGTTTCAGCAGGGTCCTATTAATGCTACAGTTGCAAAATTTCACTTTTGTTGGGGATTTTTTTGTTTCTTTTTAATGTTATGGAAAAAATCCTTCACAAGCCATGGGGACAGATTCCAGTTTTTACAGTTGGTTAGCAGAGCTGTAAAATGAAATTTAATTCTGTAGCGTGCAATGCTTTTCCTATGCACTACATCCCCCAACATGAACCAACTTTGTAATGATGGTAAATAGCTTTTCTGGTCCATTTGCAAACTGCAATAATCAAAGTCCTTTACAGTTGTTTTACAGTGCTCCTGTGTGTTAAATTATTAGATTGTAATTATGCATTACTGGAGTGTTAACCTTATTGAAAATACAGTTTTGTGTTAATGAGCCATGCTTGTTCTTGTTAAACAAAACCATGGTGATGAATGAATTCCTCACGTGTGACAGTGTCTCTCTGCAGCCTCCCTTGGTGGGTGGTTAGAACGTTCAGATTTAGACTCTGCCAGGAACAGAATGGGTGGATGGAGGAGACTTTGCAGTGGAAACACAAGAAGAAATCACAGAATCTCAGAATTAGGCTGGAAAAGTTATCTAAGATCACCGAGTCCAGCCATTCCCCAGCACAGCCAAGGCCACCACTGACCCATGTCCCCAAGTGCCACATCCACACAGCTTTTAAATCCCTCCAGGGATGGAGACTGCACCACTGTGCTGGGCAGCTGTGCCAGGGCTGGACAGTCTTTCCCAGGAAGAAATAATTCCAAATATCCAACCTGAACCTTCCCTGGTGCAACGCGAGGTTGTTTCCTCTCATCATGACACTTTCTGCCTGGGAGAAGAGACCTCTGAGGAACAGAAGCCATCTTTAGTTAGTGTCTGTGGGCCCTTGCACTGCCAGCTTCAGTTTTTGTGCAGTTTTGCACAAATTCACACATCTGGGTTTTGTGCTAGCCATTCTGAACCTGTTAGTTTCTGCTTGGAAGGATGGCTGTGAAGGAGGTGTGTGGCTGGGGTCACAATCAGGTGCAGGAGGTGGGAGATGTACCAGCAAAATCCTGTGAAGATATCTTCCTTGGAGACTTCTAATAATGTGTGACTGATGCAGGAATAAAAGGGACTGTCAGTGCCTCAGAGGTCCTGGAATGTGCTGGAAGGTATGCACAACCCTGGTGCTTGGAATGCAGACACACACCAGCCCAAGGAAGACAGAGGGACAACTGCATGGAGGGGAAGTGTCTTGCTGAGCAAGGAGGAGTGTGAAAGAGGGCAGTGATAGGACCTGGAGCCTGAAAAAATGACAGAAAATGAAAAAAGGTTGGAATTTCTGATGGGAAGAGTGCAGGACACGTGGCAGTGCTGCTGCTCACCTGGCCACGTGTGTGAGCAGGACAGTCCAGCGTGGGGGACATTGGGCACAGCCCTGCAGAGCTCACTGCAGCACCCACGGGCAGGGCAGGCTGGCACAGCTGGGGAAGGGCCTGGAGCATCTCTGTGCCCAGGACAGGCTGAGGGAGCTGGGGCTGCTCAGGGCAGTGAGAGGGCCCTCAGCCCTGGCTGTCCCTGGCTGTCCCTGGCTGTCCCTGTGTGCAGGGAGGGGCAGAGCAGGGCCCAGGCTCTGCTCCAGCAATGGCACCAGAGCCAGGGCAGGGACTGAGCCAGCAATTCCCCTGCACAGGAGACACAACTTCTGCCCTGGGCAGAGGCAGAGAGGTGTAGAGTCTCCCTCACCAGGGATATTCCCGAGCCCTCTGGACACACTGCTGTGTCCTGTGCTCTGGGATGGCCCTGCTGGAGCAGGTCCCCTCCAACCTGACCCATCCTGGGGTTCTGCAGTTCTGCTTTATGGCTGGCTGCAAACCAGCATTGGGTAGCCACCAATACAGTTTCTAGTTAATTATCCTAAATTTGCTGATTTTCTGCAGTTTTTCTCTAATTCCTTGCTTTTTTTCATTTTGGTAATACCCCAAACCAACAGTACAATAATAACGCACTTTAATGCTTTGAACTCAACTAAAAATAGCAACAAACTAGTCAAATTTACATGCCCTCTAAGGTCCTGAATTTCACTGAAAACTCCTATTTTGTATTTCATTAAGAAGGGTGCAGGTGTCTTTTGGGAAAGCTACACTGACTGTAGCTTTCTATGGAGTGTCAGAAATGGAGAATTAGATTAACTGTCTATCTGCTTTCAAACCTTGCTCCAGTTCTAAACAAAATCTGTCATGAATAAAGACTGAGAATCAATCAATCAATCAATCAATCAATCAATCAATCAATCAATCTTTTAAGTCTTTATGCATAAAATTAAGGCTGGAGGTTTTGTTGCACAGGATTGTGCCATCACATTAACTCCAAGAACTTTTTTGAATAAAGAATAACCACCACCCCTTCACCCACCCTTCCATTTTGAAAGTAAAGATTTCCCTCTGACAGTTGTCACTGCATTTTGTTCCTTGAAACAACAGCAGTTCCTTCCCCAACACCATTTGATCCTTTGGATGGTAAATGGCTTGGAGGTTTTTGATTTTTCCTGTCAGACAGACTCAAATTCCCTCTGCCAAGCCGTGTACTTCTGGCTCAGATTCTTTGCTGATGGCTTGGTGTGGGCGATCACGTCCAGGAAATCCGCAGTCGTGATTGTGTCCAGCTGGATCATGTGCAAGTTACTGTTACCTAAAGACAAGAGAATGGAATAACTCCTGTTTCTATTACCAAAAGACACTCTTTTGTGTCTATGCCTAGTCCAACACTTAATGTAGGAAAACAGACTAAATGCAGTGAGATAAATTAAAAATTGCATTTATGCTGTGAGCACAGATAATGATGGCTTTAAAAGAAGCCCTGATTTTTAGAAATTTAACAGGGTTTGGAGCTGTAGTTTTTAAAACTTTCCCAGGCAGATATCAGAGCTCCACCTGCTGGAGTTAGAATGTTCATTCCAAGAGTTACAGCAGGAAATCAGCATTTCCCAGGCCAGATTCTCTGCTCAGAGCTGAAGTACCTGGCTGATGATTTTCAAGAGCGTCGAAAATTTTCCTCACTGGTCTCATGGCTGCCTCCTTGCACACGAGTTTTATGTCTGAGCCAGAGTATCCGTTTGTTTCCTGTGAGGGGATCAGAATGATACATTGCAGTTCACAAATCAGACATAAATGGAATTTGCAGGCATATATATTGTATATGTATTTATACAAATATTTGTGAAGTCTACTCCTGTCTGAAATACACGTTTATATAAACACAGAACACACACAAATTTTATTTTTTTTTGCACTGTCCCCTCAAAATTATGTAGCTTGTTATTCTTTGAATGCCTACAATACCTCATAGGATTAAGGAACATACTTGGCATTTTCTTACTAAATGCTAGTTTTCTGTAGGTGAAATAAAACCCACCTTTCTGAGTCCATCCTCAGCTTCCAGTTAATAAAATAAATGTATTTCCTTATGAACACAGAACTGAGCAATACTGTCTCTGTAAACAGATGTAAGAATCTCAGCTGGGTAAAGTAAAATATTTAAGGGCTGGGACCTTGAGCAACCTGGGCTAATTGAAGGCACTCCTGCTTACGGCTGGAGGTTGGAACAAGATTATCTTTGAAGTCCCTTGCAACCCAAACCATTCTAGGATTCTGTTTCCAAAGAATCCAGGATGTGACAAAGGGCTACATGAAGGAAGCTGGGGTGTCTAGTGAATCTCTTCACTGCAAAATGCAGCAGTGGAGCTGTGACAAACCCTCCCTACACAATTAACTGTTCATCACCCTGATGAATTGGAGGTACTCCCAGCTTGGTGAGAGCAGTGATAAAACCTGCTGTTGCTGGATGTCTCCCTGTATTTAAGGCTGAAAAGCTGGCCCAGCAGAGAGGACCAGCACACACCATTTTGCAGGCAGCGCTGCGTGCAGCCGGCGATTTCCATTTGTGTTTGTGTCCCGTGCTCGGCCCCACGTCCCACCAGTGCCCCTCTGGCTGCAGCCTCGGGTGAACTGCGGTGGTGCCCAGCTCCTGTGTGGCAGTGGCAGCACGGAGGTGCTGTCCCAGCCCTGGTCACCAGCAGCAGCTGCAGCCCTGCCCACCTGGCTCAGCTTCACGTAGTCCAGGTCCGTCCGCAGCTGCACGCCGCCGCTGTTGCTCAGAGGGGGCAGCCAGTGCTGGATCATCACCCGCCGCGCCTCCTCGCTCGGCAGGTCCACCAGGATCCTCTTCTCCAGCCGCCGCAGCATGGCAGAGTCCAGCTCCCTGCAAGCACAGGAGCACAGGGAGCATCTCAGTGTGGAGAAGTGGCTTGGACAGCAGGGAGCTGGACAGCAAAGTCCAGCTCCCTGCAAGCACAGGAGCACAGGGAGCATCTCAGTATGGAGACGGGGCTTGGACAGCAAGATCCCTGCCTGTAGCCATCCCAGAAGTAAAAAAAGGGGTTAATTATCCAGTGTATTCCTATTCTAATTCCTATCTGCTAATTGTGACAGCGATGCAAACAGTGACAATCACAAGTTGCAGTTTCCATCCTTCGCCCTGGTACTCATCTGCAGCATGTCTCATCAGCAACCACCTCTCCCTTTCCCCCTCTGCTGTTAAGGAGTCACTGCAAATTGCCTGTCTGGGGCACTCTCAGGACTAATTAATTGCTACTTAGTAAGGGATGCTCCGTAGGTATAAAATCCAGACTGAAGGTCTTGGATGTGAGGCCGTGTATTATGGCAGAACAGGACACCAAACTGAGACTCCTCCTGCAATACAAATTATAAATAATTGTTTACATTATTTATATTTTGTTCTGTTTTTATTTATATTTTTATTATTATAAATAAACTGCCACAAAGGACATTATCCTTATTAAAAATATGTGCAGGGTGACCATGCTGGATAAATGTGTCAGTGAGCCAAAAACTCTAATTCTGTCAACATCAACACTGGGTTGTGTTGATCACAACCCTGATCAACAGGGTTGTGATGTTTTGTCTTAAAAAAAAAAATAAGAAAAAGGTCCTGTACCAATCTTTCTCTACTGGCCCAATTCAGTCACAGACTCCTTATTCCAGTTTAAAATATTATAATTAACAATATAATTTATAATTGATTATAAAATTAAAATATTCCTGCCAAGAAAATCTCATCCAGGGGAAACCCACTTCAAAGTTTCTTGTGCAGGCAGAACAGAAGCCCTAAGCCTCATTTCCACCTGTGCTGGCTGAGCACGAGGAACCAGCTGTTGGAGGGTTGTACCTGCAACTTGGGGCTCCAGGTACACTTAAATAAACCTGCCCCCATCCTCAATTCCCTGGCTGAATTTTTTTTTTTCCAGCAAAGTCAACATTAAAGCAAAAAATAGAGTTTCTTGTTTCTTTCTAAAAGGAAACTCCCTTTCAGTTCACAGGGAGTTCAAAGCCAGATCAAGATGGATTTGTAGCCCAACACCAGAGCTGATTTCTGTCACCTTTGGTGACTTGTCCTTATTTTTTTTTTAAATATCAAGTATTTCTATGACATAGCACATGGTAAAAAAATTCAAAAATGGGCTCCCAAATCCCCACACAGGGGCCTGCCAAACCTTAGCATGCCTGGCTGTCAGCTCTGCAGGAACACAAGTGTCCCTCTCCCCACAATGTTTTGGTTTGGGAGACCTTGTTCCACATGCACTGATCCAAACAATTAACACAAAAATCATAAAATCAGCAGCCCACAGGACAATAGGAATTCACTCAGATCCACCCTTGTGCTTGTAAGCAAGGCCTCAGAAGTAAATACCAGAATTGGTAAATCAACACTGTTGCTACATTGATATTGTCATTATTGCTATATTGATATTTTTATGCTGTACAGTGTTCAGTGCAATGCCTCTGACAGAGGGTCCCACCTAGCACAGACAAAGAACCATGTTAGTCTCCTTTCATCTTCCAAATGTATTTTTCAGCTCAACTTCTTAAAATTGCCTTGCTTGGCTGGAAATAATTACTTTTTGCTGTTAGTTACCCACATTAACATTATCTGTGTAAAGAGGGCAAAAGATTTCAGGGTTTCAGAGGTGCCCACAAAGGTACTCTAAAAAGCCTTTGCAGGTAAAGGACAACCACAGCCAGCCTGCAAATCCTCCAAATGACATTTTCCATCACTCCCTTCTGCTTCAGGCCCCCCAAGAACACAGCTTCATGAGCCCCCTTAGCCATGTTCTGTAAATAAGCCTCCAACAGAAATCTCTCTGCTGTGCCCAGAGGAGCTCTGCTCTGTGGCTGTCCCATCCCCAAAGTGTTCAAACACGGGGTGCTTCAACAGCCTGGCCCAGTGGAAGGTGTCCCTGCCCGTGGCAGGAGAGTGGAACTCCATGTGCTCTAAAGTGCCTGCCAACCCAAACCACTCTGTGATTCTGTGATCCTGTTTATCCAGAAGGTTACTCTGACCTGCTGGCTGAAGAGGGAAAGAAAGAAACAATGTTTTTGTTATCTCGAGTGTTTAGGTTGTTGCTGAATTGTTTTGTCAGTGATCAAATGCAAGGTTAAGTGACATTAACCAGAGCAGAACACAAAGCTCTGAGCCAACCTAAATAGTCTCTGAAACAACAGCCAGTGGAAGTACTGAGAGATGCTCATGAAAATATAAACAAAGCTCTACAGATCCATAAGATGGATGACTTTTTTGCAATTAACATTAGGAGGCATCACAGATTCACAAAATGGCTTGGGTTGGAAGGTAGGAAGGTATTGCTGTGCACCACAGCTTCACCCATCCTGAGGGTAAGGGTGAGAAGAAAAGAGCACTGCAATGAAAACTGAATTAAATGTGCTGATACACTAGGAAACATTCACTACATGATTAAGGTTCTCTTTATTCCTTCACTAACAAGGCCTTTATTTTATTTAATTACATCCAATCATTTCAACAAGCAATGTGTTAATAGAAACACCTTGCAGATGAGCAGGAGAAAGCAGGGCTGGGCAGCAAGAACAGGCTGAAGAGGGGGATCAATAACTGCAGTGCAGCTTAGGACAGTGTAAAGAGCTTTGTTTAGGCTTCTTTTCATTCTTCTAAAAGCAGCTTGGTACTAATTTTTTTTCCCCTGATCAATAAATATCTATGTTAAACAAATCTCTTGAAATCCAGCTTAACAACAAATGTTTGCAAGGGCACAGGGCAGTGCTGTGAAGCCACAGCTTAGGTAGCAGTAGGTCTTTTAAAATTTTGTTGTGAAATATTCCTGTGGAGATCAAGTCTAGGTCTGACAGCAGGGCTAAATGTCACCTAGTACTCATAAAAATAATCTGTAAATATATAGTTGGGATCCTAAAAGAGGTTTAAAACCTGCTGACCTCTCTGGAGGCAGATAATCCCAAATTCCTCAAGGCTGGAGAACCCCAGTGATGTGAAAGCTCAGGCTTTCACCAGGCTTTCCACCCGTCTCAAACACCTTTCTAAACATTTGCCCAGCCTCTTCTTAAAGCATTTTCTCTGTGGTAGGAACATTTCCACCAGACAAGAGAGAAAGTCCAAAAGGAAGTTCCATACTCTCAGGTATAAAAGATTAAAAAGTGAACACCCCAGCTGCCACTCTTGTTCCAACACAGACTGACTGCTTTCCTTCAGGGCAGGTCCCTGAAAACAAAAAATCTTTTTGTTTTGTCTCAACCTTCAAGAAAGGCTGTAGTTTTGGATGTTTCAAGGAAGCAATTTTGCAGAAATTAGAACTTCAGTATTATAGAATGATCAAAAATCATATATGTAAAATACTTTGTATTTTAAACAACTTCCCAGAAAGCTTATTGATTGTGTAAGGCTGATATAGGGTAACAAAACACGTGGAAAAATCTCTCTGCATGGATAATTATCTCACAGGATAATTTAGGAGACCACAGGTTTAATGCACTGCTCAGAGCTTCTTCTAAAAGGGCCACAATGCTGCAATAATGTAAACATTTACAGTGCATTACTAACAGAGAGACAAATGTATTAATACTGTATTAATTATCTTTGAAACTTAACTGTCCACACAGAGAGCAGTTATTTTTTCCAGCATTTTCTTACACAACTGGAACACAATTAAATCTAATTCAGCTCAGTTCCTTTTGTACAGATACTGTAACAAAATGGGGTGGATTTTGCACTGATTTAAATTCATGAGTTTGTCCAAGACATAAATCCCTGAAACCAACACACAGACTTTGCTATCATGGCTATTAAAAAAAGTCCATTGTGGCTCTGTACTCACACTTTTGGGCCAGGGTAGGGACCAGCCTAACTTAGTACAGCTAACTTCTGTGCAAATTTTGTGTTCACACAGCCATTCTTTCATTTAAAGAGCCTGAAAACCCTGGACAAGACAAGCTAGGCTTACCTACCACATGGGACTGATTGAAAATATTACCTTTGAGCCTCAATTCTCAGGCAAAAACTCCACTTCTGTTGTTTAATTCTATCTGCCTGTTCCCTGGCAAAAAGGAGATCAGCTGACAAGAGAAAGAAAATACTACCACAGACTTTCTGAGAAAACATTTGATGATATGCACAACCAAAATGTGCATTTGTATGGTCAAAATAATAGATGCTCTAGGACTTCAGACTTTTTTGTAACTACATAAAAGGAAGCAGCTGTGGTTACACAGCCAGTGACATTCAGACTCCAGACACTCAAAACAGTCTGCTGATCACAACCTGGAGCTCTCCAGTCACAAAGAGAGGCTTTTCCAACATTTGTCCCCGTGGAAACTTTGTAAGATTCAGCCAAAAATCACTAATCTTGAAAAACAATCCATAAATGTAGCCTGTGGCTTTGTGGGTGCAGCTCCCAGCTGGTTTTAGGTGCCCTGCTCTGTGTCTGTCACACTGCAGAGCTGGGCAAGTGTCATCTCATTAAACAAAGCACCTTAAAGTCAAATTTCAAGTTTTGCCACTTGAAATGCTGCTGAACTGCTGCTCCCACGAGGTCATTCCAGGAACACCTCCCACTGGGCTCCAACAAATGACTCCCAGACCATGGCTTGAAGTTCCCTGGAAACAGGACTGCTGTCTTCTCCTGTTCTGACCCAAGCCTGTGCTCTTCTCCATGTGAGAGGGGAATGGACCCACTTAGGTCCATTTGCCTTTAGGGACAAGAGTATCCAGAAATATCTCAGTGCTGTAAGGATCAGCAGCTTCTCTCCTGAGCACCCACAGTTGCCACACTACAAATGTCACCTGCCGTCCTTATCCTCTCCAGCTTGTCTTGTTCCCAAAACACATCCTGCCCATCTTGATGGAACTCCACAGTTCCAATCTTAAACTGTTTTTTCTTCTATACGAAATTGTGTTGAAGAAACTGGAGAATTTTGTCCCTCAACTTTTCTAAGTCACATTTGATACTAATAAAATCCAACATTCCTATTTATGGAGTATCCTTCTAAGCACCAGATGTTTTAAGCACCTTACAGTTGCATGCTGAAAACCCTTCTTAGCTTAAACATAGTAAATAACTTGCCTATAAAGTCAAATACTCCATTTTAAATATTAGCAGCTGGTACGACCAGCATATGTTGACTTTGTTATGGATTATTCTCATGTGACACAAATAGCAAGAATTGAAGAGTTTAAAAGTAAAAGCTCCAAATTAATCTTTAAATGCTTTAACCAAATATCAAGGCTTTTTCTGCAGAAGTCTAAATAAAATCTTTATCTGTGCTTAGAAGCTCATGAAAATGTATTCAAAATGTACTCTCTGGATCTCTTACCATGGCAGATTGGAAGCTGCTAAAACAAATACAAGATCATCAGATCGGGCCAAGCCATCCATCTGCACCAGTAATTCTGTTTTCATCCGCCGACTTCCTTCATGTTCACCACTACCAAGATTCAGAGAAATATTATTTGCTCAGTGCATTAATCATCTTTATTTATACAGTGTCATTCACAGCAACTGAGCCCTTGTCACAGTTTTGCCCCAGTTCAAAGCATGATTAAGCTCCATTAGCTAACATCTAAGCATTAAAATCAAGCTTTCTAATGATTACTTAAATGGACTCTTTTCAGTGCATTAAAGTGAGGAGAATTCACTATTACTGAATCCAAAGAAAATATTTATTTGTTTTTCTCTTCATGTTAATCTCCATGCAAGACCAGCATTTACTGCCAAATAGGGCTCCAATTGATTGATTGACTGATTGATTGATCTACAGCAGGGGATTCTTACAATGTGATAGTTGCCATTAAATAACTGGTACACCTACCTCTTCAGGGCAGCATTTTTCTGTGACTGAATGTGAAGTGGCCAAAAGAAAATAAAACTACTACTGAATTCAACATTTTGCAAAATGTTCTATCAAAAAAACCCAGAAAAATATACCATGCTGATAGGAATTTGGAAAGGGGCAGAGACCACACAGAAAGGATCCTTCTTCAAAAAAGGAGAACTTAAGCAAAGAGCTAAGAACTCTGGCCCCGATACAGGTAATGTGTTTTGCAGAAAACCAGCTGGAACTCTTGGTTCCAGATGTGAAGCTCTTGGAAACTCCTGGATCAAGCCCAGGGAAAACATCAGGACCTTAGATGGTAAAGGCTGCAGTTCAGGTTTAATGACTTTTTTCTGCAAAGGCATTCAAACATCAATGCCAAGTCAGTATTTAATAAGTACATGTAAAAATAAGTACAGCATCTAGGATAAAAGTCCTTATTAGACTATATAACCCAGTGATGTTAATGAGAGCTTTTAAATGTACATATGAAGGACAAATTTGGCTAAACATTTGCATCTATTAAGTGAGAATGACTACAAGTAGCATCTTTACAATAGGACATACTCCCTTTACAAATAGTGAGCATACAATATAGACATACAATATAATATATATAAAGTGATCATGTAATTCACTGTACATAAAATCCCCTGTAATGGGTTCCTAATGGTTGTAACAATATTTTTATATTTCTCTGGCTTCTTTCCCATCCCTAACCTTCTCAATGTGTTTTTAATTATAAACTGTCTTGAATCTTGGATTCAAGGAACAACATACTCCCATGTCCTGCAGCAGGAAGTCCTGACAATGCCACCAAAATCTGTCACTAATGGAAATGCCATTCCACTGTGCACACTCCCTATTTTCTGCTATGCCTGTGTTCCAAGTGTCACAAAACAAGCTGCTTCTCACTTACCTCTAACAATTCACCTGTTGTTTCCCTCACCACTGCCCTTAACTTCCATTTCAAATCCCTTTGAAGTACAGCACAGCTGCTTATAAAGCCCTGCACCTCTCTCCCTCTAGCTGTCCCTTGCTAATTCTCAGAGAAGCTCTCTTGCTTCTCTGCTGTCACTGACACAAGCACCTCTCTCTTTTAATCCCAAAGTGGTCCCACCAGTTACCCAGGAGCAGTGCCTCTTTGACTCATAACTGACTCCAGCTCATCCAGGAAAATCGTGGAAGGAGCGTGGTACCGGGCGAGCTCAAACAACACCTGTCAGAGAGAAAAATGTGAAAGAGAAACTGACACAAGAAGGCACTAAAGTGAACTGGCATGGAAGAAAAACTAACAGCACCCACATCCCAAGGGATATCTGCTGGAAAAAAGCTCTGGGTAGGCTGAGGGTCCCTGAATCCTCTCAAAATCTGAGAGGTTTGTAAAGGAGATATAAAGAACACAGCCTTGTAATCCTGTCTTTATGTGTAAATCTTTCTGTCCAAATCCTATCAGAGTACCCTGAGAATAATGGGATAGAAGAAAATGATCCATCAGAGGATTCTGGGAACTCCTAAATTGTTACTGAGATTAAACATGTGCCTTTTGTTGTTGCTCCATTTGTACTTTTTTTTTTTTAAATAAGGATTTGAGGAAAAAAAATGCAGGTCAGCTGAATCATAATGAAAGAAAATGCACTGATTCTTTTGATAAGAATCAAGCACTCATTTTTTTCATGATCAAAACAAACATAAATTGCTTGAACAATCACAATTTAAAAAATGGACTGAAAGCTGAAACAAAAAATGTGGATCTGCTCTTTGGAGAACGAAGTTTTATCTAATTTTCCATAAACATGGAGAGGCCTGTGTTAGGAGTAAGAAAACACTGTCAGTTCTTCTTGAGTAAAGTTTTAGATTAGTGATACTAATCTAAAAACTCTTTTGAGTTTTTAGATTAGTATCACTAACAATATATATTAGTCCAGCACATTTAAAACTGAACACTTGAAAAAAATAAAATTTTAAAAGATACATATTATTTTCATCACTTTGAGCACGAAACACAGGCTTTAAGTCATTTTCCCAGAGTAACAAGTAGACCATGACCAGCATACAATTTTACTAAAAATACAATATATAACATATATAAAATCACAGGAATACAGTGTAGAACTGAGCAAAACAGGATGAGAGGATATGCCTTCAAATGACACAAACCCCATATATACTTTCCTTTCACCAGCCACATGTGATTTTAGGATATAAATTCACACAATACTTTTCTCAGAGCTCTCCCAGTCCACAATATTACTTCATTTTTTGATTCTGCCATAAGTTTAATTAAGAGTAAAATGCCACAAATTCAATATCAATGCATGTGCTGCAGCACATTCACAAAAGCCTTCTGTATCATGGTGGCAGAAACCAGATTGTCCCCACATACTCCTGCCAGAAAATAAAATTCCAGGAAGCTACTGAGACAAATGTCAAGAGAATCAGTAAGAGAGAAAGGGAATGTCAGAAGAAAAATATGCAATTTTCAAGGACAAAGGAGGCAGGACGAGTAAGTGTGCTGCAGCCATTGCCTACATTTCAAGAGAGACAAACAATGCCATTTGCAGAGAACAGTTTGCTGTGGTTATTTCTTTCCAAGAGCTCTGCATTTACCTGAAGTGCAGCTCAAGAGATGAGGGTAAGGCAGGTTAAGGGCTTGTGGATTTCCACTGAGCTGGTGGATGTTATGGAGAGATTCAGATGGGCAAAGACGCTGCACATGAACACCTGAATTTTTTTGTAGCACAGCCATACAGACTCAAAATGCATTTACCCACTTGCCAGCAAACTACCTTCCTTGAAACAACATTACACCTGGATTTGACTGAAAGATCTTTGTGACATCTTTGCCCATTTTGTACCATGAAGAACAATTAGGAATGTGGGAATCTAAATTACATTTTGCAGGGTACCTAGGAGCCAATGCCTGCAAAATGGATCTGAAGTGCTCTGAAGAGGTCACTAAGCACACACTAGTTTGCTACTCTGACTGTCTGACTCCTGATCAGGCAGTCAAAGATCTTTGCTGCCTTCAGAACATCTGCTCCATCTTACTTTACACAACTGAAGTCCCACAGCAAGAATCCATTATGAGATTTCTGCAGAAGTGATGTTATTCCTGCTTTCAGAACTAGGTATAACCAAAGTCATGTTTTGTCTAAATCAGGAAAGATTATGAGTATCATAGGAACACTTCTTACCAGTTCTGTCCTGAACCCAAGTTCTTCAAGGGGGAACTTGATATTTATTAAAGTATAATGAATGAGAGAGAAATTCTTACCCGGACAAGTTTTTCTGAATCACCCCTCCATTTGCTGACAATGGTGGATGCTGATATATTGAAAAAGGTTGTATTGCATTCTGTGGCAACAGCCTTAGCAAGCAAAGTTTTTCCAGTACCTACAAACAACAGTGTTTGAGAAATTCACTCTCCAAAGAAGTAAAATGTAGATGTTTGAATAAATTCCCCTCATCCTACTACCAATCAGGTAAAACCAGTCAAAAACTCACAGGATGGTTTGGGTTGAAAGGGACCTTTAAATGCCATTGAGTCCAACACCCTGGAATGACCAGAGACATCTTCCACTATCCCAGGTTGTTCCCAGTCCTGGCCTTGGGCACTGCCAGGGATCCAGGGGCAGCCACAGCTGCTCTGGGCACCCTGGGCCAGGGCCTCAGAACCCTCCCAGCCACCAATTCCTGCCCAACATCCCAAAATGTGTGCCTGCCCTGTGGCAGTGCAGCCATGGCCTGTGTGCTGTCCCTGCAGGCCTTGTCCCCAGTGCCTGGGCAGCTCTCCTGGAGCCCCTGCAGGCCCTGGCAGGGGCTCTCAGGTGTCCCTGCAGCCTTCTCTTGTGCAGGGGAGCAGCCCCAGCTGTGCCAGCCTGGCTCCAGAGCAGAGGGGCTCCAGCCCTCAGAATATTTTGTGGCCCTTTCAGGATGATTTGGAGAAACTCAGGTAATACAGAACTGTAAATGCAGATTCTCCAAATCTTGAAGTAGTGCATGCTGAAATGGTCAGATGCCTTCTGTGGCAGGAACACCTAAACATTCACAGGGAAAAACTGTATTTCATTGCAGAGAGAGGCTTTGCAACCTGACTCAGGTGGTTCTTGTGCCTTCTGCCCCCTTCCAGCCACATCCTGGTGTCAAAGTGGGGCAAAGAGGGCAGGGAAGCTGCACCAACAAGGAAAAAAGCCAGCTGGAAGAAGACAAAGCCTCCGCCCCAGTCCCAAAACAACCCCTAAAAGCGGAAGAAACTTTTAACTGTGGAGGTAAGTCCATGGCAGATTTATTGACATATCATAGGTTCATGCCAAACTTGATTAAAATGGTCCAAGCTGAGTAAAAACAGAGATCTGAGTTTTCATTCTCCTGAACTGTTAGTGTAAGTACTGGAAGCACTGTAAGTACTGTAAGTTCCTGGAAGATTTGTATATAAAAATAGCCAAGGCTCACAAGAAAGGCCAGGTTTGACTGTCAGAGATGGACATAACCATCCAACATCCTCTCCTTTTAATTTATGTACAGAACATGTTCCTTTTTAACAATCTGATCTAATTAACATTGCTGATTTATCCACAAGAGAAAACAAGAAGCAGTGACAAACACAAAGGTGTGGAAAAAAGCTCTCCATACCTGGTGGTCCATACAGCAATAATCCTTTCCAAGGGGACAGAATGCCAGTGAACAGCTCTGGATACTGCAGAAGCAGAAAAGTAATCCAGGGATTAAAAATGTATCATCTAAAAGAAACTGCAAGGGATTGTAGTCCTCACCTTCATTGCTGCTAGCACATTCAAGAGACCTAAGAAATTTGAAGAGAGGCATAAAACTACACCAAAACAATGTGACATGTATGATCTGAGTACTGAGAAAAATGCTGTATTTATTATTTGAAATCTGCTTTCAGTGTTTTTGGTTGGTTTTTTTTTTTCAAGTGCAATTGATATGGCATTCTCTTCTGTAAGTCATTTTTCATAGAATTAATATAGGCCAAATCCAACACTTCTTACAATGCCAAAGGTGCCAAAGAATTCGACCTAGCTCATACAATATTAATATGGAAAGGTAATTTTCCTGTAGTAGAATGCAAGTGTCATTTCAGATAGAACAGGAATAGTTCTGGCATGAAACAGGAACACCAAGAGTTCTGACACAAATGGCCTACAAAAGCAGATACTGAGAAAAAAAAATACTGAGAACTCTAAAACACCACTGTAATTGCAAGGAAACAAGCTAACAAGCCCAACACTGGTTTTGTCAGAACTATTTAGCACCTTACCTTTATGGGGTAAACAACTGCTTCCTTGACCAGCCTTTTAGCTGCATCCAGTCCTATGATATCATCCCACTTCACATTTGGCTTATGGAGATAAATGTCCTGCAACACACATCACATCTTGTTAGCAAAACTCCTGCTGCAGTCGGATAATGACCCCTGGCAAAGTAAAAGGATCGACTCAGGGATAAAAGAGTGGTGCTGTTAAGTGATACAGGCTGTATTATTATTTAACCCTAGGTACCAGGGACCTCCCAGGAGGGAAGCTTACACAGCAATCACTTCCCTTCCAGTTTCCCCAGTGTATTCCTAGCAAATGCAGATGCTGAGCAGATCTTCCTCAGGTCTGTTTTCTGTTGCTTTGATTTATCAAAATATCAAAACATATCAAAAGCAACTGTGATACAAAGGTTCACCAACCCTAATATTTTGTCTCTATTGCTGCAAGTGTTGGATGTTTAAAAAAAGAAGTAAAGGTAATAATAGTGACACATTGGTTCAAGTTTACACCCACCAATGGAATTCAGCAATTCAAATTACATCTGAATCTTTGAACTGAAACACCTTTTGACACTCATTCTTCAGTGAATTTTTAAACATGTTTATTTTATAGTCACAAGTTCCACAGCTCACTCATGTGCAATGTAAAAATTTTTTTTTTTTTGAACTTGATGCTTAGTAACTTTATGGCTGGACCTGTTACTTATGTTATTGCATATTATAATGTTAGTACCTATTATTTATGTTATTTCTTGTGTTGTAAGTAACAGTGAAAAATTTCTATTTACTCCACTCTATGCAAGATTTTATATGCTACAAGAAAAGCTGTGAGAAACTCTGCAACAGGAAGAAATTTTTCCCCTAAGAATCTATCAACAGATAGATGGTAATTAGTCTATGCCCTGAAACACTCACTGAATTAATTTCATTTAATTCATCAAACTTTCTAAATCTTCTATGAATCTTTCCATTTGCCTTCATAATATTTTGTGGTTTTGTGTTCCAGGGGCTAATTGTTCTGCAAAAAATCACATCCTCGTTACAAATACTCAGGATAAATTCTGCTTTCCAACAAAAATAGTCCACACAGACTGAAGAAAAATTACATGATTGTATCCAAGGGGAAAAGTTAATACAATTAGAAAAAAATATTTATATAGAATAGATTACACTTTCCCTGTCTATTAACAGTGAATTAAGATGAATCAGATTTCTGCCAGTAAGTAGAGACTTACATAACTGTTTCCAAATTAAATTAGATTGTGTTATGAAATAGATATAACATGCTATTTATTTGTATTGATTTATACAGTGTTGATTACCATAGCAACTAGGAACATACCATAATGGAGCACAATTCAAAAAACACACCATAACAAATAGAAGCAATTTTTTTATTGCTTTTTTTGTTAATGTAGCAGCAAGAACAACATTATTTTAAAGGTCTACCATAAATAAAAGACCAGACAGGAACTGAAACAAATGAGAATTTTCTTACTTTAAGGTTGGAAATTTCCTGAGACATTTCTTAAGTTCTACTAAACGTCAAATACAAAACTTGTGGACCAAGAGCTTGGGCCATACACAGATATAAAAATCAGTCAGCAAAAGTCTTACAAGCTTTTTAGAAAGACGATTATAAGCAAGTTTCCCCAAGCTGACACCACTCATGATATTTGTATCCAGAAAGTCACAACACTACCAAACACTGTGGCGCTGTGAATCCTTTTTGACGAGTGACTCATCCAAAAGTGGCGGATGCATTTGTGCCTGTGCAGCCACAGATCCCCAGCAGACCAGGGCCTGTTTGTTAGGCTACACCTCAACCCAGGAGTGACATGAAATGCTGCTGACAAGGCTGTGGTTCCCTCCAGGGGTCAAGCTGCCCATCCTGGAGGAATGCCCAAGTCTGCCCTGGGATATGGTGCATTGTTGCTGCTGCTCTGGCAGTGCTGGGATGAGGGCACTGCTTGCAGAGCCAGCAGTTCCAGCATCTCCCCACTGCACCGCCTGAGAATGCACAGGGAGTGCACAATGTGCACAAAGCAAGGCACAGGACAAGTGCTAGGCCAATGTCCCAGCCAGGCTGTGACACAGCCCCAGGGCAGTGTCATGTCCTGTCCCCTGTGCTGGCCCTGCTGAGGCACCTCCAGTGCTGGGACAGCTCTGGGACCCTCAGGACAAGAGAGACACTGAGGGGCTGGAGCGTGTCCAGGGCAGGGAACGGGGCTGGGAAGGGGCTGGAGCCCCAGGAGAGGCTGAGGGAGCTGGGAAGGGGCTGAGCCTGGAGCAAAGGAGGCTCAGGGGGGACCTTGTGGCTCTGCACAGCTCCTGCCAGGAGGGGACAGCCGGGGGGGTCGGGCTGTGCTCCAGGGAACAGGGACAGGAGGAGAGGGAACGGCCTCAGGCTGGGCCAGGGCAGGCTCAGGGTGTACCTCAGGAGCAATTCCTTCATGGAAAGGTTTATCAAGCCTTGGCACAGCTGCCCAAGGCAGTGGTGGAATCCTCATCCCTGGAGTTTAAAAGCCAAGTTGATGTGGCACTTGGGGACATGGGTCAGTGCTGGCCTTGGCAGTGCTGACCTGATGACCTTAGATGGCTTTTCCAGCCTAAATGATTTTTTGATTCTAAACCATGCAGGAATATCGGGGTTTAATAGTAATTTTGGTAGATGCTCTCTAGTAGATACATTCAGAATTCAGATAGTGCTGTGATACTGGCACACTGCCCACACTGACTACAGCCCTGTGCCTGGAATGGAAACTGCACCTGAAGGGTGGAATTGATTTCTTCCACCATCTGATCACAGCGAGATAAAACATTAGATAATAGCTGGTTTTAGCTAATATATTTAAATCTCTCTTTCCAATGAAGTATTGCACTTTTTCTGTAGCAAAGAGAAAAGCCATGACAGTCTGCACAGCATGATTAAATTACCTGTTCCACATTAGAAAGGAATGTTCTTAATTATTTCCTCCCACTGTGCATCAGAAAGAAACATCATTACATGTTAAGAAATGACTTTTTGGGGAGCTATGTGGACAGAAAAATAACTTGCACATTCAAGAATGAGCACTATCAGTGACAGTAAAAAGAAACAAACAGCATTCCCAGATGCAAAGATAACCAACATCTCTCTACAAATGACAAGGAGATCTGCTCTTACTTTGCTTACAACCATTGCAAGTTCCCTCATCTCACCAGTCATGCCAATAAAAGCACTAACAGGTTTCAATAATCGTTCCTAAAAGAGAAAAACGTAGATTTTTGTCAGACTGCAAGTACCTTTAGACAAACTATTATGTATTTTTTAAAAAAAACTGATACATTGTAATAATATAAACTTTTGAATTTGCAGAAATATGTGTAATAATACAAATTTTAAAGTAAACCATATTTGCAGTGTCATATTTTCCTCTGACAGTATCTAACCCTAATCAACATTAAAATGAGCAGCTTTCTAATTGCACTTACAGTGCTAAATATGACCTACATAGATTAAGAGGAGTGAAAAATGTAACTGTTTTTCACACTCTCTTTTTGGATAGTTTCTTACAGTGCAGCAAGTTGCCAGGCAGACAAGCACCACGAAAGCTGGATGCACTATTTGAGAATTCTGGCTTGTGTCTGGAGTGTTTACACAAAATTTATGTCAACCATGAAAATTCTGTTGTTGTCTTAGGTGAGGCAAATGCTAGAGACATTCTGAGCTGAAAGGAACCAGGATTTCACCCCCAGAAGTTCTGCAGGTGTCTGAATTTGGGGTTTTTTTCATCCTAAGGCCTCATTTTTACTTTTTGCCTGCTTTCATGTCCAGAATAAACTCTCATCAAATTAGACCACTATCAAGTATGGCTGTCCCTTCAAGACAGAAATACACCTCTCAGAAATCCAAGGCCTTTTTCAGCACTTGGGAACAAAAACAAGTAGTTGCAGTATTTTGTTTTGCTCCTGGTTGTGCAGAACTCAAGTTCACATTGACTGGATGGAAATATGAACAGAAACACTTACTGATGGATCTGGATCACAATTAAGGCTGTTCAAGGGAATTCCATCTCGTGACAACCTGACAGCATCATAAATCATCTTGCAGCAGTCAACTACTTGGCGCTAAAGGAGAAAAAAATGTTGCTGTGGGCTTTACCATGGTGGTAGCACTCTTAAAAATACACTGGACCAAATTTTTCTTGCAATTACAACAGTGTGTTTCCTTAATGCATATACAGTCCTAATTATTGAAAAAATTGACCCCAACAACCGTGGCAGCAATGGGGACAGAACACATAACTCAGTCAATTCAATAATTTAATTGCAGACCCTTTCATGATCTCATTCAGGAATTTTAGATGTATCTTCAATTTTAGTTATTTACCATTGGGCTTAAAAAAATAAATATTCCTCTCTGAGTATGTCTGAAATAGTATTTAATGCAAAAAGTGCCTTCTATGCAAAGAATTATAAATTTTTTTTATACAAAATTATAAAACTGACTCTTCAGCTGACTATACAGAAACATTTTATATAAAAACAGACAAAACCTCCTACTAGTCTATATTTTTGAAAACCTCTGTGCTTTTTTTTCCACATACATATTCCTCTGAGAAACCACATACCAGGTTTCCACCAACCTTTCTTGGGTGAGAGCTGTCTCCTCCAGTTTTGCTGATTCCTGAGATGCTTAAACCAAAATCAGATTGATCCAGAGTATCTACACCATCACTATCCTAAAGAAAAATGCCATTTAAAACAAATGTGTTGCCAAGTAAATGGATTGAAGGTATTACATGATAGGTACCATTCCCTCTCTTCACACAGGCCCAGATGATGCTCCAAGAGAAATACTGATCATTTAAACATCACTGTAGATTTAATTGCACTTCACCTGCCTGGTGACAGCAGTGAAAGCCACAGCTCTGGAGCTCAGCAGTGAAGTTATTCCATGTACTGAGCAGAAAACTGCATTTTACATAAGAAGAAACTCTTACAAACAGTGGAAATGACAGGCCAAGTAAAAGGCACAGCATGTCAACTCAGAAATGAGGAGCTATTTTAGGATTATGTATTCACTTCACAGCAGTTACTGCTGTAAAATCCAAAAGGCAAAGTTTTGGTGTATTTTTAGGGGTAGCAATAGGTCAGAGAAGAGCTACTTTTGATTCAGAAATATAGCCAAGCCCTTTAGAAAAAGGCTGCAACAGACACAGTGCTTGCCCACTAACCTGCTGTTCCTACCCACCCTCTGTAAAGGGATGATAATAAAGCTGATTTCACAGCAATCTCACCAAAATGAGACTCTCAAACCTAAATATTACAGACCCAAATTACTCCCCCAGTCTCAAACAACTTATGCACTGTGAAGAGGTTTACAGCTGATACCACTTCATTCTTTATTTGTTTTTGTTTTCTGGCACTAAAGGATGAATATACTGATATTAATGAAAAAAAAAAACAAAAAAACCACCTCTGATTGCTTTCAGTATATGTTGGATTATATGCCTCCTTTCCCTCTAATTTTTGCCTGTGACTGCCCCCAAACTCATGGCCAAAAATTCTCTCAAAGTCTTGCACCTATAATCCTTAAGTGACAAAATCAGTAAAACCCATTAGTTGCACAATTATTACTTGTGTAACTCCCACCCTCTTGCTGCCTACAGACACCCCAGACAAAATCCCATGAATTTCAACTGTACTACTGCCAAGATAAAACATGTTTAAACCTGTCTGGGGCTGTCCTTGGTGGAGGATTTAGGTTCTCCTGTATTCCCAGGTGAAGTTTTTGATGCTGATCGTTGCACTGTCTGTTGTTTGACTCTTGGTACATTCTGAGAAGAAACTGCTGTCCTAGAATAATGAAAAAAAAAAATCAAGACTTCCCTAACATTTTTTTTTTCTTCAAAATACCAAAAGACTAAAACCCACACCTTTCAAACAAAGCAGGTTTAGGCTAACTTTGCTTCCACTGAAGTTACGGCGTTAATTTCAATCACAGCAGAGTTCAATGCTTACTTTTTTCAAAAACCCCACCCCACTTTACCCACACTGCTGAAGCTCTGTAAATTGTCTGCCTCTCCATCTGGGAAACAAGTCTCTAGTTTCCTCTAGAACATACGGGAAAAATGCACCACAGAGTCAGGAGCATGGCTCTAGGCTTTGGTACTCCTCTGGTATCACAGAGGAGTGATTATCTTAACCACAGTGCATATTTGCTTTTGCTAGGAAAATTTTCTGCCCAGAGAAACACCCCACACATATATCTCACCTTCTTGCTCTTCCTCCACTTCTCAGCTGTTGTTTATTTTCTGCGGATGCAAAATTAATATTAAAATGGAAAATAATTAAGGATCTAAAAAGGGCAACTTGAACCTTTTTTTCCCTTCAAAAATATTCTTAAGCACACAATAATGACCTTGGAAACAATAATGCATAAACAGGAACAGCGGGAGTATAAGCACTGCAAGCTTGCAAAAACTTACTGAAAATAAACTGATATTGGTGAGAGTGCTTTTGCTTCAAGGTTTTTACATTTTAGATCATTCAGTCTTTGGTTTCTCTGCTTACATTTTAAAACCAGTTTCATGTTCACAGTAAAATGGACACCACCAGAAATTAGATTAAGAACAATAATTTAATATATCACACAGAATGTTTATTTAATGCTAATAATTTTTTCATTGCTGAATTGGGAAATATGAATTTGCCTTACTACTCTGAAGGGGAATCAAGTTCAACATAACAAGACAGAATAAACCTCACTTTACAATAGTGTTTATCAAACTATGTTGTCTTTTGCATTTATGTAATTTTAAGCAATTTCTGTCAAAGGAGAGCTTCTTTTCACAAAATGTCAAACTCGCAAAGCCCAGATGTGAACTCCTAAAGCCAAGGGTTTGTATGCTACCAGCATGCCCCTGGTTGTTCCAAAACACCTCTCCTTTCAGCGTCCTCTGTAAAATGCTCTTCCATCCACTCATGATTCCCACACAATAAAATAATCCTTCCCAAACAGCTCTTTCCCTGAAGGAGCTTGGGGACATGGTGTGTTTAGGGGCAGCAGAGCCCACGGAGCAACCTGTAACCTTGTGGGTATATATAACACATTTCCAACAGGAATTCAGCATGGAAGTGACCAACTTTTTACTGTAGGACTTGCCAAGAATGCTGTAAAGAATTCAGTAGGAAGCAGCACCACACCAAGGATTTTATTTAGATATCAAAGTCTGGCAACGTGCACAATTAGGGCATGGTGAATGCTGTGTGCACTGCAGCAGAAGAGGCTGCTTATGCTTCAGGGAAAAAGAATGATGCTTCCCTGACAGCACGGTCACAAACCTGAGCTTTGGTAAGAGCAGACCACTCCATGCCTGAGAAGCTTTACTGACCAAAAAATGCATAATGAGAGCTTTTAAATGTCCAAGAGTGGCTTTTTAGGAATTCTTTTTTACTTAGATCATGGATTCAGTCTTGCCTACTGCTCTGTTTGACCATGATGTGAAAAAAAATGCTTTATAATATCTTTTCACTCTTGCCTCATAACAAATCCTTTTTATTTTGTCCTGCGGGATGGTTCTTCCTCCTTGTATTAACACCAATCCATAGGTTCTAGATGTACATGCCTTTTTCAAGGCAATAATTACTAAACTCTTTAAGCTGGAAAACACCTCTAAGACCATCTAGTCCAATCACTCCTGCAGTGGCCACCACTGACCCATGTCCCACACCCACATGTGTTTTGAACCCTTCCAGGGATATTGCTCCACCACTTCCCTGAGCAGCCTGTGCCGGGGTTTGACAACCCTTCTCATGAAGAAATTTTTCCTGATTTTCCTAAGTCTAATCCAAACCTAGATTCTTCAAGCTCTTCATGACTTATTCTCATACAGTTGTTATTATGGCTTCTCCAAATTACATTTTGTGCTCAATTGCAAAACCCTTCAGGCTCTCAGGGTTATAACAAAATGCTCATATTCTGATTTGCCTTATTCTGTATCATTCATCCACTATTCTCTCCCCATGAGAAGAAAGTGGATAAATATATCTTTGCCATAATGCTTTGTGCTTAGCTGACATTTTCCAATATCAAAGCAGATTTCAAAAACAGAAAAATGCCACCTTCTAGTTCCTTTATATAAAGAAAGAAGGAAAAACAGAAGGGCTCAAAGCCACCTCTCTCAATTCTGGTGTCTTGTGTGCTAGAACTTCAGATCAGTAACTGTAAGGATTGGAACATTAAATGCTGACATACATGACAAGGGCTGTAAGCATAGCAAGGAAATATACGTTTTAGACTTTGGAAACAAAAGATTTGTTTTTGGAACAGAGCCACATACCAGTGTCGAGGACCTTTTTGGTAATTTTAGGATACTTCTGAAATTTTACAAAATAGTAGCTTTCATATTCCATCAAAATTGTCTCAAGATCAACGTTGTCACAAACTTCAAAGCCACGTAAACCTAATTTTGTCTCTCGTTCCAATGCATTTGCAGCATCAACATATCTGGCAATTTAAAAACAAAACAAACAAGGATCAAAAAACTGAGAGTCATCATCTTACTCTGATTTCTGAGAGAAAAAGCAAACAATGGCACTAGTAAGCATATGGTGTCTTTAACCTGTCCACAGTCCTATTTTTACAGAAGTATGAACTCTATTTTAATAAGCTTTGTTGGTTAATCTAAAGTATTTTTAAATTATATAGGGATTTTTTGTTTCAGAAACTGAAACAATTTAGCAAAGCAACTGTGAGGATATCTCATAGTAGTTTACACTTCCTCACATCAACCCAAAGGCCCACACTGTCCATTCAGCCAACAGAGGACAGAAAGATGCAGTACAACAGGTCAGATACACACAATCCCACAAGGATAGAGTGCTATTATTTAAAAAACATACCCTTCCTCGATTAAATAGTGCAAAATTAGAATGAGGAGATTTTTCCGACGAGCTTCTGTTCGCATTTCCTCCTGTGAATTAAGACAGAACTCTAGATCAAATGTAATATTCTCTTTATTGCTGTTAACAACATCTAAATGTAGCCTCTGGAAACAAACAAATTAACACAACAGCATGTAAGAACTGTAAAACAACTCACTGTTAATAAACACAAGGAAAGTGGTTTTCAATCTAATTTTTCTTAAACATTATCAGGGCTACTGGATGGGTAGAAACGTTTTCCTAGAGAAGAGAAAATCATTTTAGGGTTGAACAAATAACTCACTTCCCTTACTATGGTTATGGCTCCCAACATGTTCAGACTGCTGTGAATTTCAGTGCAGGACTCTTGCAGACCTCAGTGCTTCAGGGACTGTGCAAGGAAACCTTGTGCTCCATCCTGTCCTTTCCTTGCAACCAGAAACCTGTTCTCTGAGTGCCTGGAGAAGGGGGGCTGGGGAACAGGTCTGGAATCTGTGACTCTGCTGCAAAGACCAGCTCTAACACTTGCTGACACCTCCCATTTCATAGGCCTTGATGAATAAACACAACAAATGAAACACACACACTGGAAGAATTAATGGGTTGGGACAACACCAAACTTGCACAATTTTCACATAGGACTGACCAAAATCGGGAGCCAACATGGAGAAATTCAACATGGAGTCAGTCTCAAGGATGTCTTGGCACAGAGTGGAGAACCCAAAGTCATTCACAAATTGCTCAGCAATAAAAACAAGGCAGCATAAAACATCCTCTTCTTCATTCAGTGAAGCTTCATCTGAGAAAGTATCAGATGCAATATCAAGTAGAGGAAAAGGCACAGTGAAAACAAAATCATGCAAGATGATGGAATAAAGCCTTTCTCTGATGCAACATGCCATATATGCTCAGTGTCTGCAGAAAACTTCTGAGATTTCTGGGTCATAACAGAAGATGTTACAATGAAAGCTCTAGAAATCAGCACATTGCCTTTGGTGTGCCCCACTGGGACCTGAAACTGTCACCACAGTGAAAGTAGGTATGGCCAAACACACCTTTAGGTAAATTAATGACTTCCCTTCTCTTTTAGGCTGGGAGGCATTGAGATTTGGACTCGATGATCCTCATGTGTCCCCCCAACTTGAGGTATTGTGTCTTTCCTCTGATTCTGTGATTACTTGTGAGGACCCAGTGTGAACAGGAAGGAGTGGCACTTAATGGATGGAGAAAGAGCAACAATTTCTGTTGATTGCACAGCACACACACACCTCTGATCACACTGCACAGTAAAGCTACACAGGCTCCTGCTTCCATCCCCAGCTTACCTCCCTTCTATCCCAACTGAACAGCATCTGTTGTTTTGATTTTTAAGATTTTCTAAGCCTTCTGATGTTTACATTCTTGTAACAAACTTTCTCACACACTTTCTGTAAATAACTTATTGTTTTGAATTCTTTTATGGAGAAGGAGGAATTTGATGGACTGTTGGTTTGTCCAGTGTCATTGGAGAGGTGGCACTTTCACCCTCTCATCTACTGTCACGTTTGGAAATCTATAAATATTGGAGACAGAAAACAAACTTCCCTTTCCCCATACAGCAGCATGTTCGTGTCGTGTTTTTTCATGTCCTATAGTGACACAGCATCCTCATCCCTGCTCAAGGAAAAGCCCAGCCCAAGTGTCACCCCCTGCCTGCAGGTGACAAATGCAGATTTCTGTCCTCTTCATGCTGCAGACAGAGCCCCACCACCTGTATCAAGGAGTTGGGCTGGTCCCTGCCTGTGCCTGGCACACAAAGATGCCAAGGAACTACTACTGACCAAGGCTGAAGTTTTTAAAGCCCACAAGATGTGCAAAAGAAATATATGTACATAAAGACCATTACTCTTTCTGGTCTCTTGGAAGAGAGAACAACCATAGCACACTTCTGGTAGTAGAGAATCACTCATTCCAAAAATCAAAGGTGTTTTTTTGGGTGGTGCAAAACCAATTTACCTCTTTACACACCATTCCTTTGCAAGGTTAGACCTCCCTCTGCTCTGCACACAGCGCTGGGTATCACATGGCATTCCACTGCTAATTTCAACACTTGAGAGAGCATCATCAGCTATCGTTTTATTTTAAAATAAAATCTGCCAGCCTGTAAAATGTACTGGATAGAACTGGGAAAAAGTATCCCAGTCCAGCAGGTATTTCCCGGGATGTTTGCTTCAGTCGTGGGGCCATCTAGTGTCAGGACTAAGGAAGAGCTGGGGTTTCCTCTTAACGTTTCCCGCAGAGTCAAAGCGAACTGGCATTGCACATATTGCAAATAAGATTCGTAGAATGTTCCTTCTGATTTTCTAGAATGAAGGCTAAAACTGGCTGGGGAAAAGGGAAAAAATCATAACCCCTTTCTACCTTTGATACCCGCTTGAGAAAGTGTTTCCAAAAGAAGTTACAATACCACTTCACTGGTGGTACAAAGCTAATTTTTCGAACCATTTTGGGGAGAAAGGAGTGTTGTGTAAATGTTTTTAGACTGGTAACTCTTGAGTGAAGCAGATCGGTTCCTAGGAGGTGCTGCAACAAGAAATGAACCAGTTTTGAGAATTGCCATGAGCAAAGAGAGAACATACACACTTTGAGATTAAAGAGTCTTTTCCTTCTTAATCTTTTGATATGCTGGTGCTTGGATAACATATTTTGAATTGTTGCAATTGTTGCCCTTTTACCATTTCTCCTGGATGACCTGGAATTCTGAAACACATCTGGAGATGCAAGAAGGAAGCTGGAGTCCTTACTTGCTGAGAATCCCACCTGTACATCCTCTGAAATGCAACTGCTCCTGAAGGTTTATGCTGAGAAAGATTAACTGTTGTGTTGGTTAATGTACCAAAGGGCAAGGTTACAGCTACCTCTGAATATTTAAAATATAGTATGCAAACAGAGTGGCCACCACAGAAGACAAACACATCAAGTGTTTCATGTAATAAACATGGATATTCTGACAAGAGAGGAATTACCTCTGCCTGATGGACTGACAGGGTTCATGATCCATGGCTGGAACTTTCCTTGAAAAGAATTTGTGTTCTGGCATGTCATCTGCTGCTGTTCATCCCCTTTTGTTACTTCTGAAATCCCCAAAGCATTTTAAATTCTAGTATAAATAGTGGTACAGTGATTGGCAACACCTCAAATAATTTAAGTACAGACTTGCTTTGGGGGTAGGATAACATTGTGTCTGTGAGCCACCTACTTCAGCCTTGACACAGCAATGTTCTTCTGCTTGTGCTGACCAAACAGAGGGAAAAATGAACCTTTACATCCCAAAAGAGCCCCATCTAAAAATGAGAAGAGAGTTTAGACTGAGAGGTTAATTCTGTCTTTAACCTTTGTTAAGAAGAATGCAAACAACAATCAACTGACAATGACTTATATTAGCATGGACCTGAAAAACAGAACCAAGATATCTCTGGTAGCTCAGTTCTGTGAGTGTTCTATAAACCAAAGAAAAATCTTTTGAAAGGATATTTCAACATGCATCTGTTACCAGGTCATGAATCTGGTGAACCAGTGGCATAGGGATTATTGCCTGAGCAGCCCCACCAATCCTTTCCTGCATTTCACCATTATTTTAGCCACTATTTTAGCACATTCTTATTTCACCATTATTTTAGCACACACTCTTTCCACGAGGCAGATGAGGCTCTGTCTGTATCAGGGTCACCAGCAGCTTTATCTGTCCCCTCAAAGGAGCTCTGTGCTCGCCCTGATCTGCTGTCCTCAGCTCCAGTTTGTCCTCTAGGACTGACCCACTGCACTTATGTCCAAAAAAAGCTCCCTGCCACAGTCCAGGCAGTCACTAACACTGCCCAAGGCTTCTGCTGTGCTTAGGGAGGAAATGACAAATCTCACACAGCATGAAAAACCAGGAGTACTTGCAAGTGCAAAGTTACTTAAAATTCAGTTTAGCTTTATAGTGATCTAGCCTTCCTGTTTAATTAGTATTTAGAATTGCATGTTGTTTATAGCCACTGGTATTTCAATAGATGTTTAAATGTTTAAAGTTTAATAAGCTTCCTTTCTTAAAAGAACAGAAAAACATGTGTAATTAAATTTTCAATTACTATAGGGGGTTTTGGGGTCCATGAAATTAATAAAACCTTAAGGCACTTAAACGTGATCTTGTTTTAAAAACTAAATAGTTGAGCATGTCACTAATTAGCTTCAACACTTACACTGTTATTTTCTTTATTCCTAGCTTAACAAAAGAGTGGCACATATTCCATTTTTTTAGTCATTTTGAATTAAACTCTAATAGAGTTCTGCATCTTAGGTGCAATTGTTTGTTTAGTCATTTCCACACCTTTCACTAAAACGCATTTACATTCTAAATCAACCAAGCCTCTTGTGCAATTTCCTGAAATTAATGGGCCTACTAAAAGATTAATTTAACTCAGTAACATTTCATTATCATTTGACCCTGTATATTCTGCATGAATGTTGCATGCTTGTTGGGATGAAGAATAAAGCTCCACAAGAGTGAGGCATCATCTGGAGAGCTCGGGAATGAGAACTGTTCTGCTTTAGTGCAAGCGCTCCAAGGGCAAACAACTGGGGCAGTCAGGATGTGTTGGGAGGATCTCTGGTCAGGAATTTGGACAGGAGCAGCCAGGTGGCTGTGCAGTCACACAGGGAAAGCACTGATGGTGGCTCACACGCAGCCCCTTCCCTCTTTGTCCTTGGGATCCCAGGATGCTGACAAATATGGAGTTCCTCAAAATCAAGCTGGCACTATGTGCCAGGACAGAGAGGCTTGATGGGCTCACCTAGTTTTCATCCTCCCTCCACCACCCTGTATTCCCACAGCTTTCCACCACCCATAGCCCTTTGGATATTTGCATCCTTGACAGGCTTTTCAGAAGGATGAATGTTCAGTTCTTGTCTGGCTTGCTGACTGAACTTTCTGAGAAACACACGCAGAATATGGAACTGGTGAGTTTTAAACACTGTATAACTTGGCTGCCATTGAATAGAATTTCCCAGGACAAAGAAAGGGCGCTTTGCCCTCCTCTCTCCTCCAAATAATACGAGGCTGCTACAAACAACAGAGTTGCCAAAGTTTTTCAAGGATTACAATGAGCTTTCATAATTAAAGACATACAGCGAGCTCACCAAAGAAGTTGTGACTAGGAACAAGAAGGAAAAAATCCTCTTGGCAGCTTCAGGTGGTTCTTCAAGTCACTAATCAGAAAAAGAGGCTCCAAGCTTCTGCTCCTCTGCAAAACACAAACTACTCCCTCATCTCTATACCCAAATTATTGATACTTTCAAATTCATCCTGCCAAAAAGCTATGGAGAAGCCAGTTTAGCAAAAGCACATCAAACCAAACCCTGTGGCACAGCTGACAGAGCTCTTGAGCTCCAGTTCTCAGTCCCACGAATGTTTCTGCACTTAGAGTCCAGCACCATCTTTGGGAGAAAGGCCATGCAAATCCCCACTGGTGAAGTTAAGAATCAGGTCCCCTTTTCTCCTCTCCTCCTGCGTGTTGGTGCTGTTTCAATACCACACCTTCAGGCTCCATTTGCAGTGGCTGAGGTCTGAATTCACTTTAGGGCTCAGAAGAAGACCATGCTAGAGGATCCCATTCCTAGGCAAACATATCTACCCTATTAACACTTCCTGAGGAGAGGACATTGAGGGGCAGGCACCAAGCTCTTCTCTCTGGTGACCAGTGACAGGATCAAAGGGAATTTCATGGAACTGGGTCAGGACAGTTTTAGGCTGGATATCAAGGAAAGGTTTGTCCCCCAGAGGGTGGCCAGGCACTCAACAGGCTCCCCCAAGGAGTGGTCCAAGGCTGCCAGAGCTCCAGGAGTGCTTTGACAATGCTCTCAAGAACATGGTGCGAGTTTTGGGGCTGTGCTGTGCAAGGCCAAGAGTAAGAATGTGATGATCCTTGTGGGTATCAGAGCAATGATTCTACAAGAAGTTGGTATAACATCTAAAGCTCAGTCTCAGGACTCCTCCCAAAACACCTCTTTTGTGAAAAATCCTGTACTTTTCATTCTTAAGCAAGAAGAGGGATTGGTGTGTGCATGCACAGCACCCAACAGCTGTATGAGAAAGGCTTTCAGCATCCCTGCAGCCTCTTCCCTCTGGTGTAATTCAACCAGCAGATGGAAGCAGAAGAACAGGTTATGAAATTCAGCAAAATCTTGCTGTTTCTTGGCTTTCTAGAGCAAGAACCACAGAATCGTTGAACTACAGGATGGTTTGGATTGGAAGTGACCTGAAGACCACCCAGCTCCAAGCCCTGCCATGGCCAGGGGCACCTTCCAGTACCCCAGGATGCCCCAAGCTCCGTCCAACCCGACCTGGGGTGGGGCAATACAGCCGTGACTTTTTCAAACAAGAACGAATGGAGGATGGGATACGGATTGTCTCCTTCGGCCGTGCCTACTGCTCCAGAACCACGCAGAGAGAGGGGCTGTGAGGGATCCGCGCCCGCCCCGACCCACCGGGCCCATCGCCGCCATAACAACACCGACCCCCGCGCATGCGCACAGCGCCCCGCTCCCCGTTGCCAAGGCAACCGCGACGCGCAGCCGCCCGCCCCGCCGGTTCTCACCGCTTCTCTCGCCTGGTGGGTGGTTCTCAGCGTCTCGCAGGAGAGCTCCATGGCAGCAAGGGGGGCCGCCGGGAATGTTACCGGGAACACCGCCGGGAATAACGCACCGAGCGCCCGGACCCGCACCCCGCCGAACCCCAGGGGGAACTGGCAAGCCCCGCCTCCCCAGCGCAGCCAATCGAAACATCGGAAGGTGAAAGATTGATTGACGACCTGCCCAATCACGAGTAGAGGAGCGTGGGTGGAAGGCGGCGCTGGCCAATGGGCGCCGGGCTCGCCTGGGTGGTGCGGGGCGGTTGGGCGGGGCTCGGGCTGAGGGGATGGAGCGGTACGGCCCCAAAACAATCCAAAACGAGCCAGACCGACCCAAAACAAGGCGAACCAACTTAAACCAAACCAAATCAACCCAAAACATGCCAACCCCAAACAACCCAAACCATGCCAACCCAAGCCAAACCAACCCCAAACAAGCCAAACCAACCCAAACCATGCCAATCCAACCAAAGCCCACCCCAAACAAGCCAAATCAAGCCAAAACAGCCCGAATGAGCACAGCCCAGCTCACTCCGTTGTTAGACACGCCCAGCTCGCCCACACAGCTGAGGTGTGCCTGAGAAACAGCAGAGTGCAGTTTGCCTTTCACATCAAGGATGCACCAGTGGGCATTAAGATGGAGATCAGCACTGTGGGGAAGCGCAGGGCTGTGGGAAGCGCTCTCTTTGGAGCACAACTCGGCTGCCTGGTTGCTGCAGCCTCCTGGGGTTCAGGGTGCCAGTTATTCGAGAGGTGAATTGTGCCTGTTGGATGTGGTCCAGCTTCAGTCCAGCTGGAGGAGAACCTAAAGCTGAGTGTCAGTACGCCTACCAAAACTCCTCTTGCATGAGGAATCCCGCGCTTTTCTTGCACATTGGGAAGATGAATTGATGGACACATGCACAGCTTTGTGGGAAGAGCTTTTGTTATCCCTGTTCCCAAATCCAACAGCTGCTCAGTTCTTGGACAGGGTCACAACCAGGGTTCAGGGTTCTTACATTGTGCAACACAACCTGATCTACTTGACCACGGCAGGGGGATGGAACTGGGTGAGTTTTAAGGTCCTTTCCAACCCAAAATATTCTGGGATTCTATACCACACTTGCTTGTCATCGCAGGTCCCCAAGTGGGTAATAATTAGCATTGACTCCATGATTCTCAGAAGGCTGATCTATCACTTTATTATACTCTACTCATTAAAAAACCCATCGCCCTCACAGACATTCAAGATACAGGTTGACCCAATTGGTCCTTCGCTCCAAACACCATCACCATTCACCAATCAAGAAATCACTCTTTGGCAAACAAATCTCCATACCACATTCCACATGTTCACCACAAGAGACGCAGAAAGTGAAGATGAGAATTGTTTATCATTCTTTTCTCTGATCTTCTCACAGCCTTTCCCAGCACAAGGCCTAGGAAAGTTGTGTATTGCTTTTTGTGGCCAGAGAGCTGCTCCCACACTTGCTTAGCATTTCATCCTCAAAATATATGTTTTTTTCAGACATCCAGATCTTCTTCCAAAAATACTCCTCAGTATAACCGTCAGTACTCCATTATGTCTTTGTCCTTTTTGTGTCACTCTGTTCCCACTCTGGAATGTTTCCCCAGCCCTTTTCAAAAACATTCCCAATCTGGTACATGCCAACACAGCCTTCAGTGTGTGTTCACAGCTCAGGTAGCTGTGCTGTAAATGTATATACATTCATCCTGTCAAGGATGCAATTTAAAACATGTTTTTTACTACATTTGTCCCTTAAAACATGGAGTTTTCCAAAGTGGATCAGATTAATATTTTTATAACTAAATTAGGTTCCCTCCTGTCAGAATGTGTGCTTAATTTTGTGGCCTTAATGTTGTAGTAGAGTGGTAATGCGTTTGTTTTTCCATTACCATGGGGTTCTTTCTTTATGGCTCTGAAAGAGAAATTCCTGTAATTGAAGTTAGAATTCAAGCCATCCCAAGTTAATCACTGTTGGGAGAATAGCTTGGGTTCATGGCTGTGCTTGACTGGAGAGTTTTCCATCATTACTGTTAAAGGGGTAATCCTACATTAACATGTAGTTTCCTATAGTTTTGATGGATAAAGAGACTCTTCAAATCCTTTGAACAAAAATTGAGGGTAATTTTCACAAGAACTGTCCATAGAGGCAAATGCTCACCCACAGTTAGGGAGGCTGTGTTCCAGACTGTGAAATCTAGGCCTACGTCAATAAACATAATTTAATAAAAATAATAATGATCAAGTAAGCAACTTCATAGCAAAATTTAAATATTTTGCCATTGCTCTTATTACCAAAATATAGGTGTATCACTGTGGTATGTTAGGATAGGCAGGCAAAATTAATATTTCATGATCAAAACTTATTTATATATATATGTATGTATATATTAGGTCTGTAATTTGGATTTTTCTAAACTTTAATATATCTATTGTCAATGAAGTTATATATAACTATATTCATCATATCCCTTTGTTGCCTTTGTCCCAACCTGGAAATGAAACTTGGGATAATTTTAGTAAGGAGGTAATATAAAAGAGGATGAAGGCCTTCAGGGGCAGTTATGGAAAGATGTCCGCAAAAGCCCACTCCCCTCAAAAGTGAGTACATTTTATAGGTTTTAGGAAATTAGCATAATTGATAAAAATCACCAATTAGGAGGACAAGTGGTGGTGCAGTCCCCCCCAGGTCAAGCCCCTTCTCTGCAGTACCCCCCTCAGCACTGGCTGTACTTTGCCCATGAAAATCTTGAAGGGCTGTACTTGGCCTTGGCTCCCAGGAAAAACCAAGATAACAAGGAGCCTTGTACCTCCCGGGCTTGGAGCTCTGGAATTTGTTTTGTCTTTCTGCTTAGGGAAAACCCACGGGAAAATACTGGGAAAACTAGCTACTAATACAATAAGTGACAGAGTTACAAATACATGTGTAAAGAATACATCTATGAAGAGGACATAGAAAAAAAAGGCAAAACCCAAATGGCATCACCTTGACAGAAGATTAAGTCCCCTCCAAACTCTGTTTTGTCAAACAGCTGCATAGAAAATGCAGATACAATGCAGGCACATAAATAATTTCTTTCCAATAAGCAGAATCAGAGAACCCCAGGATGGTTGGGGTTGTAATGGACTTTGAAGATGATCCAGTTCCAATGCCCTGCCTCCGACAGGGCCACCTTCCACTAAACCAGGTTACTCCAAGCCCTGTCCAACCTGAGTATCCAGCTTAGAGTAGTTTATCTTATAGCCAGAGCCCACATATTTTTTGTCAGCAGCATGATTAGGGTGTCTTTCGGTGCCTCTGCCTTGACAGCTCTAGACCTCACACAAGAGGGTTGTAGGCACTGACCACCACTTAAATATTTTTGCCATTCACTTACAATGTTACATTGAAAAGTACATGACTGTGGGATATGAGAGACGATGGAGAAGGTTAAGGCTGACCTCATAAAATTCTTTCCTTTAAACACAGTACATCCAAAACAAATCTACTTTGCCAGTCACCTCAGCCCCATCCCTGCCTGCACTTCACACTCTGTAGTCTATTAGCAGCTGGTTAAGCAGCACAGGAGGGGCTTGATGAGGTACAATGCTGATAAAAGCAATTGTTGCAATCCTTCGAGCAGCTGTAGAGTGGTTTTGTTTGTTCTTCTGGGCTTTTTTTTTGTTTGGTTTTCTTGTTTGTTTTTTTTTTTTTAACTGCAGTGTTTGTGGAAGATTGGGAGGGTTTATTTGGATGTTCAGATGTCTTTCTGTAGTTAACACAGCTGTGGGAACAGGCAGTGCTTATATAGATGTACTGTGTATAGCACTAGAAAGATTACTAGAAAAGGTTGAAACCAGATGGGGATTTTTCCCCTAACAAGCCTCAATTTAGGGGGCAGGTTGCTTAGCACCTGTAGGCTCGTCCCGTACCCTAATTAGAGCCTGCTGGGGAAGACAAAACCCCCAGCGACTAATTGAGTGTTTTTCTGAGAGATAGCTGTGTGGGGGCCGGTCTCCTCCTCCAATGGCTGATGCGGGGCCGAGTTTTAACACTAACACAGAAAATTCAGAAAATGCTCAAGAGAAGAGCCTGGGAACAGGTTCAGGAGATGCAGCAGCAGGTTTAGTGAGAAGGAAGAGGAGGAGAAGAAGAAAAGGGTATTGGAGATGGAGGTCCAAGAAGAAGCAGAAGTTTTACATCCCAGAAGAATTTCTCACATTCGAGGTAGGTTTCTTAAAAGTTTGGTGGAAAGAGAAATATTGGAAATGTTGAAATTTAGCAAAGATGACTTGGTAGCTGTGGAGTGTAAGCCTGGAGTTGATGTGTTTGTGAGGAGTTATGATAGAACAGGATTTTGAAGAACTAGAGAGGGAGGTTAATTAAAAGTGAGATTAATTCTAGTTATTGGAAAAACAGAAGAGGGAGATTTGAAAGAAATTTTTGTGTGAAGATAATGGAATGGGGGAGAAAATAGCCTATGCCCTATGAAAAAAATTGAGGAGGACCAAAAGTCCTTTTTAAATTTTTTTTTAAAAATTTGGGTTTTGTAAATTTTTTGAGAATAGGGCCTCAGAGATGTGTAGTAGAAAGGCTGTGAGGGAAAGAGGAAAACCAACATATGATGGAGGAACAATTCAGTAAAATATTATGGCAAGCTGCTATGTAAACTCATGTTATCTTATGCATGTGAGATGTATAAAAATAGCATTTGCTCTCTGCCCACAGATATTGGGGATAAGATGAATGGAAATGTTGAAAGATGTGGTTGTGAAGTGAGAGGTGAGTGTACACTAGAAAAGAACCCTGGGCTCTGATGTGAGCTTGAACACCGATGTCCTTCCCGGTGTGTTTGAAGGAAGGAACACTTGAGGGTTTGTTAAAAGAACAAAAGAAGGCTTTGGTCTGGTCATGCTTTAATGATCTAAAGGACTGTAACCTACAGCTTGCCCCTTTAGTCTGATCTTGAATTGGAGGGGAAAATAAGCATTTGATGGACTTAGGAATTGAACTCAATGCAGTGGTGTGGCAGATGGCATGTTTTATCAGCTTGTTGATTCTTGGTTTTGACTAACAGAAGGGGTTTGAAATTAATGAAATCCTTATGTTTAAATCTTCAGGAAAAGAGGTGTCATAGGACCGAGCACAAAAGCTGTTAGTGCAGAGGTCTAGGTATCTGTGCTTGTAGTGGGAACCTTTGGCACATTTAAGGGTTTATATTGGAGTAAATAGTAAATAAAAAGGAAAGCCTGTCTCAGCAAGCTGTTGCAAAATTACAACTAATGACGCTAGTTATTGAATTCCTTGGTGTCCAGGTTTATACCAGCATTAAGTGCTCATAGGTAGTGTGTGTGGCAGGGATCAGTATCCTGCAGAAAAGGTCAGCTGTTTGTTCCCAAAATTACCTGCCAGCATCCCTCCTGGCAGAGCCTGCTGCTGATGTGTGACCTGTCCCTTGGCCCACAAGTTACTGCTGTAGTTGCTGCTCTGGATGTGTCAATCATGCAAAACTAGCTACCTTTTGGTTAAGACAAGCAAATTTGTTTTGCATTTCAGGCCTCTTTTCTTTTCCAGTGTGTCTTTATATTCTTGTTTGGGTTGCGCTGGCTGCTCGCCTGTTTGTTGGCTGAGTCTTTCCTATTTTTTATTGCAATAAATCGGTTGTTTGGTTTTACAGCCAAGTTGCTGATGAAACTGAATATTGTGAGTAGGTAATTATTGTGACTAGGTAATGATCTCTGGCTGCTTTTGAAAACAATATTCTCGGCTGCACCTCGATGTTTATTTTTGTGTAAATGTCTCAACATTTACATTCCTTACAGCAGGAAACCCATTATCCAGTTTTTGAAGCTTACTGCTGGTGACATTTTCTCTTCATTTTTTATTACTAAAACGTGCTGCATCATCATTATAACACAAATTATGAGTGCTCTTGATTGGGTGGATAAACTGGGCTGTAAAATCAAAAGCTTTCTGTTTAATCCACTTCAATTGCAAACTGGAATATGTTCTATTTATTTTATTCTATGATTTGCTGGTTTGGTTGGTTTTTCTTCTTCGTTTGTATGGTTTTTAATGGAACAATTTAGTTAAAGGGTGGAATGTTAATTCTGGAGGGGAAGAAACATGGCAGGTGTGTCTAGCTCCTCAGTACAAGAAAGACAAGGAGCTAATGCAGAATATCCAGTGCAGGGCACAAGGATTATGAGGGATCTGGACCATCCCCTGTGATGAGAGATTGCAAGACCTGGGCATAATTAGTCTAGAGGAGACTGAGCGGGGTTCTCATTAATGCAAATAAACATCTTAAAGGCAGGTGTCCAGAGAATGGTGTTGGACTCTTTCAGTGGTGTCCAGCAACCGAATGAGGAGCAATGGCCACAACTGAAATACAAGAAGTTTCAGTGAATTTCAGCGTGAGGAAGGAACTTCTTTATGCTGAAGGTGGCACAGCTCTGGTAGAGGGGTTCCAGGGAGGTCGGAGAGTGTCCCTCTGTGAGACATTTCAAATCCACCTGGAGTTCCTGTGTGACCCTGCCTTGTCAGGAGTTTGGTCTGGGTGATCTCCAGAGATCATCTTTATTTTGTGGTTCTGTGATCCCCCGGGATCATTTCCAGAGCCACTTGAATTCTTTGCACCCTGGAGCTGCTGCAGGAGCACCGTGTAATTGGGGCCGGTACCTACGGGCGTGTGTGTATGCAGCTGGATTACTTTTCCCTCTCAGTTCCCAGTCTGTAGCACTGCGGGGCAGTTTCCCCTCAGGGTTCCCGGTGTGTTTCTACTACCCTAGCCCAGTTTCCTCTCAGAGCTCCCGGTGTGTCTCTAACACTCGAGCCCAGTTTCCCCTGAGGGCTCCCGGTGTGCCTGTACCTCTCTAGCCCAGTTTCCCCTGAGGGTTCCCAGTGTGTCTCTACCATTGCAGCCCAGTTTCCCCTGAGGGTTCCCGGTGTGTCTCTACCACTCTAGCCCAGTTTCCCCTCAGAGTTCCTGGTGTGTCTCTAACACTCGAGCCCAGCTTGCCCTGAGGGCTCCCAGTGTGTTTCTACCATTGCAGCCCAGTTTCCTCTGAGGTTCCCGGTGTGTCTCTACCACTCTAGCCCAGTTTCCTCTGAGGTTCCCGGTGTGTCTCTAACACTCGAGCCCAGTTTCCTCTGAGGTTCCCGGTGTGTCTCTACCACTCTAGCTCAGGTTCCTCTGAGGGCTCCTGGTGTGTCTGTAGCACCCTAGCCCAGTTTCCCCTGAGGGTTCCTGGTGTGTCAGTACCACTCGAGCCCAGTTTCTCCTGAGGGTTCCCGGGGTGTCTGTACCCCCCTAGCCCAGCTTCCCCTCAGGTCCCCCCGCCCTTCCCTGCCGCCCTTCCCGCCGGACCGCCCTCCCCGTCACGTGCCGGGAGCGCGCTCCGGGTGCACGATGATGGTGGCGGCGGCGCCCGGCGGCGGCGGGTAGAAAATGGCGGATTTCGAGGAGCTGCGGGTGAGGAGGAAGGAGGGAGAGAGGTGGCGGCGGGAGCAAGATGTCGGTGCTGGGGGGTGCGCACCATCCCCGGGGTGGGAGGGAAGGAGCGGGCCCGCCCCGACTGGCCGGGGGTCGGCGGGGTCTGTCTGGGGAGACCCTCCCTGTCAGTGCCCGGTTCCCCGTCCCCGCCGCGCGGGTTCTGCTGCTGCTGCCGCCGGGGAGGTTCTTCGCTCTCCTCCCGACATTTTAAAAGCCATCTCGGCGCTGCCGAGCGGCCCCAGGGCTCGAACGGCTCCTGCTGGGCCCCGCGCTCCGTGCGGCTGAAGGGAGGGCGGCGAATAACCACCGGGCTGTTAAAAATGCTGATAGTTGTGGAATCTCTGGAAATCCGTGGACCGCTTTCCATCCGGGAAAGCTGTGCTTGCCCTGCATGAAACCCAGTGTCGCTATTCAGACTTGTTTTGTCTTCGCTTCATTATATTTCATATTGTCGTGGTGGGCTCTCTGTAGCAGATTTGTCGGTGTGTGCGTGCGTGTCCTTTCATTTTGTTAAGGTGTGTACACAAAGAGCCGACTGCATAGCTGGTGCTTTTCCTCCTGTTTCCTGAACAATCCGCTGTTACTTTTGTGTGGAAGAGGGAGGCTGTCTTTCAGCAGCGTCCACAGCTGCAGAAGTGGAATTCTTCGTGGGAATTCTGCGTGCAGGCCGCTCCCCCCCACCTGGACTTTGTTACAGGAGGGAATGAAAAGCTGATTAAATAGGAGCCACTGTGAGTTGGGCTTTAGTGGAGAGGCAGAGCTGGTGTTGGTGTGACCAGTGGGAAATGTGCTGCAGCCGCCAGAGAATTTCCCATGCTGAGGCTTCTTCCAGCACTAACAGTGGTGGTGGAACTGAGGAGCTCACTTATGAAAATACAGTGGAAGGAACTGAGTTTCTTTGTCTGAGGACAACCGTGCTCTGTCTCCGTTTTAGGTTTAGGAATTGTTGGAATTTTTTTTTTTTTTGGTAGTTGAGCCTTGTGTTGTTGGGGGTTTTTTCCCCCCCTTTAAATGTATTTTTGTTTATGCATTTTCTTGCTCCGTATCTTCACCCGTTCTCAGCCCTCGTGCCAAGGTTTCTCAAAGGGTTTGGCTGAACCCCCAGTGTAAACTTTGTGCCAGTGGTGACTCTTTTATCTCTTCCTCTCCAGTCTTGAGGAAGAGCTGTGATCTGTCTCTCCCAAAGTGCTGTAATCGCTTATCTGGATATCCATAAGTATTGATAGTCTCCCTCAGGGTCAGGGCGTTCGGTTCCTGAATACCTTTAAAATTTACAAGAAACTGAGGCGCATAGGTAGATGTAATGCAGGAAGTATGGAGGGAAAAGGGAACTGAGTTTCAGGCCAACTGCAGGGCTGCCTTTTCATCACTCAAGTGGTGCCACTAGTTTAAAAAAAAAAAAATTCGGAAGACATATCATTGAGATTCCCATTCATCTTATTTGTAAACTGGAGTGCTTGTGAGATGAATCTGTTAGCCTGGAGCTTCTATAAATGTTCAGTATCCATCTGATAATAATTCATGGCCTGTTGTGGGAAAGCTCTAGGTAATTTTTGGAAGAGAATGTAATTGTCTGCCTCACATCTGCAAGGCCATGGCTGAATTTTTCCTTTTTTCTTTTTGTATTTGAGGATGCATTTGAATGTGTCTGCTTGAATACCACGTACTTGGTTTTGAGGCTTAATTTTTTTTTTTCAGACAACCAAATCTTCCTCACCAAAGATGGAGAGATTCTCCCACCGCCAGCAGATTTTGTGAATTGACCTTTAGGTGTGATCTGAAACGGCTGCTTTATAGATCAACCTACTGAGTGTTTTTATGGCCGTATTGTTTGCTGCAGTTTCCTGTAGTATGTCATCTCTACCTGCTTTATAAAAGGCCACTTGGGCCATTTTGAGAGTGGAATTTATTTTAGTAATTTGTTAAGGACTGTCTGAAGACAAGAGATCAAAGTTCTCTCTTAAACCCTGTTTCTTGAGGGAAACAGGCACAGCTTTTTTTCTTTTTTTTCTTTTTTTTTTTTTTTTTTCCTGGGCAAAGGAGCATTTTAATATCTGTTAGGACTATCCTTGGTATCCTCTCTATCTTCACAGTAAAAGTTCTGTGGAGTTGGGACCCAAGGGTTATAACTGAGAGACTGTAGTGAAAGAAACCAGACTTCAAGAAACCTACTGTTACATCAGGCCTTTTGGAAATCTTCAGTTTTGTTAAAGGATTTGCTGCTTTTCAATATATTGGTGAAAATGTCTAGTGTAAGGCTTACCCTTCCAGACCATGTGATGAAGCTTTTATTAGCTAGTAGTGTTTATTGATTTCTGTAGATGACTGGTTTCTGGAGTAATAGGGAGTGGCTCAGAAGATGGGGAGAGCGTAAGTGTCTAGTTATAGATTGTTTTGAGATACCATTTCCAGAGCTGCTGTTCACAGATGTTTTTTTAAACCTGGCTCCTACCTTTATCCATAATCCCCTCTCCAGAGCAGCCCAGTAAATGATGAAGGAATTACTCAGGCACAGGCGGATGTGGAACAGAATCATCAGTCTGGTGTGGAGGCCAGAGATGACATTTTTGAGCAGAATTGGCCCAGAAGTGGGGAGCTACACCTCCTTCTGAGAGCCATCTGTGAGACAACAATTCCAGCTCCCAACAGATTCTGAGCTCTCCAAGATTTAGCTTGAAGCTTGTTGAATCTCAACAAAATACTGCAGATAAGAGGATCAATTACATATTATTTAGTATTCTTGGGTCCCCTGTGTTTCTGCTGGCGTCCTGACTCTAAAATGGAAACAAAAACTGTGGAGTCCACACAGTCTTTGAAACAGATCTCTAGTTTAGGTGACAGCATCAGTCTCATAGTTCGTGTTTAGTCATGTTTTGAAATAATTTGTTAGTGTCATCTTTGTGGGGCAAAAAAGAAGGCTCTTTATAGGCAAATGGCTCTGCCTGTGCCAAAACTAATCTGTGACACCTGTGATCAGTTTAATAGCCATTGTGGAAAAGAACTCATTTGGTTGAGAAGAGGTGGAAGCGTGCTAATATATCCTTTCTGGCAGGAGAGATTGCGCAAAATTTACTGGAAAATCATGTTTATAAATGCTGGAAGTAGGTCCCACTTTTACTTTTTGCTCTTGCACACCCAGTACAGAAGACACACGATTCAAATGGGAGGAGAAATGTTGTTCGGATACCATATTAAAATACAGAAGTTGAAGACTCATTCTTTTATACATTAGATCTCTTGTTCATACCAGACTTGGTGCCTTTCCACTTCACTTGCTTTATTTTTCCAGTCTGGAAGAACAGTGTAAGTGACTGCCTCACATTTACCAGGTGAAGCAGTGCTTAATGTTAAATTGCTAACAAGAAAATGCTGAGAGCCGTTTTCATATGTCCTCCTCAAGGTCATTGACAAACACTGTTTTATTTTATCTGTGTTAATATAATTTTATTGTCTATGCCGACCAGTTTTTGATGTAGAAATCAAATTCCTCATCATGATCTGGGTTAAACTTAAGATGGTGAACAGAATAGATGTGAGAAGTTGCTGTTGGTACTGTCATGATCCTTAGGCTGTAGTTAAATTGAGTGTATTAAATAACATAAATGCTGATAAAATACTCCTAATAGCCTGTGATAATGTGCTGTTACCTTCTGTCTGTACGAAATTCCTGTGTGCTCCATAGGTTCACAGTTGGTATTTTAGATCATTGATGTTTATTGAGACACCTTAAAAGTTTGTTTATGTAAAATCATTAGCAATTAACTCATTGTGCTGAGATGCAGTGCTGCGGAGAGGAAGGAGATAATGAGTTTTTGGGTACTCTAAAAAAGAAGCTGCAATGAAATGGCTAAGCTTTGTTTTGAATGTCTTAAATATTTGTGTTTGTTTAACTTAGAATTTTTGTTGTTATTAAGAGCATGCAACCTTGGCGCTAATTCCTAATTAAGGAGCCAGACTAGAGTCTGTGCAGAGGAAAATCTCCATAATACTGAGGATCTGGTGGTTATGATTTGCACTGACTGTGGTTTTCTTTAGAGCTGCTTTTGCTGTCCTGTACTACTGACACAGATTTCAATAATGGCATCTTCATTTTTCCCTGTGACTTGCATTTCTTTATCTGTGGTTACATCAGTTTGAGAAAACACTTCCACTCAGCAGAGAGATCTTCAACCATCCCAGGACACAAGTTGTTTTTCCTTACTATCATTGCCCATTCCTAGCCTGCTGGAAGTCTTCAGGGATACAAATCTGCTGCAGAAGATGTCACAAATGTACTACTTTGCTGAGTGTCCATGAAAGGGCTTAAAGTCAGGAGTGAGGATTTGTGGAACCTGTCCTTGGTGTGTCCCTCCTGTACAGAGCGTTCAGACACCGTGGGGATTATCTGGAATCCAGTGGGGCTGAAGCTGAGCTCTCAGGGGCAAGCTGACCAGTACTTCTGAGTGGGCTGGATTGCTTCTGCATCCAAGTGTCCAGTTGGCCACTCGAGCAGTACTTGCCTTAAAGCCACAGTTGGTGCTGCTTATTGTAGGGCATGTATCAAGAATTAAAGAGGTATTTTCAGCTACCTTCCACTGAGACATATCTAAATATATATGCATATGAAGAGAGAGAGATGTAGAGTAACTGTTAATATTGCAGGGGAGTGTGGAGAATCACACAGCTCTTGTTTGGAGAGATGTTTGATCCCTTACTTTGCTTTGAAACACGCCTGCCCCTTAATTTCAGAGGTATGTCAGCATTTCCTGGGCTCCTTAACATCATCCTCCCAGGGAAATTAATGCCATTCCAGATACACCTACGTCTTAATGCTTTAGACCAGTGTTTCTGCTGATGAATCATGGTTGCTAAAGTTTAACAGTAAGAAACAAAAAAACCTATGAAACTTCTTATAAATTTCAAGTATGAATTTCAGGGGGAAAATATTTCTGGAATATAAAAGTGCTGGAATTACCCAGTCTGATTTCCTTAGAGTTCTGTCGAACTACTTTGTGTTCATGGAGTAATGTTAAAACTAAAATGGCTTTGGTTTTGTGTTAAAAAAGCTTTTTTTATTGGGCTGTGCAGCTGTAAAGAACTTTTCTTAAGAGAAAATGTCATCTACATGACACAACTTGAATGTCTAATCGTAATTGAGTGATGCGAAAAGCATATTAATAACGAGGCTGCAGTCTTCTGCAATATGCTGGGAAACCAAAAGAAAGTAATTTGGTAAGGGTTTGTTGGAAGCAGTGTCTGCCTTGCACCATGATTATAAATGTTCTCAGACATACATAAAAACCATAAACATAACAGTTTAGTGATGATAATGAATGTCCACTCTGTATAAGTTCAGAATCATAGGTTTGGTTTGGATGGGGCCTTAAAGCTTCACCCCCATGGGCAGGGACAGCTTCCACTGTCCCAGGCTGCTCCAAGCCCCATCCAGCCTGGCCTTGGGCACTGCCAGGGATCCAGGGGCAGCCACAGCTGCTCTGGGCACCCTGGGCCAGGGCCTACCCACCCTCCCAGCCACCAATTCCTGCCCAACATCCCATCTGTCCCTGCCCTCTGGCAGTGGGAAGCGATTCCCTGTGTCCTGCACCTCTATCCACTGTCTCGAGTCCCTCTCCAGCTCTCCCAGAGCCCCTTTAGGCCCTGGCAGGTGTCTTCTCATATACATGTTTGTTATTGTTTTAAAGGGAAAGCAAAAACAGGTTTAGAGGGAAAGTGTTGAAAAAGCTGCTGTTCAGATACTACTGTAAATCTTGCTTTTTGCAAGTCTTCTTTCTAAAGCCTGTGTAACATTTTTACATTGGTGGACAAAACAGTGTATATGTTTTATATTTGCAAGCATTTTTAATGTGGGTGTTAATTTAAAATTTTGATGACTATGGTATTGAAGCCAGGCTATGTCTTCTAGTAAAATGAAGTCCCTCTTGTAACAAAGTGCTAGTTTGTGAAATTTTTTTGTATGAAATGTTAGCTGTGTCGAGGCGCGGCTGACTGCACATTTCACCTTGATTAACTTGCAGGAATGCACAGAAGGCAGCAGGCAGGGTAGTAGACAGTATTTTGCAATACATGCTGTTTCCATAATCTCTGTGTAAAGGATTATTTTACTCATTTGCATTGTGATTATGAAATCCAGCATCATGCTTACTGCCTGCATCTGAAATAAAGGAGCTGGCGTTGCTATCAAGCTTATGCAGTTATCTACAGAAGCATGCAACCTGACGTTTTCTGTAAATTCATGAATACTAGTATTATCTTTTAACACAGTTTCTCTTTTATGTCATAACTATAAAGCTGTTACAGTACTTCAATCCATTTTTTATGAATGTTGGAACACTTTGTTTTTGTCACTGTTTTTGACTGAGTGCAAGGAAAAGTAGAAGGGGAATGCCAGGAGGAAACTAACATTCTCCATCTTGTATTGTTTTGTTGTTGAGGGGATTTGCTGGGATGAAGTTAAGGTGACATCTGCTGTTGGCCTCTTCAGAAGTTTGGGTGAGCCACTCGGTGGCTCATATGACTTTTTGCTGGTTGCTGTGTCCATGGTGCATTTATAGACAGGGTGTTGGGGGAATAGGAATACCTGTGTGAAGGCTGCTGTGTTATCTCTACTCAGAACAGCTTCTTGACAGAATAGTCACTGGATCCAAATGGGCTGTCTGGAAATGTTGAAAATCAGGGGCTAAAATGCAATAGCCCTGTCTCATCAGTGATGAGGAAAGGGTGTGCCAGATGAGGTTTCTGCCATGGTGTTTTAGATTGTCATTTTGATTTGCATAAGTAATGTGGCCCTTGAGAAGGCAGGTCCTGGCTACTTAGTCCTGCTAAGTGTTGCCATTGACTTGGACTTGGGACAGCATGTGCCCAGACTTGGGTCAGCCTGTGCCCAGGTGGAAAAGGTGTCCATGGTGTCCCAGCCAGGCTGTGGCACAGCCCCAGGGCAGTGTCATGTCCTGTCCCCTGTGCTGGCCCTGCTGAGGCACCTCCAGTGCTGGGACAGCTCTGGGTCCTCAGCACAAGAGAGACACTGAGGGGCTGGAGCGTGTCCAGGGCAGGGAACGGGGCTGGGAAGGGGCTGGAGCCCCAGGAGAGGCTGAGGGAGCTGGGAAGGGGCTGAGCTCTGCACGCAGGTAATGAGGAATGGGGCAAGATGAAATGGCCTCAAGTTACTCTAGGGGAGGTCTAGATTTGATACTGGGAAAAATTTCTTGACCGAGGCTATTGTCCCACCCTGCACAAGTTGCCCACAGCAGTGGAGGAGTCCCCATTCTTGGAAAGATTTAAAAGCAATGTGGATGTGACATTTAGGGAGATGGGTTAGTGGTGGCCTTGGCAGTGCTGGAGCAATGGTTGGTCTTCATTATCTTGGAGGTCTTTTCCAACCTAAATGATTCTGTGATTTTAAGTTCAGTTTTTGTCTGATACAATTCACTGGTCTTACTGCCAAAATAGTTTTCACAATATTAAAAAGAGAATAGGGAACAACCCAGGGACACAGGGGGGGGATTGTGACTTTATTGGTGACTGACTCAATGTTTGGTCAAAAATTGTGTTAAAACTTCAGCTGAGATCAGATGTGTGTCAGAACATGAGCGTTAACTCTGTGTAGAAAGGACCTGGAAGGTAAAGTCAAAAGTTTTGAGTTAAAGTCAATGCCCAAAGCTTTAATAAGAGTCCAGATGCACTTCTGAACTGTTTTTAAAAATACATACAATCCCAGATGTCCGCTATTTCATACCTTCTGTTAGCACCTTCATCTCCAGTCCTTGAGTCTGAAGTTGTCATAATTAAAAATAAAATAAGGAAGTGCTTAAAATGTGTTGGAAGACAGGTGATAACACTGATTTTACTTGATTTTTTTTTGTTTGGTATTTTGTGCCACAAAGTGAGACAGATTCTTTGTGGTACAGCTTGTGTTTGTGCTGTGAATTTAAGATTTTGTTGTTACTATTGTTTGAGTGTGGAAACAAATCTTTTGTGGGTAAACTCAACCTGCATCCTGGACGCTTTGTTTCTTCATTTTAAACTAACAATACGTTTGTGTTCTGTGAAGGTGTGGGCAGTACCCATAACCAAGTAACAAGTTGTCAGATTAGATGATGAAAGATGCCGGACCATACTCCTTGAAAAGGCCTCCTTGGGGTGCTGTTGGCTCACCTGTGCTTTTCTCTCTTTCCTTCCTAGAATATGGTATCAAGTTTTCGTGTTTCTGAACTGCAAGTGCTGCTGGGGTTTGCTGGACGTAATAAAAGTGGGCGCAAACATGACCTCCTGATGAGGGCACTGCACTTACTGAAGAGCGGCTGCAGCCCAGCAGTTCAGATCAAAATCCGAGAACTCTATAGGCGTCGGTACCCAAGGACGATTGAGGGACTGTCGGATTTATCGGCTATAAAACCTGCAGCGTTCAACTTGGACAGCAGCTCCTCTCCAGTCGAGCCTGACTTGGCTGTCGCGGGCATTCACCCACTCCCTTCCACTTCAGTCACGCCTCAGTCTCCCTCCTCGCCTGTCAGTTCCGTGCTCCTCCAAGACACTAAGCCCCACTTTGAGATGCAGCAGCCATCTCCCCCGATTCCGCCTGTTCATCCTGATGTTCAGCTGAAGAGCTTACCTTTCTACGATGTGCTCGACGTGCTCATTAAACCCACGAGTCTAGGTAAGTGTTTAATACCTCTGCAGCTTGCTTAATTCATTAAATAAGCTTTGCTTCTGACAGTACTGAGCCCAGACTTCAGTGGGTTTTTGCTGCTGGGGCAAATGGAAACTCCTTTCCTTCTATATCATTCCTTTTCCTTATAATTTTTCCCAAAAGTGCAAAACCTCAGAAAATAGTTTTCTGTTATAAAAGTAATATGATTAAAGATTTCTCTTTTGAATATTAAAGAGAGCAGGGTTATTCAGTTGGAAGGTGCCTACTATGATCATCCAACTGTCTGACCAAAAGTTAGAGAATAATAGTTAAGGGCATTGTCCAACTGACAGCTGACAGCATTGACTGCTTTTCCTTGAGCCTTGTTCTGGTGTTTGGCCACCCTCTTGGTAACAAAATGTTTCCTAATACCTAGTCTGAGTCTCCACCTTTTGGCTGAAAGATTTGGACCTGAAGTTTCTGCTTAGTGCAGATGAGGGACAGTTTTGTCAGGAGTAACAGAAAAAGGATTTCGGGGTCAGTAATTTACAAGTTGCAGCCAGGTAAAGAGAGCAAGTTTATTGGTGTGCTACTTTACCCTTATCTCACTCACAGCAATTCTGCAGGCTCTGAGATCTGGCACTGAAATAGTTTGTGCTGCAATGTTCAGTGTTGTGCTCAGAGTAGTGAAGTTTCTCAGCCTGAAAGTAGTTGCAATATACTGTAGGTTGTAATATGGAGTGGACATTGTCTTCCAAATGACCTGAAATCAGATTTCTCTTCCCCAGGTGCCTCAGTCTTGGGCATTTTGAATTATTTGGAGCTACATGTTCTGTCTTGAAATTCAGTCTGGCTTACCTTACATGGCAAAAAATGTTCCCTAACTATTTAGTAACATGTTTATAAAATAGTTTGCATCCTCTTAAACAATTTTGTTTCTTAACTGATCATAAAGTTTTTTAGGCTGTGACTCATAAGTCAGTGAGGGATGAACTGATCACTTGCCATCCTCCAGTACCTAAAGCAGAAAACTTTACCAACAAACAGTAATTACAGTGCCTGTTGTCACTTCACTTTCTGCATAGTGACACTCATTTTTTTGTGCGTTTGAGAGTTAAGTATTTAAATTACAGCTAAGTCAGAGAGCTAGGAGTATAGTCCACCTCACTGCTTCGTGCTTAAGAAGGGAAGAGTGTGGTATTCCTTTGCACTAATATGAGAACACAAGTGTAAGTTTGGGGTTTAGTTTTAACCCACACCAAATTAAATAACAAAATACTTCTGCTGTCTTTTTTACGTGTGTTCAAGTATTATTCTTAAATATCAAATGTGCTCTGTGGTGTGTGTGTGCATACGTGCACACTGTATCTGTTTGGAATTGCTTGAGGAACTTGGTGAGTGTTTGCTCCACCTGGGTTCCATTTCATGTTTGCCTCCTTTTCATGTGTTTTTTTTCTGGGTATGAAAACAATCCCCCCTGAATGTCACCGTGTACAAGAGCACAAGACAGTCCAACTCTTCTAAATTTGCTTGGTTTAGTTGTGCTATTTTTGCATTTGTCCTCCCTGCTGCTTATTTTAAATTGGATGTGCCTAATTGGCCTTTATTTCAGGTCAAAATTTTTAATGCCGCTTCAATTTTAAAGGAAGTAGGAGAGTGACATGTGCTTGCTGTGGACTTTAAATATGAAAATATTGCCAATTCCCATCACTGACAGACAAGTTGTATTCTGGTGTGAACATTGTATTTCTTTTTTTTTTTGTCAGATGCCATTAAAGAGTAACTCCAGACATGAAGTCTAGCTGGCTTCTCTGGCTTGAAGGGTTGTGGTCCCTCTCTTCCTCCCCAAAGATTTTGTTACCTGTAGCTGTTTCTGAATTTTTCAGCTGTCCATTAATAACTTGTGGTGCACATATTCTTCCTGTGGTACCTTACAGTAGTTGTAGGCATCTCTGTGGTATTCCTTTTGTCAGGTATCCATATTTTGTTGTGTGTTTATTTGAACCTTTGGGAGAAAGGATTGTAACACAGTTTGCCAAGCTGCTTTAGTACTGAAGTGTAATGTGATCTTAAACCATTGAATGTAGTTTAATGAAAGATTTATTCCATTGCTTTTTTTGTTAACAGTTACAAGCAGTTCAACCACCATTTGAGTGACTTAATGTGTTGTTCCAGGTGTAAACGGCAGATCCTGTTTTAATCAACGTCTTTAATCACTGCGGTTTAACCTCTTTTGTGTCTTTTTTTCTTCTTCTAGTACAGAGCAGTATTCAGAGGTTCCAGGAGAAGTTTTTTATCTTTGCTTTAACACCTCAGCAGGTCAGAGAAATCTGTATTTCCAGGTAAGAAGTTAGAGTGTGGTATAGTGTAGGTAAATTTCTGCAAGATGGCAGGAGAAAGTGTGAGGTTTTGGCACCATATGCATCACTTACTCTGCAGATGCAGAGTGATAATCCTCACTGAAATTACTCTTGAGTAGTCCTCACTGAAATTACTCTTGAGTTTATATTCTGTTTCCTTCAGGAACAACTGTGCACAGAATTTGTGCGCATTTTGTGAAAATCATACCTTGTTAAAGAATTAACAATTACTCAGTTTCAAATAATTGTCACTGTTTAGAGAGGTTGGAAGCTTCCCTACATTCCTTCTGGCTGCAGGAATGGAAGCCTGCTTTCCTGGTTTTTTCCAGGGTTGATGTTGAAAACTATGAAAATTCATAGGTGCTTTTTCATCCCTAGCAGCATCCTACTTTATTGTTGCTGTGACCTCTTGATGGAGGATGCTGATCCTGAAGTCCTGTGTAACTTGGGAGTACTTAAACAGAAATGTCAGTTGTAACGTGTTCATAGCTCAATAAAACAAAAACAGGAGCAAAGTTTAGCGATGCTGGGGCAGGTGTGTCAGTTGTGTCTCTGTATGGCTGCCATATGAGTCCTGCTAAATGGATACTTCTCTTTTCCTTTCTCTTGGTCACAGGGACTTTTTGCCTGGGGGCAGGAGAGATTACACGGTCCAAGTTCAGCTAAGGTACGTTTTGTGCAGTGTTCTCTGAAAACTTAATTGGCTGATGGATGTTCGTGGGGACACTTGAAAATGATGCTTTCTTTTTCTATGGATACAGGCTATGCCTAGCAGAGACAAGCTGCCCTCAAGAGGATAATTATCCTAATAGTTTGTGCATTAAAGTAAATGGGAAGCTGTTCCCATTACCAGTAAGTATGTATTGTATGTATTTGTAGCTTCTTGGTGACTTGTGGAGTGTGTATGTGTTTTTCTGTAGTGTTAGCTTGCCAAAACAGTCAAGCTGTTTGTTATCACTCAGATTTCTCTAATGTAGACCTGGAATTTGTACATTTGCTGTATGAGATAGCCATTACTGCTGTTAATCATATTACAGCCACTGTGCAGACTAAATGTGATTAAGCCCCCTACAGCAAACCTTGCCTTTTGCTGTTAACGTAACTAAATAATTCAAAAACAATCTGGTGTCTGCATGGAGAATCCTTCTCACAGGTGCTCAGACTGAGTTTATTTGAGGGTGGCAGGCCTTGCTGTGTGGGCTGCCTGTATTTGTGAGAGGCTTGAGTTCCTTCTTATTCTGAGAGAATGGCATCAGCCTCTTGTGTGCCACTTGTGCACTGCTCTGCATCTGTCTGGTTAGAGCACAGTTTCTTGTGGGGATGAAGAACAGATGTGTTTTAGGGTTCCTGGCACATTGCTGATACTTTAACAGAACAATGTTGGTAGTCACGCTTCAGGAGTGTCTGATGTTGCAAAAATTAGTCCGTAGTCACAGGATCATCTGGAGGCTTGGGTATGGACAGAAAGGGAAAAGCTCTCTCATTCTCAAAGTATCTCTGGAATGGGTTTCTCTCTTTTTTTATTTCAGTAGAACAGAGAGAAACTCTTGCACAAACCATTCAGAAATACTTCTTGAGGCTGTGAAGTGTGGTAAAAGTCATGGAACAGAGGGTTTTTTCAGTAGTGGGTTTGGAAAGACACCGTGGAGAGAAGTGTGAAACCTCTTTTTCAGGTTTTTTTAACCACCTTGGTGTGTTAGATGTATTGTCCTGTACCCTCCCTCCTCCCATATGCAACTGTGACTGCTTTTTTTTAGTTTTGTCTCTGCTCAGCTTAAATGAGGCTCCTTAGATTCTCTTCCTCCTACTTCAGTCTTCAGGTTATAAAAGGTTTCTTTCTCAAGTTTTCTGGTCAGTGTTGTCTGCAAATGCTGGTTACATTCTGTGTGATAACTTGGTAGGGTTTTGTCTTCAGATTGTCTTTCAGCAACCAACGAAAAAGAATTTGATTTGATGTTGTCTTTTGAGCATCAGTGTCAGCTGATTGTCTCTTGCTAATATAGGTTACACCCTGCTGTGTTCTCCATTTTGTGCGTAAGGTGTCACGGTTGTACCAGAAACTACTACTAATCTTGGATTATTACTTAGCTGTAGACTTAAATCCGCTAGGGTTCTTCCTGCACGTGATAAGATGATTTTTTAATCTGTTCAGCTGAACCTTAGGTGGGAAAGTGAATAAATCACTATTGCCTTGGCAACTTCCCCTCCTCATTCACTGAGAGCTGAATGACAAATAGAGTCTCAGTTTGAGTGTTTCTGCAGACTTTTTTTGTTCACTTGGTCTCTCTCTGCATAATCGGGCTCTTCCTGTCTGTTGCAGGAAGTGTAAGGTAACTTCTTTGGCTCAAAGCCCACTGTTTTCCATTGCAGTAGTGTTAGTTAGTTAACCTCTGATGCCAGCTTTTTTCCCCTGCTTGCACAGTGCATAAATGAACTTCTGTCTTTGCCTGGTAGGGCAGTTCACGCCTCTGCAGAGGAATTAATTATTCTGTAAATTACTCTTGGTCTGTAAATTATTCTTGGTCATCTCCTTGCTTGCAATCCTTACCAGAAGCTTCAGTGCAATGCAGCTTGTGTGCCAGCACTGCATGGGACTGTGTTTATGTTAACATCATGTTTTCTTGTATCCTGCATCTGTGTCACTGGGAAAAGCCAGATAAATGAGCAGTTATGCTTTCTTCTGATTAATTTCCTTGCTGTAGCAGATGAAACCTGCCTTGAGTAGTGTGGTTCTTTGAAGAACCATGGAAGACTTCAAGGCCCCAATAATACTGGCAGTTTCTTGCCACTCTTGTTGGCAGCCTGCCTAAATAGTGCCAGGCCATGTTGATTGGGAGGCAAGCAGAATGCTCCTAAAAGGACAGGAGGGGAGGGTTCCAAATTGTTGTAGGAGTATGGATGAATTTTTTCTCAAGAATAAGCTCTGTGGAAGAAAACACTAAAAGCTTCACTGAAACAAAGCATGTGCACTGCAGAGTCTGTCTCTGGGGAAAAAAAGGGAAATGTCAGAGAACGTGCATTCACTCTCTTCTGAAATAATTCTGTGTTTTAAATGTGAAATTGTCACCAGTTCCCATATGTCTGCTGCCTCTGTGTTCTGGAATAAAGCCCTCATGGCATACTGGGCTAGTGAGTAGAAGAGGCTATATATATATATATATATATATATATATATATATATATATATATACATATATATATACACATATATATATACACATATATATATACACATATATATATAATTTTTTTTAATTATTATTGTTTTTATTCCCAGACTTAGCATCTTTCAAAGTAACTCCTTTACTAAGCACTAGATCGTGAATGTGTGTGTATTTCTCTGGTTAAAGAAATACTTATCTTTTTCCTCAGCTTATCCTTTCTGGGTGAGTTTTTAGTTTAAAACAACGCTGTCTGGAAGTGCATCAATGCGCTCTGTGCAAGAGGCTGAGCTGCATCTTGCTGGCATCCTTCAGGTGCAGGATGAGTTTGAGATGAGTGGCTGCAGGCTGGCTGGGAGCTCAGAGCAGGGATTCTCAGGGTGGCTGTGTCAGGCTGGCTCGTTGTCGTCGTGACAGATGCAGGGTGAGAGGAATAAGCTGCAGGCTTATTGTGTGACGAGGGCGCTGGAACTGGATGATCTTTAAGGTCACTTCCAGCCCAAACCACTCTGATTCCATGATCTCTTAAATACAGCTGGGACTCCATGTGCAGTCCTTCTCCAGGGGCCTTGGCAGAGGACAGGTGACGCCTGTTGCTAATGGGGTCAGTAGCTAACGAGGCAAGGTAGTCACTGAGGGGATGTGGAGCTCTTGGAACAAGGTGTAATTGTTTCTTAATCAGTAAAGTGTTTTCAGTGTGTGAAACACTGAGTTAAGTCTTCATTATTTGCTCTGTTTGTCACTAAGGCTATGAACTTGTAATGTTTCACTCTGTTCCAGTAGGGCATAGAGAAAAACAGGACAGAACATCCACATGACCTTTTACTCTTCCCGTGAACCTACCTAGACCCAAACTGTGTTCTCTTTCACCTTTCCAGTGCTTCTGTAAAAGCCTTTTAAAACAAAAAATGCCTCACAACTGTGTTTGTCTCCTGTGAACTACTCCTGTGTGTCTCCTGTGAAAGTCTGATATTTCTCAGAATAAATGCTGGCTTTGCTCTCCAGTCTAGAGAGCCTCTAAGTTTGCCTCCTTCTCATAGATCTGTTTAAAACTAACGAGTATGTGTCAGCAGTTTCAGAGTACACTGGGGAGACTGGGTAACACATCCATTGTCCTTTTTTCCACAGGGGTATGCTCCACCACCAAAAAATGGAATTGAACAGAAGCGACCTGGGCGTCCCTTGAATATCACTTCTCTAGTTAGGCTGTCATCAGCAGTCCCAAACCAGATTTCCATCTCTTGGGCTTCTGAAATTGGAAAGGTAACCTGTATGTTCTGTAGCATGTGGGAAGTCATCTAGATCACCTCTTTGAGCATTCTTGCTCCCCTGCTGCCTGATGTGGCTGGCAAGTGTTTTTTGTTAGATGGCTGTACTTGCTATCAGTACCAGGAAACAAAGTTTGCTCTAGAACTGTGGTAGTTTTCACTAACACATGTGGGATTTACATAGAGATGGAAAGATTTGCTTGCAGGGTTCACATTCAAAAGTCTGCTTTTAGAGTTTGCCTGAAATACATGTCAAAATTAACAAACTCTTTTTGTGGTGTGAATAGTAAATCCCCCTGTAGATTTATTAAGGAAAGAAAAGGAGTGTGCAAGGAAATTGTGGCTTCATCCTAGGTTTAAATAACTGTTGCAGCGCCCTTTCAGCTGTTGTCAAGAACTATTTATTCCTTATCTGTGACTGTGTTAATTCTGGATGTAGTTATCAAAGTAGTTTTCTCTACGAGGTTTTATTCAAAATCAAATTCTCTGGACTAAAAATACCACAAATTTCAAAGAGACTCCAGTATAAGCTTTTATATTAAAATTTTAAAAAGAAATTGGATTGAAAGGTAATGTTCAAAAAATAAATGAAGGGCAGTGCTGACATCAAAGGATAATTTTCTAGAACAGGGATGGAGACAAAGATCTGAGCCATTGCTTCCTAGTCAAAGCACAGAATCTTAAAATGGCTCCAGTCCTGTGTGTGGTCTTGGCCTCTCATGCTGAGGCCTGCTAGCTTTCCTCCCTGTATTGCCAAAATATACTCTGATGGAAGCAGATGACTTGGAATGCTTGGACATCCTCCCCTTGGCCTGAGAGGTGAAGCGAGTTGTGCAGTTTAGGGCTGGGGCCAGAATTTGCTGCTTTTCATCCTCAGAGTGAGACTCTGGGGACCAGCATGGGGTGTCACGTAAGGGCTTGTGGGCATGGACTGGGCTGGTACTGGAGGGCTGCTGAGCCAAGGGGGCATAAACCCCTCAGTGCTGGGCAGATTTGAGCCTCTAGAATCCTCTCTGCAAGGTAACAGTTGGCCATTCTTTAAGGAAAAAAAACCAAAAAACGAAAAACCTGAGTTTCTTAGTGGTTTCATGCACAATTAGAATGCTTTATCTGCTGCTCTAGGTAAGAGCAGATTTTCCTATGGGTGGTAAAGGAGGAGCAGGGCTGTAGGAGTTGAAGTTCCTGTGCAGTACTGAGGCAGTGCAGGAGCCATGGGAAGATGGCTGCCAGGCAGTGGAAATAAGAGGTCACGGGTTGTTCTTGTTACATGGATGAAACCATTATTATCCTGCAGCACTGGGGCTTGCAGACTTCTCATTTGTGACCCAGAAGTGGGAGTGAACAGTGAACAAAAGAAGCTGACAAGTGGTGTGAGTTAGGGAGAAGTGGAGAATGCTGGGGAACAGAGCCAGCCTCAGTGGAATGGACATGGTGTAACAAGGCTGGGCTTAGAAGTACAGAACAAGCTAAAGAAAAGGTACAGAGAAACTGGGGCAGCTCTGTACCATCTGAAGCTGTTGTTTATACCATAAACACTATTTATCTTTCGTCACCTGATTCTTTGAGCTCCCCACTGACACTGGAAAAAAGGGAAGATGAAGGAGACAAAAAGTGAGAAATTCTTAAAAGGTTATATGTATGGAGTGTGTCACATATGATCTTTCCAGGAGAAGAGCTCAGATTGTGTCTTGGTTGTGAAATTACCTCTTAGTTCAGTCATAAGTAGGATAATTAGACCTGATTGGCCAGAGAATTCTGGCAGAATGTTGGATCTCCACAGAATTGAAGTTGTCTGTCAGTGCTCTTAATAGTTATTGATTAAGCAAAAAGTCACATTTTTGTTTTTACTGTATGCTACAACTAGTGTAAATAGTCATCTGTTGTCATAGTGGGAGTATTATATGAAATCAACATTTAATCTTTAATCCTTGTTTTTGTAGAATTACTCCATGTCTGTGTATCTGGTTCGCCAGCTCACCTCAGCTATGCTTTTGCAGAGGTTAAAAATGAAAGGTATCAGAAATCCTGATCATTCCAGAGCACTAAGTAAGTAATTAACTTGCCTGTCTGTACTTTCGGAGGGTGGTTAGTGGCTGTTTAAAACTAGAATTAGTAATACAGAAGAGATTTGCTTTATTTTGAGAATAAAGTCCTTGCCCAGGGTTTTGCAGGTTTCCTTGGCTGTTGGTGAGGCATCCCACTCTTTTTCAGTGGGGGTTTTTAGGGAGCATACCCAAAGATCCCATCTGAAATGTGGTTATGGGAATGCCACAAGCACACTTTGCTGTGCTGGGCTGTGAGGTGCAGATAGATGTCCTGAGTTGTCTTCACCTGTACCTCACTTACTCATAATGGTTTATTTATCTGTTGACATGTTGGGTTGAGTTTGCTCTCTGTGGTTTTACTGCATCTCCAGTCAAACAACATCAGATGTTGATGCAGTTTGCCAGTTGCTTATAAGTAGTGAAAGTGTTGTTGTTTATGAACTAGTTTCCTAGATTAATATTTTTAGATAGCTGAAAAAAGGTGAATGTACTGCTGAATCAAGGTTAGCATTTGAAATAATGACCTCTGTGTACAACTTATTTATTTTAATAGTTAAAGAAAAACTAACTGCAGATCCTGATAGTGAGATTGCCACAACCAGTCTGCGGGTCTCTCTGATGTGTCCTGTAAGTATGGTTGGAAATTTCTAGATGACATTCATATTTTCATCTGTCGTGCAGAATTGGGCTGCTTTTCAAAGGTTTTAATTTAGGAACCTCACTTGTTTTGTATTTTATTAGCAAGCTAAGATAAAATAGTGGGGAGAAGCAGCAGTAACCCAGCTGTGGTTTAGGACTGGATGCCTCAGCTGTAATGCAGAGTCAAGCTGCTGCTTGTGTACAGTGAGGCCTGTAGAAGGATTAATCTCCTATATTGATGTGCTGAGGCTAATCAGGCAGGCTGACAGAATAATTAAAGGATGGAATGATAATTAAAACCTCTTATCTCCTCATCTTGGTGGCTTTGCCTATACTGCAGATGCAGAAGCAAACAAAAAAATAGGTGATCACCTTATAACAAGGTAATTCTGCCTTGAGGGTTCTCTTCCCAGGAAGAAATTGGTCATTCTGAGTGTACCAAGTACCTGGAGCTCAGGAAAACGCCTGAAATACTGGGTTAAAAGAAAATTATAGAAGTGGGTACTTCAGTTGATTGTTTAATAAAAATGAAATCCTGCAAATAACGTTGTTTCAGGTTCATTAGAAGTGTTTCTGACTGCTCTTGGTGTGGTGAGGCCTTGGAGCCGGGCTTAATTTTTCCTTTAGGAGCAGTGTGTGGGTGCTGTGATGGGGTGGATTTACTTACAGCACCCATAACCCCAGGCACTTCTGTAGTGAGCAGGAAGAGTTGTTTCACCAAGTGCCTCTGGTTTCATTGTTAGCCATTCAGGCCTGTTTCTCTGTCTTCTGCTCTGACACCCTTTAAATGCATCTCCTGCAGCTGGGAAAAATGAGACTGACAATCCCATGCCGGGCTGTGACTTGCACACACCTGCAATGTTTTGATGCTGCTCTTTATCTTCAAATGAATGAAAAGAAGCCTACCTGGATCTGCCCTGTCTGTGACAAAAAGGCAGCTTACGAGAGCCTCATACTAGATGGGTAAGAGACTGGCTTTGCAGATTACACAATTTCTTAAAATGTTTCATTATGTACTCAGTAGCTACTTTTGTGACTTGAAGTTTAGCCATTTCATCCTGTTTTTTGTCAAAATACTTCAGACTGGAGGAACCATTAGGTTCCATTAGTTTCTCTTCCCATAATGACCAATGTAAGTTCATCTCCTAACTGCACCATCAACCTCTTGAGTCTCTGTATTTCCTCTGGAGAAATATAAATGCAGCATAAAAAGACAGGTCTTCCTTTTACATGACTCTGTCTCTAAAAGGTGTAAACTTCAAAATGTAACTTGTAACTTACAACAGTTGTCTAACTTGGTTCAAGAGGTGATGGATTCTGCTTCAGTATGGAAATCTGTGCATTGCAGTAGTGTGGGAGTGAATTATGGATGGGTTGGGATAATCTTATTTTCTGATATCTGCAAAGGCTGTAATTACTGGCTTTCAGGTAAAGAGGAACTAGGGAGAGAGGAGACACAGTGGGTAGAAGGTGATCATAATTATCTTTTTTTCCGTGTCTCCTTTTCACTTAGAATAAAAATGTCACTTAGAAACAAAAGTGAAACTTTTATTTTTTTCAGCCTCTTTATGGAAATCCTTAATGAATGTTCTGATGTGGATGAGATCAAATTCCAGGAAGATGGCTCCTGGTGCCCCATGAGGCCAAAGAAAGAAGCTGTGAAAGTGTCAAGTCCACAGTGCACCAAAATAGAAAGTATGTACATCTGGGTACTGGTTGCAAACCAGCACAAAATCTTGGAGACTTAGTTGTAGCTTGGATAATGCGTGTGGATGTTGGTGTTTGTTTTGTAGAGGGCTAACCTTCTTGTAATTTAAGCTAGAAAAGAAAGGGTTGTATCTCTAAGAGTGCATTTTTGGTCTTGGTCTTTGCTCTTTATAATAGCAGTTAAGAAAATGAAAGGTTGCTTTTGTTTTACAGCCTTAAAATTAAAAGAGAAAATGAAAGTTTGTTCTTTAGTAGTCTCAATGTGACACAGAAGAGTCATAAAGCAGGTACTGGGGCAAAATATTATGTGTAATGGCCAGGAGGTTGATCTAGTATACAGGATCTGGGTTCCTGGTTCTCTTGCAAATAGAAACTGCTGACATCACCAGCTTTTGGAGGGCAATGATGTTTTATTTTCTTCTTCAGGTTCTAGTGTTGTTAGCAAACCATGTTCCGTGACAGTGGCCAGTGAGGTAAACAAGAAGAAGGTTGATGTTATCGACTTGACAGTAGAAAGCTCTTCTGATGAAGAGGAAGATCCTCCAGCCAAAAGGAAGTGCATATTTATGTCTGAAATACACGGGAGCCCAACCAAAGGGTTTGTCAATTTTAAAGTTAGTTGTTATTCTGTAATGTCTCAGCTAAACTGATCTGTAGAGAAATGTGCTTGGAATCCAGCTCTGCACTTGCAGAGGGGAATGTCTAGGCCTCTCCTGTAGAAGGTTTTGTTGATGCAGTAACTTTGTACAGGCAAAACACTATTAAATAGATTTTCACTTCACAAAAGAGCTTTTTTTTTGCGCTGACTGTTGCTGTGTTTGCAGGGACATTTCTCCATAGAAAAGGAATCTGACTAAGCTAGTGGTCAGTGTTCTCCTGGAAAGTAGATTATGCCAAGTGGAGGAACTTCAAGCATTCTTGCTGAGTTAGTGTCATCTTAAAGGCTTTTCTCTTGCTGTCTGCTATATCCTCTATCTAATCTGCTCTGGTGCCCAGGGAACGAGACTGTGTTGTGTGTTTCATCCATCCTGTCAGTCTTGGAAGGGAGCCACTTTGCTGTTTTGAATCAAGATGGGCTTTTCCTCCATCTCTCTGTTAAATTCTGGAATGTCTTGGATGTTGTTGTTGGCTGTGGTCATCAGTCAGTCCTGCACCTTGATTAGCACAACCAGCAACTTCCCAAGTCCTCTGGCAACTCCTTCACCTTTGTAGTCAGGCCTGACTTCAGCACCAGGCTTGACCAGCTTCTCTGCTGCTGTGCCCTTCTGTCTGTCCAGACCTTCCGTCTGTCCTGATCTGTGCACCTCAGCTTGGGTGCTGCCTGTGGCTCCCATGTTTCTGCTCTTGGCCCATGGGCCACCCCAGACCTGCAGGGAGTGAGGGCCCCTGGTCAGGCTCAGCAGCACTCACTGCTCCAAGCTCAGCTTTTAGTAATGGCTCATCAGTTAGTGTTGCTGCCTGCATGAGGTGTGTGTCTGTGTCTCTCTGTGTAGTGGCTTATGACCTGTACTAAAATAATAATAATAAACCCAATCCCCTTCTGTTTTGAAGGTTCCCCTTCTGTTTCAGAAGTAATGAGCAGGTGTGGTGAGTCTCTAGTCCACAGGAATGTCTGTGTGGTCCTTGGTGAGCAAGTAGTTGGTCATCTTCAACCACTTCCAGCAGTGATACTGCAATGCTGTTGCTTTTTTGTGAGGATTGTGGAGGAGTCCTTCTGCAAGAGACTCTTCCTCACTTTTACAAGGAAGTGTAGCTACAAATCCATCTCTTAATGAAGTTTCAGAAGGCACCAAGACTTCCTTCCGTGCTCCTATGTTTGAGATGGCTACCTGCAACTGTAATTGTAGGAGGACTGACTTCTTTTCTCTCTATGACCCATGTATTTTCCTTGCTTTTTGGGTATGGATATGGCATATTTTTATTCTTCAAATCCAGATAAAAGTCAGGCTTTTGGGTGTAGCTTATCTCCTTAGAGGAAGCAACAGTACAGGCTGAAGTATGAGAGGTGCCTGTGAAGGGAGGGTCTGAAATCCAAGGTTCTGACATCAGAAGTAGGTTAACAGGTAGGAGTGTGGGAAGGAAGATGAGTGATAACACTAAAGTCTGGAGGGAGCGATGCAGAGAATCTGGGAGCAGAATTCTGTGTGTTTCCACCTGACTTGGAGTTCATGAACTGTTCTATGCATGTGGCTGGTGCCTGGGCACCTGTGGTGGTGTTTGGAATGATGCTGAGGTCAGGCAGCATGAGGGGATGCAGAAGGGTTGTAACATGCTCCTTGGGAGCTGAACTGGAGGCTGTGACTTATATTTAACTCCCACCTGTGTAATCTGTGTCATCCTGTGGGGCAGGATAATGATCAGCTGTGCCCTTGGTGTAACAGGAGCAGCAGTTCTGTGGAGAACTCAAACGGCACACTCTCCTCCTGGCTCTGGTCACCTTTATGTCCCTCTGTGGGTGCTCACAGACACCCCTTTGTCTTTGACTGTTGCCAATGACTCCAGCACTGTACTTTGTTTTAATGCCAACTTGCTCTTATGTCACAGCTGCTGTTGAGAGCCGAGATACGGCCATGTTATTATGAAGACTGTTATGAAAAAGGAAATTAGAGTGGAGTACTGTGTAGTGAGTAGCCACGCTGTAGTTGTGTTGTTGCACGGTGACTTGTGAATGAGAGTGCACAGCAGTGCCTGGTTTCCCTTGTGCAACTAACAGCCAGGTTGTTTGTAATTTCCCATGCTGTTTGAAACAGGGTTCTCATGTATCAGCCATCTACTGCCAGAGTGCCCAGCGTGACGACGGTCGATGCTGCTGCTATTCCTCCTTCATTAACAGACTACCCAGTACCATTCCATCACCCACCAATATCCAGTATTTCATCTGACTTGCCAGGTAGGTGCTGGGTGTTTTTCATCTTATGTTCTGACAATGGTATTAATTTGTGGGGTGGGTAGAAATTGGAAGAATTTATTAACACTTTGTTTTTGTTTTTTTTAATGGAACAAGACTATATGCAGTATGGTACTGATGTGATATCTAGACAAGCCTAGTACAGGCTGTCTGCCCATTTTCAGATTGCATTTTGCATCAGTGATGTGACAAGCACTGCTTTTGGGGTACAAACTGGCACTTGAGCACGGCAGCCAGAAGCTGCTCTTGCTGTGCTCAGCCAGACTTTGTGTAAACATCTGGTAGTTACGTGTTGTAGATGCAAGAGAGGGTAGTTGCTTGTTTTAGTTACTAGAGGTGTGAGGGTGCTGACTCATCCCAGCCCTCAGTGTAGTTACTCTGCTAGCTGATTGTAGTGGTGCTCTGTCTAGACTGTATGAAAAAGGTTAAGGTGAGCTACAATCTGTGAGCTGACCTCTATTGACTTTCTTTACCTAGACATACCCTAAATGCCTATGATGTATTCTTCAACACTGCTGCTAAATATCAGACAAAAGGTGGGGATACTGATTGTTTTCTATCCTGGCTCCTTGAAAAGAACACTGTGTATAGGGACTCTGGGGCTTCTCTTGGCCGGCTGTAACAAACCCAGAGCCCAGGAAGTGGTGACTTGTGGTGACAGGTGTCACTTTGGCCTCCTGTACTTCCCTTTCCCTGCTCCATTGCCTGTCTCCATTCCTCCCCTGCACCATCTCTGGGTTTTTTCCTCTTCTTTCAGCACCAGTTTGGCAATGAGATGGATATCATTCCCCTTGTTTCTCTGTCCATCTTGGCTCCCTTACTGCTCCCTCCCTCCACTTCTCCCTTGTTAAGAAATCATTTGTCTTCCCAAATTGGATAGGAGAATAAGCTGAGAGAAGTCTAGAACTGTTGTTCAGCCCTTATCAACTGAAGTTCTAGAACTTGCACAGACAAAAGAAGCTGTCAGTTCTGTACATGCAGCTGACCTTTAAAATCTCCTTCAAAATTTTTCTCTAATGGAGAAGAGGAGGAGAGATGTCACAGGCCAGAAGAGATTTGGAGGTGAGGGGAGAGGGAGGGAGTATATCATTTCTTTCTGTTGACATAGCAAACACAAGGCCAATATTTAGAAAAAAAAAACCCCAAAAACCAAAAAATGTGGTAATTTCTCATTGGTTTCATAATTCTAAACATCTTGCCCTAAATGCTTACACGCAAATGATGTTTAAGATGGACACTAGTTGTCACTGCTTTTGGAGGATATACATTGAACTACTTGTAGTTTCCTCTTCTTCATTCCTTTTATTTGTCTAGACACAAAACGGGGATGATATTAGAAATGTTTCCTTATTGGCTGCCCGTGGGTGGAGGAAGAGACCTGCTGCTTGTTTTTGGACTTGTGCATGTTGTGACTTTACTTCATTCCAGCATCTTTAATGTGATGACACTCTTCATGTCCCAGTTTGGCCAAGTCAGGTACAATATGCAGTGAAACTTGCATTAATGAACCAACAGCTCCAAATGGCAACCTCCATCTAAGCAACCACATTGAACCACCCTGCAGTATTCAGTGAATAATACATCATTATGTCATCCTCATTATTAAAAAGAGCCACTTGTACTAGATAATTCGTTTTGCTGCTGCCTGAAGTAGTCGTTGAGAGTGGTGTCACAGTGGTATATTTCATTTAGAAACACTGTTTGAATTGCAAAATCTGTTCTGCAACCACAAAAAAAAATTCCTTAAACTTGTTGTGTGTGAATAAAAGAGAGACTTGTCTATTTATAATCCTTCTCTTCTTCCTAGGTCTGGATTTTCTTTCGCTAATCCCAGTTGATTCACAGGTATGTTTCTGATCTGTTGTGGGGTTAACTTCCATGTCTGATTTTTGTGATGTTGTGCTCCAGTAATTGTCAGGATGCCATCATCCAAACCGTGTTTGCAGTTCACTTGCTTAGACCTAACCACAGTCTAGGAAAACCTAGCAAGAGCTGGTAATGAAGATGCAATAAACGGGATTCAGTTTAGCTTTTCTGTGATGAATCCAGGCCTGGAAACTCATTCTTTACTGATAGTTTGCCTTTTTAAAGTAAATACGTGCTCAGCACTAACTTGAATATACCCAGAGTGTATTTGAGGCCCTGGCATAGGCTGCACAGAGCAGCTATGGCGCTGCCCCATCCTTGGAATTGTCCAGGTTGGACAGACCTTGGAGCAACCTGGGGTAGTGGAAGGTGTCCCCACCCATGGCAGGGGATGGAATGAGTTTTAGGGTTCTTCCAACCCAAACCATTCTGGAGAAGAGGAAGGGGAGGGTGAGGGGCTCCTGGCTGCCATCCCCACTTGGTCACTGATCTGCAGAACCGCGGTTCTCGCCCGGTGCTTGTTGTGTGGGGAAGATGTATCTTCAGGGCGCGCATTTCCCTCCTGCAGCGAGTCTCTTCACTCTCCATTGTTTGTTTCAAGCAGTACTGTCCTCCTATGTTTTTGGATAGTCTCACCTCAACCTTAACAAGCAGCACGCCTGGCAGCATCATCACCTCCACCAGCCACCACGAGAGCAGCACGCACGTTAGCTCCTCGGGCCGGGCCGAGGCCGGCGTCATCACCAGCAGCAGCAGCAGCGGCGCCGCGCCCGACATCATCTCCCTGGACTGACCCTCGGGGCAGCACGGGACCCCGCAGGCATTGCACACAGCTGCTGCTGCTCCTCCTGTCCCCCCACACCCACCCCCATGGAATTCCAGCGCCTCGGAGCTCACGCTGATATTTATTGAAAAGGATTTGCCTCCTGGGAGAGTGGGGTGAATTTTGGCGATGCTCGGAAGAGAGGCGATAGGAGGGTTTTTGGCTGGGGTTTTTGTTTTTGTTTTTCTTTCTCCTGCTCGTTGAATAGCTGGTATAGAAAAGGCCCTTTTGAGAATACATGTTCAAGCTTTTGATTTGTTCTGGGGATATTGACTTTCTGTTGTGTGGATTCCATAAGTGCTTTTTAATTTTGTTGGAAAACACAGCAATAATGTAAAAACAAATGAGTTTTTTTTTTAATAAAGAAAAGCACTTACTTGCTCTAGGACAGCAGTTAGGAAAAAGGTGCAGAAGTGTAGGAATTAGTGAATTTGTAATATTTTCACTGGGGCCTGTAATAAACTTCATTAAGAGAATGAAGCTTTGAAATAGCCATGACATGTGTTGTATGTCTTGTTCCCCACCTGCCCCTTACCTGGGACATACATGAAGCCTCTGTAAATGGAGTTGTTGGGGGTTTTTTTCCTAGTTTCATGTTGTTCACAAATGCAACAAGAGCCTAAGCTGTGACCTCTTCTTCTTCGTGTTCTTTGAGCTAGGAAGGGGACAGACTATCTATGCAAACCCTGCATCACACAGTCTCTGTGCTGCCATGTTACAATTGGGACACCTTGCCACCACCAGAAACTCCCAGTATACAGCTGAACGTGCATCTGCTTTCTGTGGCAGCTGTAAGGAGATGAAACAGGAATGACTTTCTCCAGTGCAGGAGAGTTTTCTAGAATGTCCTAATCATGGTTTCTGGCAGCTGCTCTGTTCCATGTGGACTGTGAGGGAGGCTTGGCTTTTTAGGAAATAGAAGCCATAGCTGCACAGTGTCCCCACCTAATTTTGAATTGTGTGTTTAGGGCTTTATGATGCTTTGCCCCACATTTCCTGGCCTTCTGATTGTTGCTTTTCTACTTCAAAGGGAACAACTTCCCCGTTTTACTCCTCTGATGACCGTGCTGCTTTGTTAGTGTGTATGCAGTGTCTGCCCACACACACCTGGGGATAACCTCAGCAGTACTGTACATGGAAGAGGTTGCAGACTAGGAAAACCAAGTCATTTCCATGGAGCTGGAATAATGGTATTGTCTATGTATGCTGAAATAACGGCTTTTTCGAGTGTTGCATTTCTGTTAAGTAACTGTATTTGAGATTATTCCTTCCCTAATGACCAGATCTTACTTTTTTGCTAATCTTATGTTCCTTTTTTCTTACCTCTTTAGTTGGATGTCTGGTGCTTTTTGCCTTCCAGTACTGTTACAGTATTTGAACCAAGTACATGGATGAGATATATTGAAACAGGATGTTTTGTAATTTTTGTCTGCCCTGTACCCCTACCTTTAATGCTGCATTACTGTTCCTTATTGCCTTTTTTGTATGATTTTTCACGCAGTCTTGAGTTCACATGTTGGTCTTAATAGTGCCCTGATCTTTCTTTTCTTTTTTCTTATCTGTTTAATATTTTGTACCTGTTAAGGATCAGTTGTTAGCATGATTTATTTCCAATAAAACCATGCTTGTTACGAAGTTTTTCTTGACGGCCTGCAGCAGATCAGTGCTTTCTGCATCACCATTGCACGTCGACTTGACCTGTAAGTAGAGCGTGGAAAGAGGTTCCAAGAGTAATTCTGAATAAAAGATTTAAAACTGGTCTCTGCTGAAAATGCTGTTTGTGCTCTTAATGTCAAACTCGAGTGTGGCTGAACTGGCTGAAGGGATGAGAACATCTCGCATGTACATCAGGAAAGTGAAGTAAGGACAAGGATGTGCTCTAAACCACTCGGGGTGTAATGAAATACAGCTGCCATTTTGTAAATTACCATGCCCCTTGTAGCAGGCAGTAGCTGGGGCTGAGGCAGGGTTGTGTTCTTCAAACCTTCCAGAGCCATGGCAGCAACAGAGCAAGCTGAAGACATTTCAGCCTGGATTGTCACAGGCCCTGGTGTGTGTGCTTTTCCTGCAGTGCCAGTAAGTACAAGGCTTGTGTAACCTCTGAATCCTTTAACTCTGCTGAGGATGAGGGTGTTCCAAGGTGTCAGAGCAGTGCAGTGTCCCCCTCCATCCTCCTGCTTCCACGAGAGCAGGGAGTTTGTTGGGATGGGTGGGGAGGGGGACAGGGGCTGCAGCTGAGGTGGGGCCTGTGCCACTCCCATGCTGCTGAGCCAAACTGGCCAGTGTAGCTAGGTGTGGCTTTGGTTTATTTCCCTTTCAGCAAATCCTAAAACACATCAGAATGTCTATCCAAGAACTTCTAACAAGAAAAAGCCTAGAGTAAAGGTGAGAAAAGTTTTTGCCTGTTTCCTTCCGTTTGTGGGAGTTGATGGTTGCTGCTTTGAGTGGCCCATACCAAATACACTTTGGAGCCAGCTGCAGAAGGGCAGTAAAGCTGATGAGGTTCACACAGGAATTCCTCCCCACTGCACCAATAAAGGCACACTGTGAAAGCCTTGCTCCACACACTGGCCTTCCCCTCACCCATTCACTTGCTATGATATTTTCTGCAGTTTCTAGCTGCTAAAATTGTAGTGACAGGAGACTCTGCCTTCTTAAAGGCTCAGCCTGAACTGGCTTCTGATTTTCTTACTCTCCATCAGATAAAGCTGTCAGAGAGCCATGGAGGCAGGACTCTGAGGGGCTGGAGCGTGTCCAGGGCAGGGAACGGGGCTGGGAAGGGGCTGGAGCCCCAGGAGAGGCTGAGGGAGCTGGGAAGGGGCTGAGCCTGGAGCAAAGGAGGCTCAGGGGGGACCTTGTGGCTCTGCACAGCTCCTGCCAGGAGGGGACAGCCGGGGGGTCGGGCTGTGCTCCAGGGAACAGGGACAGGAGGAGGATCCAGTCTTAGGCTGCACCAGGGGAGGTTTAGTTTGGACATCAGGAAGAAATTCTTCACAGAGGGGGATTGGGAATGGGCTGCCCAGGGAGGAGGTGTCACCATCCCCAGAGGGGTTCAAGGAAAGACTGGATGTGACACTCTGCCATGGTCTGGGTGACAAGGTGGTGGTGGGGCCAAAGGTTGGACTTGATGACCTCAGAGGACTTTTCCGGTCCAATTCTTCCTGTAATTCTGAACTGCCAGCCTTTTGCCATCTATCCCCCAGAGCACAGAGGATTCCTGTTAGGAAATAAACACATATTTTGTCTGAGAGGACAAAATCTGACCATTCAGCAAGAATTCCTGCCAGAGCAACAGTGACAGGAGGCACTTCCTAGGTTAAAAATAATTGTGGTCTAGGCAAACTGTAAAGAACACCATTAGTCCTAGGTGGCTTTTTTTAAAATGGGGTTTTGATACAGTCAGGAGTGGTCACGGGCAACAACAACCACATAAGTCAAATTTGGATGTAATTTTTTAAAAAATTAGGTGGTCATATCATCACCACACTTTGTTAACACTGTGTGTATTCAAAGTGACACTCTAAAAAATTTCCATTTCCTTCCTGGTTTTAAGAGGAAACTGTCAGGACAAAACTGGGCAGCGCATCACACACCATGAAACAGAGCTGATTACAACTTTCATAGGAAGCTATCCAGAGGTGGAACAAACTCCTTGAAGCCTTTGCCTTTACCTGTTTCAGTCACAACTTTCCAGGGATCTCCAGGCAGAATCTGCCAATGAGCAAAGATGCACTGGAAAAACCTGGCTGCCAGTGTTGGATCTCAAATTGGCAGTAAAATCTAGTGGGAAGGGAAAAAATAAATTAAAAAGGGATGAGCCAGCTATGGAAAAAATTAGGACTGGCTTATTGTGAGTTTTTGCATAGACAAAACCCTAGAACACCTTGATGGTAGCTAGGAAACGGCTGCTTTCCAATTAATTCTTTAAAGCAGGTAAAAGTGAGGCCAACTCCCACTTGCAGAAAGATCTAATGTGACCAAGTTAATTGGAAATAAAAAGGAAAAAAATCAATTCAGATAGACAGAATGGGATATGGAGAAAAAGGTGTTTCACATGTCACAGGAACTGACCTGGTCAGCTTGAGCTCCTTGGGCTGTTGTAAGCACCCAGAAGTGTTCACTCCGTGCTCAGAAGCAGCCAAGGTGAGAAATGGAGTGCTTGCACCTGTTAGGAAAGGAACAGGACACAAAACAATATGTTCAGTGACAGCCTGTCCTTCATCATGAACCTCTGCAGTGTGGCTCTATTATTATCCAGGCAATTACTGCAGAGAAGGTTCCAGAAGGGGAACGTGAATAAAACCCTCAACACACTCAGCCAGGCTTGGGCCCTCCTGCGTGGGAAAGGCAGCAGGTATAGAGGGATAAAAATTAAACCTGGGAAAAAGCCTCCTAAATACTCCAACCAGCCACGCAAGTATGTAGATTATTATTCCAAGAAGTTAGGTTGCCAGTTTAGACTTTATAAATTGGCCATCTCCTATTTCATCACTGATTACTTAAGCAGGCACCACAGTGATGCTTTGAAAGGAGCCACCTCCAAAACAGAACATGGCATTTCTTGCAGTTTTTCCATGTGAGGAGTTCCAAATGTGTCCCGTGAAACCTCCCGATGCCACAGGATACTCCTGAAGTGCTTTTTTAGAAAGGGAGGAGTGAAATGGGACACAAACAAACCACAGCACCAGAGGAAGGGCTCTGTACCACGCTGAAAATTGCTTCAGTGGCAGCATAAGAAAGATAACATTATTTTAAAGGTGGCCTAAGGATAGGCAATGGAAGCTCCTTTGGCTGGCACAGTGTCCTCCTTTTAAAGCTTCAGATTTGTACTAAATTTTCTACCCTGCTGCTTGCTGCTAACCAACTCTTCCTCCCAGGCTTGCTGCAAAGGAAAATCTTTACTTAAAATGATTGGAAACCCAACCTGAAAAGGAAAAGTCTGAGTGTGCAGGAGCTGCCACATCTTTCTGGCACCCTCTGCTGGCACCAAAGCCTGGAGGAGCTGGCTGCCAGGAAAAAAGGAGTAAATTATCTGAACTGGAGATGCTCTGAACTGAAGATGTACAGGACAACAGGCTGACAAGCAGTCTGATAAATACTGTACCAAAAAAACCCCACCAATTTGGCTCAGAAATATCACTACAGCTGCAAACCTCCACTGCTTTGCCAGGATGGGTCTCACAAGTCATAGAGGTGGAAAAATTCTCCATTTTGCTCTTTTGTCCTTGCACTCACATCCTTCAGCCCTGATGGCCAAGACATTTTTTAAGCAGCTGGGCTGGTATATTGCCTGCCCACCACCCAGCACTGTGGTCTAGAATTAATTTTTAAAGCATATTTTAAATCTTGTGATTGCTTTTAAGATAGTTCAGACAAATTGGTATGTGAAAACCTGGGCTTAGTGATAAACAAACAGTTTTAGGATGGAATGTATTTTCCAGGCTTTTTGTGGAAAAATTTAATTTACTAAGAAAATCCTGTTATTCAAAGGCCAGAAGTTAATGTTTAAACAGTTCAAAAAGAGTTTATTTAAAAAAGCCCAATTATTTCTGTTCTTTGTGGTAATTTAAGCTACCCAATGCTTAATATCCTAAAGGTTTAGTGACAGAAAGAAAGGAAAGAAGTTACCTCCAAATAGTAACTTCCCCAGAGGAAAGGTAATTTATAAAGAACAATTTACCTACCCACCTACATTCTGCTATTTTCATTTAACCATTTCATACATTTAGAATAAAAAGCCTCCAAAATCACAGAATGAGGATGTTTTGGGTTGGAAGGAACCTTCAAGTCCATTCAGTCCCATTCCCTGTCACAGGCTTTCACTATCCCAGGCTGCTCCAAGCCCCATCCAGCCTGGCCTTGGGCACTGCCAGGGATCCAGGGGCAGCCACAGCTGCTCTGGGCACCCTGGGCCAGGGCCTGCCCACCCTCCCAGCCACCAATTCCTGCCCAACATCCCAAAATCTGTGCCTGCCCTCTGGCAGTGCAGCCATGGCCTGTGTGCTGTCCCTGCAGGCCTTGTCCCCAGTGCCTGGGCAGCTCTCCTGGAGCCCCTGCAGGCCCTGGCAGGGGCTCTCAGGTGTCCCTGCAGCCTTCTCTTGTGCAGGGGAGCAGCCCCAGCTGTGCCAGGCTGGCTCCAGAGCAGAGGGGCTCCAGCCCTGGCAGCATCTCCGTGCCTCCTCTGGACTCATTCCACCATGTCCAGGTCTTATTTTGGGTGCCATAGAGGTGAATACAGGACTCCAGGTGGGAATACCGAGTCCAGCCCCTCTCCAAGTTTCTGCATCACTGATCTAAAGACATTGTTCAGTGTTCAACATGAGAACAGAGCTATTGTTGTTTCCTGGAAGTGAATGTGAAAACACATTTAGCTATCTGTTGCATCTCTGGTTTTGTCACAGTTAGGTTTATAGTTGGGTTTGAGGATCTTAAGGGTCTCTTCCTCCTCAAATGACTCAATGATTTGGCAGTTGCAAGCCCAAGTACAGGCTGGTGCAAAATGGATCAAGAGCAGCCCTGGGAGAAGGAGCTGGGGGTGCTGGGGGTGAGAGCTGGAGCTGCCCCAGCCTGAACCCCCCTGCCCTGGGCTGATCCCAGCGTGGGCAGCAGGGCAGGGGGATCCTGCCCCTGTGCCCGGGGCTCAGGTGAGACCCCACCTGCAGAGCTGCCCCAGCCCTGGCTCCAGCAGCACAAGGACGTGGAGCTGCTGCAGCCAGTGCAGAGGAGGCACGGAGATGCTGCCAGGGCTGGAGCCCCTCTGCTCTGGAGCCAGCCTGGCACAGCTGGGGCTGCTCCCCTGCACAAGAGAAGGCTGCAGGGACACCTGAGAGCCCCTGCCAGGGCCTGCAGGGGCTCCAGGAGAGCTGCCCAGGCACTGGGGACAAGGCCTGCAGGGACAGCACACAGGCCATGGCTGCACTGCCACAGGGCAGGCACACATTTTGGGATGTTGGGCAGGAATTGGTGGCTGGGAGGGTGGGCAGGCCCTGGCCCAGGGTGCCCAGAGCAGCTGTGGCTGTCCCTGGATCCCTGGCAGTGCCCAAGGCCAGGCTGGATGGGGATTTGGAGCACTCTGGGACAGTGGAAGCTGTCCCTGCCCATGGCAGGGGGTGGACTGGATGAGGCTGAAGGTCCCTTCCAACCCAAACCACTCTGGGATTAGAGGAGAGCTCTGTCTCCTTTACAAAAAAAATTAATTGAGCTAGAATTTAATCCTAGCATTCCTCCATCATACTCCTGCTCTTCTCAACCCCCCATTCTCTGAGTCTAAAGTAAATACAATTTAGTTTCCCACACATCAGCATCCAGCAATTAAAGACATAAGCCAAACATTGTGTGGTACCCCAAGGTTTTTTGTAGCTTGTTTTCTCTTTGCAATACCCTGTTCAACAGTGCCATATTACTAATTATAACATAGAAACTTAATCTAAATCCATTTTAGACAGTTTTGCTCATGCGTAGAGGAGGAGTGGTGTGTTTTTGACAGCCCTTGGTATTGAAAGGATATTTTTTTTTCCCCCCCAAAGCAGCTTCACTGTCAGGTGGCCCTTCATAGAGGAGTGCACAGTGGTGGTTTTTTTGCTGGTACAGAGCAGGGTAGGTGAATGGTGATCACTTGAAGCAAGGCATGTCCAGCAGGGAGCCATCAGCACATTATGCATGGTCTAGGAATCCAAAATTCACACTGGAATTTAAACTTGTTTCAACAAACATAACAACAAACATCAAAACAAACTTCTTGGATTCCATGTAGAAGGCCTCACCTAGGGATTGATTTCAATTAAATTCAATTTAATTCTATTCAATTAAAAAAGTCATGGCAGCCATTTGAGATTTCCCTGTGACTACTTAAATCTTTTAAATCCTAAAGCTATGAGTAAAATACTTATTTAGAACAAGCAATTTGGACACAACTCTATGTTTGAATTACTAATCACCATCACTCATTGCATTCTGTGTTTCCTTGGGCTGGTGTGTTACATTCCAGCCAAAGGCTGGGATCTTGGATTATATTAGGGTTCAAAAAAAAGCCACAAATGTCCTTCAAAACAGTACTATACAATAGTGAAAAAAAAAAGATCCATGGACAGCCACACTTTATGGTTGTATCTGCCATATAGAGAATACTAAAAATAAATGCAAATGTTTTAATAAATCTCTGGCCGCTTGTCATGCAGTGATGCATTAGGATTTCCCTTCTCCAGTGAAGAGTTAAAGAAATTTACACATCCCCTGGAACCCCTTTTCCTGTAGGTTTAAACAGATCTGAAGAGAACACAAGTTACAAAAGGAACTGGGCAGTTTCTTAAATTTTTTTCTGTTAGCATTCAGTGCTGCACAGAAAGTGCTGACGTGCCTTCAGGCATTGCTCTTCCAGGGGCTGACTGGAATTCAGTCTTTTTGGGTACACTGGAACCCGTGAGAGCCCACAGAAATCTCATTTTGATTGCACAGACACAGCATTTGCATCAGCATTGCACTGACACCTTGAGAAGAGGCAGGGAGGCAGTGCTGCTGTCTCTTTCTAGCATGAAATAAAAAATTCCCTCTTTTCTTAGATCAGGTGTGTGCTTTGTGTGCTGCACCACACTCACATCCTGTCATCTCCCTGGCAGATTCAGTGCAGCACATTCCCAGCACATTATTTCGGATTTCCTGACCCACAAATTTAGCACTGACCAGGTTGTAAAAGGACAATTGGTTATGTTATTCCAGATAACAGACTGTTCAGATTCTTCTTCTGCCCCACATTTTTCACACTATTATTTTATTTCTAATATGTACAGAAAGTATGAGCCTGTTTTAGAAGAAGGTTGGCTGTCCTAAGGGTTAACGTGCCAAACTAAAAAAAAAAAAAGGGTATGCTTACCCTCCTGCAATCAAATCAAGACAAAATAGTGTTTTACCTTAAAGACAGGATCCAGAACTCGCTGGCAGAATGTCCTCAGCAACTTCTTTCCATCTGGGCTAGAGGTTGATTTGCTGAGTTTTCCAATTGCTGGATCAAAATATCTGAAGATGTTTATTTTTACTCATCCAGTTTGAACTCGCAGAGTATCCTCTTCTCCTGCAAATTTCCACTCAGTTACTTTTAAAAGAAAGCTTTGCAAAGTTTCACATTTAAGCAGAGATTCAAAAAACAGAAGGTGGCTAATTTCAATATAGAATAACTGCTAGAAGTCTGTGGAGGCAAAGGATAGCTTTTTTGTTAATTTAGGCCTTTAATTGATTGATTGATTTTACTATAAACAGTCACTTTTAATTTTTCCAGGTTGCACAGGGTTTGGAGCAACCTGGTCTAGTGGGAGGTGTCCCTGCCCTTGGCAAGGGGTTGGAATAGATGACTTTTAAGGTCCCTTCCCACCTAAACCATTCTGGGATTCTTTAATTTCTTGGCTTTTTCAGGGAAATAGGCACTTAAAGTAACTTTTCTATCAGGAGTTCTCGTAGTCCACCCTGCTATCTCTAACTGCCTTTTGAAGCCTTGCTAAAATAATTTAGAAAGAGAAATCCTGGAGGAAACTGTGAGCTACACGAGTCAAGGTAGGCCAATTTATTATCAGGCACCAGAAGACAGGAAAATACATTGAACCTTCTCACCTGTATAAATCATTCTGTTAACAGCAAGCTGTGTACATAGCTCATAGCAAATAGAGCCTGTTGATTTCAACAATTTTAGGTTCATTAAATTCACATAAATACTCAGTGGAATGATATGACTGGGTTTGGTCCATCATCTTGTGTTTGCACATTAATTTTACCCGTGCAGCCAATGAAATAATTTAGGTTCTGAAGCTGTGAGAGTGAATCTTTTCTCTCTGCTCTTACAGAGAAGGGAAGGCACACGCAGAGTATCTGCACGACAAGAGATTTCCTTTCTCAGTGTCACGGTTTAACACTGGGATGCTTACATATTTTTGTTGCAGGAGCTCCAAACTCCCTCCAGGGGCTGCCCGTGGGAGCTCAGCTCAGCAGCAGCACTTGTACGCACCGCCGACATCCTCAGAGTGTCACTGTGGTATCTCAGCATGGATCTGCAGCCTTCCCTCTGCCTCCCTTCCACCCCAGAGCCTTCTCACCATCGCTTCCACTCCATCTCAAGCTCAACCGCAGCTCTGAGGCAAGAGTTTCATTCCATACGGTGGGAATATTTATAGCAAAGGTTAAACTGAAACTTGAGAAATGTATTTGTAAAGCTCCGAGCAGGATCTGGAGGGCGATTGCTTTGTGGTGAGTGCTAACTGAATTCTCAGTGAACTTCCTCTGGCATTTGAAATAGAGGTGGCTCATCCCTGCCACGCAGATGGAACTGGCCTGACTTTGGGGTGGCTGAGATCCATGGAATATAAGAATCAGAGTAAAATCCTAGCTCAGAGACCTTTGTTTCAGTAACTAGGTAAGCTGCAGTCAATTTTAGCTGTACAACAAGCCAGTACTGGAGAATTCTATCTGAATAAAAGGAAACAGAACTCAAAACTGGTGAGAAAGTTGGTCTTGTACCTCTTTGCTGAAAAAAATACAGTCTGAACCAGCTCAGTTCTGATAATTCCTCACCTTAACAGCTGGACCACCAGAGGAAACTTCCAGTTGACTTTGCTTTTTTATTTTTTAGTTCTCAGCTGCAACACTGGTAATATTGTTTGTGTTTTTATCCAGCTATGCTTCCAGAGGTATCCAGCACATTATCATATAATTACTGATCCAAAAACAGACTTACATCTGCAGATCAGAACACAGCAAATTAAATATCCCCTCAGGAATAGCAGAAGGGTCACGTTTCTTGTCGTGTAAGTGACAGTAGCAGCAAAGTGAGGCACAGAAAGCCAATCTCATGGATTCAAAGACCCACAGCTCCCCTTCAGCAGTTTGCCCCAGGCAGATGTCTGATATTTGGGGTTTGAATGGCACTGAGAAATCCCCTTGAGGATACTCATTTTGTCACTAGAGGATGACCTGCTTTGTGAATTCTCCCCTCCTTCCCAGCTGCTTCCACTCCCCAGGTGTTTGGTCTGAAATAACATCCCCAAAGAAAGAGCATGGGACAATGAGGGGGGAAGGGGACTGAAGAAGGACTCTGAACTGCCCTAAATGTATGCAATTATTTTGCTTCAAGGCTGGTGCTCTCCAAAACTGGGTTTCAACCACAGCAAAGTTTTTATATCTTCTTTACCATAATGTCACCCATTGGTCCAGTTTCACCTTCTCCATACATGGGAATGGTGACAGTGACATCTCCCACAACATTCTGGTAAAGTTCCTGCAGCTCCAGCTGCAATCCCAGCAAAGAATGGTCCATTTTGTTCATCATCAGTATGGGTTTAGTGTGTTCTGCAATAGCCTGTCGTGGAACTCTGTCTGTCTGTACACAAACCCCTTAATAAAATATAACCACAATTAAAACTGGCATTATATATGGGCAAGACCTCTATCTACTTGCTAAGAGTGGTGAGTGGGAAAGTCAAACTGGTACCAAACCCATCATTTTCAGTTGCCTGTACTCTTCTAATGGAAGGAGAAGAGACACAGGCACCTCCACTCTCCAGGATTTTGCTGAAAGATCAACTTTATTTGCTGCATTTCTACATTTCCTTCATTCCTACACACATGTATTTACTCCACATTCAGCCCACAGGTTGGACATGAAAGTGGAGGAAAGGCCACGGTCTAAAAATGCATGTCAGAATTCTTATCATTAGAAGTTGAACTGTTAGAGAAACAAGCTTCCCCCATCACTTGTGATTTTTTTTTTTCCCTTAAGAAGATAAAAGTAAAATACATGGAGTTCTTTCCAGCTGAAGAGCATGTTTACCTGAAACAGTCAGTCACAACAGGGGCACCATCAGCGACAGGAGGGTTGCTGTGAATTCAGAGAAGAAATTGACATTTCCAGGGAAGCCAATTAAGTTAATAAGAAAACTCAAACCATCCCTGAACTGTCTAATGAAGGCCAAAGTGCTGTCTGAGAGTTTACAATTCCCAGAAATTGCCCTGTAAAAAAACAAAATAAAAACAATAAATTAATAATGTTTCATTTTCTGCTGATTTTTGCATTGGTTGGGCAATAATTGTGCCAACACTGTTATGGTGCCAATACTTCTTAATATACTTCAATATTTCAATTCCTAAAGTTATTAGCATCTAAAATTCTGGTTTTGGTGTAATTAATTTTTATTCTTAATCAAACCCTAACCTAATAGTCACAGCATGACATCATTGTGAGACAATGTAGAGCAATGCTCAAATTCACTTTAAAGTTCATTCGCTTTAAAACTTTGCAGTTGCAGACCTCAAATACAGAGGAAATAACCAGGCACAGCCCTCCACAGTAAGAAATCAATGAAAAAGGAAGGATACTACTAAGAAACTCTCCAAAAGCATCTTCCTCCATGCTGAGGAGCGGGTGGGAATGGTCACTGGGTACCACACAAAAGCTCACCCCAGAACTGCTGAGATTTCACTCTGAGGACTGTGAGCTTCTGTTCTGTAGTGCAGAGCTTGAGGCACATGTCAACTTAAAAAAGATCTGGTGAGAGGCAAGGCTTTCAGCAGAGCCCTCTTCAGTCTTCAGGTTTTAAAGAAAAAGACAGGAAGAGAAGATACAATCAGATTTTACGTAGATTCAATTATGACACATCTTTCTTGCTCTTTTTCTGTGTCTGTGAATCAGGTTCCTCAGGCTCTGGCTGAAGAAATCATGCTCTACACACTGAGGAGTCTGACAAGGTTGATTTGTTCTGCTCTACTGTGAAATTCACCCTGAGGAGGGAGGAAAAAATAATGAAAAATCAGCTATTGCTTTCTTTCAAATTATAGAAATGATATGAAGTTTTAAATTTTATTGTTATTAAATTCACAACCTAAGGAGGAAATGAGGTTGCTCATGATTTTAAGCTTAGTATTACAAATACCCATTCACATTTTTGGCATGTTTATGTGAGTACAAAGAGCGGAGGCATAACTTAAAATACATCCCTGGTTTTGTACCACAAAATGTCAACCGCCACAGAAAACGAAGAACTCACTTGCAGAGACAGAACAGCTCATCCCTCCCAAATGTTCCAAGAGGGTCTGGTGCACACAGCTGAGAGCTGCAGCTCTCTCCAGAGCTCCATCCTTCTCCTCTCCTCTCCTCCCACCTCTGCTCCTCGCCGTGCCAAGCCCTGCTCCTGCTCCAGCTCCCCACTCCCGGGATCTGAGCTCTCCCAGGTGAGCCCCTCTTCCCAGCCTCCAGCACACCCTGGGTCTCCTCCTTTTGGAGACAAAACACCAAATCTAGAAACTGGTGGTCCAGCTCAGCCAAAAAAACCTCTTAAAAAACATTAATGAGACGACTGCAGAATTTTTAGGGCCCCTTTCACAAGGCGCTGAAAGAAACAGTTCTTATTTCCATAACTCCTCTGTCCCTTGCTAAGAGCATTTCCCCTCTTTCAGCTTGTGAAAAAAAGAAAGGAAAAAAGAAATCTTGACCCCCAGAAGTGTTGGTATTAACTGTTAAGCACATGAGACACCTTAGCCAAGGCAGGTGAGATGTTTCTAATCTTGGCCTGTCTCAGTCTGTCACAAGCACCTTTAATTGGTTATTCCTGCAAATCCCCTTAATGCAGGAAGTGCTTCACAGGGACAAGGAAAAGGACAGAAGTGGGAGGAAAAAATTATAGGGAATAGCAAACAAACAAGCACAGAAATCCCATGTTACAGCAGTGGTTTGTACTTGTTGATCAAGTGAAGAAAAATACCCCATAGGAAACACCTAAATAGGTTCCTTGTCTGAGCTGGAGTCACAAATGACTGAAAAATCAAATTAAAAATGAGTTTCTATTGCTATACCAACAAAAGTTACCAACACAGCTGGAGAGCTACTGAGCCCATCTTCCTCCAAGGATAAGATATTAATTTAAAATATCAACCAGCCCAGCTCAAAATATAATTAAATGTAAGAGACAAAATAGGATTATTTTGTACATGGACAGATACACTGCGGATATAAATTACTGCATGTTCTCTTACTAACTTTGGATCTTTAGTTCCTTTTTTTTAATTGTATGTTTTCTCAGAAATTGGTTCTCATTAAAATAGCCAAGTTCTGTTTGGAAATGAGAAATATCTAAGCAGCAGCTTGGCCTCTTCACCCAAAAATGTGTTATTTCCCCACAGTCCTTTTCATTTATAGCTTCTTTCCTACTTAAAAGTCTGCAAAAAAGCAATCAACCAACCCCTCCCTCTTTTGCCACCAAGGGAAACTTAGTACAAAAAAGACAATTTTTAGTGTATGTTTACATTTTGTCAGTGATCCACCTCATATGAAGGTACCTCATTTCTGAATTTGACCCATTGGGTTATTCTTCAGCTTTATAAAGACACAGTGATATTCCTTTTCTAGAAAGTTCCACAGTGTCCTGGCACCCAAAATCTCACTCACAGCAACACTTGCATACTTCTTCTGAACTTCGAACTATTTATTTCTTCTCTTTCTTTTCCATTTACAGATGGCACCACCACTTTTCTACTTTTACAGTTTTTCCTGTTTTTAAAGTTGTGCTGTGCTAAAATAATATAAAATCAAGACCCTTAGCTAGAATTAAGTATAGTTCCAGAAGCATGCTATGTACACTTGTTTCATAATACAAATAAATACCTAAGTGTTGAAAAATGCTCTCTACCTGCTCTTTGTTCTTCTTAATTTTACACTTTCTTGATGGCACAACTGAAATTTGTTCCTGATAAATATTTAGCTAGCAAAGGTAATTGCATTTTTTTTCATTTGCTTCAAGTTTCCACCACATTTATATGCACAGGCCACACTGTGGTTTTCTTTTGGAACAAGAAACAGAGATGGCCACAGCTGTTTATTGTTATTTCATGTTTTAAGCCTTCTACAAGTGTCCATTTATACTAATTCTAAATGTAAACATCATGGGCATATTATTTCAACAGGACTGGTTGTTATCCTGTGGCAGGAACTTCAGGATTATGTATCAATAAATGCTGATCAATTCCAAACATTTTATTTACTACTTCATTTACACAGATTCCAGAACTGGCCTGGATATGTGTGCTGCTCTATGAGAGAGAAAGGCAATGGCATCACAGTTTTTTTGGTATTAAATACAATTGAAAACACATATTCAGATTAAAAATTAACAGCTACTTTAATTTTAAGTGATTCTAATTGAACAGCTGTTACAGAATTTCGGTTCTGCTGTGCCAGTCAGCAATCAGATCAAAGGTGTCTTGCCATGAAATGCTTGCTGCAGAGGGATTAAGATCCTTAACCAAGAAATCATTGAGGTGAAAGCAGTGTCTGTGGAAGGGAGAAATAGCACCACTTTATTAAAAAAAGAACTTCACTTTTTTTCCAAACCCCAGGTTTCATGACCAGTACAAGGAGAAAATTACCTTCCTTCCTTTAAACTTCTAGCTGACATTATTTGGATAGCTCACATTGCAGTGCTGCCAGTAATGCCTCCAGACTAAACTTCTTCTGCAAGGCATCTCTTCCTCTTAAAGATGTTGAAATTCTCATTGTATTGAACAATTACATGCTTCACCTCAGAAATAAATATCCTGAAAGCCAAAGAAAAATGAGAACACGTACAAAAGCTGACATGGGTAACTAGAATGTCCATTTCAATAAAAAGTAACATTAATACCAGAAAAGATTACAAAAATTTGAGAAAAAATTAAAAGGGGAAGAAGTATAGTAGCATTAATCCTCAAGAAATGCAAAGGTATGCAAGCATCTGTTTATCACTGGTTCACTAGAATAAATAAAATCTCAGAATGAGTGAAAGCTATTTTGAGAACTGCAGTGATTTAAAAAAATCATAGAATCAGAGAATCCCAGAATGGCTTGGGTGAGAATGGACCTTAAAGCTCATCCAGTCTCATCCCCTGCCATGGGCAGGGACACCTTCCACTGTCCCAGGCTGCTCCAAGCCCCATCCAGCCTGGCCTTGGGCACTTCCAGAGATCCAGGGGCAGCCACAGCTGCTCTGTTCAGCACAGACGGACAGCAGGACAGAGCTCTTCTTTGCTTTTAGTTAGTTTATAAGTAGCTGAGGCAGAGAAGTTCCCTGGGCTGTGGTTTTTCTTTTTCTTGGAACTGATCAGGCTGCTCTGGACTGAAAACCCAGAAGAACACCAGGAGCTCTCTCCTGTGGCCCACTGGAGCCGGGATGCAGCATTTCCCAGTGCCAGAGGGACTCATAAGAGACTGAGTGAGCTGAGTTAAAGCCCATGAAAAGGACTTTCTGAATTTGCCATCTCCTCAGAACAGCGAGAGATTTTATTGTTTAATATTCAATTTTTTTATGCTTGTGAATAAAATAAACAGTTTTTTCCACTTTTCTCCAAGGAAATCTTTTCCTGAATCAGCTGGGGGACGGATCACTTGCATCTGCTATCTAGAGTGATCCCTTTGGAAGTTTCCTCCCAAATTCACCCTAAACCAGGACAAGAGCCTTTCCCTGATATCCACCCTAACCCTACCCTGGCATGACTCCATGCTGTGGTGTTCACTGCTCTGCTCCAAGGGCCCCCCTTGCAGTGGGTTTTCCCTCTGAGGATGTTTAGTTTTGATTCCTGGCTTGGAGCAGGTAGTCAGTACTGTAACCCCTCCCCCATTAGTTACCTTTAAAAACGAGTTAAATGACAATCAGTTCCCTTTTGAAATGCAGGGATGATACTGAGTCCCTTTAAAAATAACTCACTGTCGTGGAAGGCACTAAAGTAATAAGAGCGCTTCATGTTTCTAATACAGACTTTCATCCAAAAAAGCCTTTTAGAAATATTAGGTAATTAAATTGTCAAGCACAGAGTGAGGGTGTGAATGACTTCACTGAAAAGCACCAACTTCAGGGACCAAGCTAAGGGAACATTTATACAGGAACACTTCCTAAGAACTGAAGGTCAGGAAAGATGAATATCCAATCAAGCATATTATTATATATGAAGGGCTATGGATGGGATAAATGGTTAAATCAGCACTACAGAATGAAAGGTCCTTTTTAAAACCCCTGTCAGCCTTGGCCATGGAAAAATGCTGCTGTAGCTTGCCACAGAGCTGCCAAGGGAGAACTTGCTGGACTTGGCTCAAGTGGATGAAGCTTAATACTATTAAATAAGTCTAAGACAACAAAATACCAAGAGTATTATATACCAATAGTACATATACACACTCAGAGGGCGTCAGAATGTGGGAATGTGGAAATTCTGGCCTGCAGGTTTTTTTTAATTAAATAGCAATTTCAATGGTCATAAATGCTCAGCCTGGAGTTCAAAATTACATGTTGCCTCAAGGGCATTGTTCATTTTATTAAAAAGTAGGTATTAGTTGCACTGTGCTCCTCAAAGCAATGCCATAACAGAGGAAAAGCTGGATCTGAGAGCTCCAAACTTTATTTGGCCAGACAATTAACAACTTCACACTGAGCAGGCTGTAAGCCCAGCGTGTTTGATGCCTTGTCAGCACCTGTATTCAAGACAAAATAATCTAAATAGCAAAGGTCCTTTACTTGGCCAAGAAAAAGAAGGGCTCTTTTATTCATATCCTTCCCCTGGACAAGAGGAAATGTTCACAGGAACCTTCTCTGCCAAGCTTTTCCTGCCCAAAGGTGCATTTTTCTTTTAGCTTGTCTTCAGGGGGTTATGAAGCAGATATGAAATGGCTTCCCTTAAATAACCTGGTTGTGTCACAGCAGAGGGAAAGCGCTGGTGTTTCGTTCTGAAGAGCTGAGCAGCACTTGTAAGGGCCTTGCTTGTGCAGTCTGAACTTCAGCTCTGTGCACAGTTCTTTGTCAGCATGAACAGTTCTTTCTGAAACAAAACTTTTCCTTGTGTCTGTGTACATTTAAGTGCACAATTTTTGGACCATTTTGCAGAGCTGGTGCTCAGGCACAGTCCGGTACATACAACAGAAATTTATTTTCCTCTGCCTTTTATTCCTTTCCAATTCATGCCAATGTGTGCAGGAAAACAAAGCTTAGAGAAGTGTTGAAAAGTTTCCAAGTTAACAGGTTCCTGAAAAAAAAACATCCAGTGTACACTGGCATGCCATTTTCATGGGCATTTTATTCTTTGTATGACCTCAATTCCACTTAAAAATGACAGCTCTTCCACAAATTGTCTTTCAGCTTGTTCCCTACATACAAAATCCTTCTTACAGGTGCTAACCACTCCTCTTCCCACATTTGTTGGGGTTTTTTTTTTGCTAGAAGCATGGTCCTTTGTGTTTCTGGAGCAATTACCGTTCTTATTCTCTCCTCCACAGCATTGCCTTCAGCCCTGGATGTGGAGAGTGCTGTATTGAACCCCCTCCTGGCTATATCTTCAATCAATATAATCATGTAAATTGTTCCTGAAGAATGAAAGTGCTGTGTGCAATTCAGCACACATTTTAAAGGCAGAAGGGAAATTGAAGAGACATTATTTTTGTGCTTGCCTTCTGCCAGACTTGATTTCTTTAATATGCTGGGGTTTGCTTAGGAGGAGAATCTAAAATGATTCTGGGTAAGTGATCAATTGTTCCGTGCTTAGAGCACTGTAAATAAGAGCAGACCAGCAATTCTGGAGGATTGGAAAATGTTGAAAAGAGAGGTTTGTCAAAGGGTATCTGAGGCTTCATGAGGAGAAGCTGGTTCAAACTGTACCCAGTATTTTATCACCATTGAACACTGGGTACAAAGACCCAGAGCCCTTATTCAGTAACACATATTGGAACAGTTAAAAAATTGCTTGCTAGTTACCACATGTGTGGCAGGAGATGCCATGATGGGACAGGGGTAACCATTTCCTGTGTCCACTGCTTCTCAGAGTTTTAATCCATTTTTCACTTACCCTATTTTGCCCTGGATCCACCCTTTCTCATGCACGCATTCAGATTTTTTCCTGTGCATTTCATTTTGGTCTAGGTTCTACTTTCTATTCCATTCAGATAGACAGGTTTGCCTTGCTTTGTAGTGCATGGAGTACTTGGTTTTCCATGCCTTGTCTATTCAAATAAATTGTGGTAAAGTTCAGTGGCTTAGAGGGTGGGTGCTTCTGAAGTTTATTGGTACATGGGCTTGTGTGGACAGGCAGGACCCTCTCTGGCTATCACCCAGAGTAGCCAAGCAGAAGAAAACTAAAATCATTACTCTGTAATTTCCACATCGGCGCTGCCTCAGATCTTGAGAATTCCAAGTACATTTGAAGAGCTCAAGCCTGCCTTCACCTGCTTGTACACAGGTGACTTTGCCGTGAAAAATTCAAATTTTAACCCTCCCTGGATAAAAATGGCACAGCCTTAGCTTAAAACATATTTTATTCTGTAAATCAAGTTCATTGGCTAAAATATTTTCTCATTTGCATTATTAAAGCATTGCAGTTAACCAAGATCAATCTGCAGCCTATTTGTTTTATTTACCAACTGCATTTCTCTATACCTACCACTAACAACTCTGAGGGATCCTCTGAAGACAAAAGGTTTATCCACATCTCAGTATATTACCTGTTTGTATTTCTAGTAATGATGCATGAGAACTAAAAAAACCTCATAACTTTATTACACTTAAAGTCAATCTACAACAAAACATTTTACTGTTGTAAGATATCTGATGGGGCAACAGCTTCTCTTCAGCTGGTAATTCACATACTGTCGTGGAGCAAACCTGCAGGTTTCTCATCAAGGAAGTGCTGTCGCTCAAAATACTCAAATTATTTACCTCAAAAATACCCAAAATAGTATTGTAAATCTTCTGCTTTACGACACCTTTGTGAGAATAATAGCCTGTGAGGGATAAGTTCATGGGAGAAAATTGGTACCTGACCAACACAGTGTTAGAAAATCTGCACAACTAATGCCAGTAAAAGAGCAGCTCAGAAAAAGTCTAAAATTTTTGATTTTCAGGAGTGGGAAAAGAAAATTGTGTTAGTTGTAAGCTGAAGTTTTTTTGGCATAATAATATTTGAAAAGCAGTGGATATTTTAAAATCTGACCATTTGGGATTTTCCAGGGTAGCTGTGAAAGTTTCCCTAATTTGTTGCCATAGTCTTTTTTTTGTTTGTTTTGGTTTTTTGTGTGTGGTTTCTTTTTTTTTTTTTTTTTTTTCTTTTCTTTTTTGGAAATCTGTTACTGCAAGCAGCATGTGTGTTTGAACCTTTGAGCATGGAACTTAATTAAATCTTGATAATCAGGGTTATATAGTTAAAGTGTGACTTTAACTTTTCTTCCCCTAGCAGAGACTTTTTCTTAACAGCTTACCAGTCCTTTAAAGACATTAATCAGAAAGCTGATTAAATATTTTGCTGCTTTTTTTTATGAACCTTTTTTTTTTTTAATTATGCATTGGCTACAGTCAAGCAACCTCCTTGGATTTTGCCTTCACTTCAGAATCACCTCTGTCGACCTCACAAAATATGAGGCATTTGACAGAGATATCTTCCTTGGAGGCCTTACTTAGGGATGGAGAGAGACAGGCACTTCAGGAAGGCATTTCAGCTTCTTGTTTGCCTGTGATGAGTTGTGACTGAATGACAAGAAGGATGTGCCACATGATATTACTTCTGCTCCTTCACTGGATGCTGTGTGAGAACATCTGATATTAATTCTAACACATAAAAGCAGCACATATGATCTTCAAAAGTGCTGCATTTATTCAGTTCTCCTTAAATCAGTGGGATTGCTCTTGTCATTTGAAGCAGTTTGCCCTCAAATGACCGTTTTTGAAAAGCTGTAAGGAAAAGAGTGCTGAGCAAAGATAATTATGTGTAAACTTGAAATGGATTGTGTGATCATTTGTGCTAGTGAAACACACTTCCTTGTCTGCCTGGACCAAATGAATGAATAGGTAACTCATCCAAGCTTATTTAGAGTTTAGGGCTGGCCTCATTAAAAGGCATCTGACTACATTTGGGAAATAAATGGAAGACATTACTGAAAATTTACATAATTTCTTTGCCAAAAGGTCCCTGCTTATGAATGAAATTAATAATGATTCCTTATCATAAAATTATTTATTATTACAATATATTTACAATTATGTATGATTATTTTTAATTATAGTATTCAATATAGTGAAATGGATGTAGAAGTAGTTCTGTGTTATCAAAGGATTCAAAAGGGATACATTTTAGTGTTCATTCAATTCTGGTTGCAAAAGACAATTAAAAAGAAAGGAAAGCACAAGGAATTAAATGTTTTTCTGCTTCAGGAAGGACACAGCAGATTTTCTACAGTGTACTAAAAAAGGGCTACCACTCAGCCTTTGTTATATTGAGAACATCTGCCAAATTGCACTGGGAAGGTCACATCAGTTTATCTGGGAGCAGGATGTGTTCTGCAATCATTGAAAGGAGCAGTGTGGGCCAGAGTGGCCGGGCAGGGAGCCTGTCCTGAGCAAGGCCCATGCAGGGATCAGCAGGCATCCAGGATGCTCCACCAGGAATGAGCAGTCACGGGTGAACCCTCGTGCACAGGGCTGGAAGTATCCAAGGAATCCGTCAGCCTTTTTTTGTCAGGAAATGAACGGATCAAGACTGAAGGCTCCCAGCCTGAGCCAGGCCCAGCAGCCATGTTCCCTCAGCTCACGGAAGGCACTGAGGGGCTGGAGCATGTCCAGGGCAGGGAACGGGGCTGGGAAGGGGCTGGAGCCCCAGGAGAGGCTGAGGGAGCTGGGAAGGGGCTGAGCCTGGAGCAAAGGAGGCTCAGGGGGCACCTTGTGGCTCTGCACAGCTCCTGCCAGGAGGGGACAGCCGGGGGGTCGGGCTGTGCTCCAGGGAACAGGGACAGGAGGAGAGGGAACGGCCTCAGGCTGGGCCAGGGCAGACTCAGCTTGGACTGAATTCCTTCATGGAAAGTGTTGTTAAACATTGAAATGGGCTGCTCATGGAGCTGTTGGAGTCCCCATGCCCGGAGGTGTCCAAAGAAGGCCTGGAGGTGGCACTCAGTGCTCTGGGCTGGGGACAAGGTGGGCATCAGGCACAACTGGGACTCGATGGTCTTGGTGGTCTTTGCCAACCTGAATGATTCGGTGACTCCGTGGTAAAATCACTGTGACCACTTTAAAATCTGTGATGGAGGAGTAGTCACTTGGATGCCCAGCTGGACCAGCTGCCTGGGGCAATCTCTGGTCACAGCCTGTTAATGCAGATGTGCCCCTTTGAGGCAGGGAATGTCACAGGCTAAGTCTGGGGTGGCCAGAGGAAGGGCAGCCTCAATAAAGGAAGGGGAACAACTCTACGATTATAGTAATCAAGGCTGCTGAAATAAATACAGAGTTTCACCATATTCCTCTCATGCCCAGTGGTGGTGTGGGGTGGTGACACTTGTAATAATCAGCTTTGTGCAGGTTTTCTTTTTTTAATATAGCCCTCTTCTAGCAGAAGTGAGCAATGTACCTCTTTCAGAGCTACTGTGAAAGGAGGTGAACAGCTTTACTGCTACAATTACATCACTGTTAAAATATTTCTACTTACCCAAGTGAAGAGAGGGTAGTTATAAAAGCTTTTTGTGTAGTTTCTTATTCTTATGTCTTTTAACATAACTACTGCTTTCTTCACCCAGCAGCAGTCATGAGCAGGTTCCTATAATGTTAAATGTACTTTCAGTAAAAAATGGCATTTTAAGACTGACTGTAATTAGGGGTAAAAGCAACTCATATTGTGCTGAATTTTGCTCCTGGTCAGTGTTACAAAGTGTTACAAAGCAGTGTTTTTCATTTCATAAGCAGAAGGATGATTTTTGTCAGGTCACACTTCCAGGACACTTTTTAGCGTTCCTGCCATAACTGTGAGGCACCAGGTTTCTGCAGAGCAAGCAATTTTGTCAGTGATGCATGAGACAAAGTAGTATCCAAGCCATGCCTTCAAATTTTCATTTTTTATAATACCAACAGGTCAATGGATCTGTTTTTGTCATTAGTGGGAACAGATAGGAAGTTTTTTTCATCCTTGGGCTGAGCATGTTTCATAATCAAATGTTCCTTTAAAGCTGAGAAATAACATTAACATTAGGAAAATAAAAAAAGGAAAAGGAACATTTTCTCTCCTAGGCACTGCCATATGTCTTTCCAGGTGGAAATACAACAGGGTGCAGTAAGGCAAGGATTGTGCAGGGCCCCTGTTGTGCTTGGCTGTTGGAAAGCATATGGTGCAATAATGTTCCAGTTCTGACTGTGAATTTTCCTTCTCTTGTCTTCTCTGGCAAATATGATTGTTCTGATGTGTATTCAGCTTTTCTGTTTGTTGCTAGGAAGAGTGTGCTCCTCCATCTTCAAATATACCTGTAAGATCAGGTCCCATTTCAGAGAAAACCCCAGAAGAAAAAGAGAAAAGGTATGAAAACTTTTCTCACTAGCTGTATGAACCAGTTTTACAGTGTTGAAGAGTTTGCAGAGGCTTGGATTTCACCAGCCTTCATGGAGACTTTGGGATGCTGAAATTCCAGGAGAAGTAACATTTCCCTCTCTTGAAAGAAAACAATGTCGGTCCTCAGGCAGTTTTTATGCTTTTGCAATAACACTGGCCTGCAGCTGGCTTGGTCTTAGTGCTTCCTTCCTACTCTTGGAGTTGATTGCTTGGGAAGTATTGCATTTTGGAATTTATTGTTTGTGTTCAAGTTTCTCAACACACTCTTCAGACCATGATGCTGCTGAAGTTTTAGCACCACCTGCGTGCCTGTCATCCTGCTCCCCTCTGCTTGGCCAGGCCTGCCAAGAACTGCACAGGGAGCTTCTGTATCCCCAGGGCCTTAATTTCTGTGGGATGTGGTGAAATGCTTTGGACATGTGTGTAATCAGAGATTATAGCAAAAAGCAGAAGCAGTTGTATTTGTTTCCGAGATTATGGCAAAAACCAGAAGCATTTGTATTTGTTTCAGTCTCATACCTCAGTAACATGTCAGCACACAGTACAGTTTCTGAGGAAGGCTGCTGCTTGTGGCTTCTGTGGAAAAAGGCATAAATCTTGGGCACATGGCAGTTTTGAAATAAGAAACTCATGCAGGGAAGTTCATCTGGAATCATAAGCAGTTTAATGACTGGCTTCTGTTTTGAAGATGGTGGGGGCTACATCTCTCCAAAAATTGTTATGTCTAGAGCTCCTACTTCTGTTGTAACTCTGGGTATTTCCATTGTGCACAACTCCTTTTGAAAAACCCTATTAGGCTATTGCCCTCTGTGATTCCTGTCTGCAGAAAATCCCTTGGAGCGAAATGAACTTCTCACAAAGTTTCCTGCATGTAGGGTATTTCCACACTAAGTTACTGCCCTGTAGTACCCAGACATTTAGAAGCCTCAAGGTATGTTTGGCAGCAGGGCTGAAAGGAAATTGTGGATGCCTGTTTGGGCAAGGCTGTAACTGCCAGCTTTGCAGGGTGGTTGTAGAATGGCTGTGACAGGCCTAAAATACTGAGTTGTTCACTCCTAAAAACTAGCTGTGCCTCCATATCACTTCTTCCTTTACTTCTCTTACCTTTTCTCCTTCACGCCTGTTGTCCCCAGGGGATGAAAATGCAGAGTAAAGCAAACTGACTCAAACTCACGAACAAGTAGAGATGCAAAACAAATTGTGCAGATTCCCTTATTGATTGCAATCCAAGTTGTGCTTCCAGACAGTGACTTATGAGTGTCACCCCTAGTCAGTGGAGCACATGGAGCATCCATCAGAACATCAGATTGTTTATCTGCCCTGCTGCAGTTGTGCCTCTACATGCTGATTGGAGAATTTGGGTTTCATCATCATCATCACCATCATCATCATCATAATCATCATCATCATCATCATCATCATCATCATCATCATCATCATCATCATCACTGTGTTCTTGACAGAAAGCTTTCTTTTATTTCTCAAATTAGAAATAAAAGAAAGCAGAGCAGAGCTGGCAGTGTCTAGGAGAATGACATTTGTGGCATTAGTAGCAAAGTGGCAGCATCATCTTGCATTCCCAGCAATTGTGTGCTCTACTAACACTCTCCATGTGCTGAGTGTTTATTATATTTTGTGTTTTGATGTTTTTGCTCTGGGGTCAGGGTGCTGCTCCACAACCAGAGCAAAAGAAGGCAGCAAGGTTTTCTGAAGGTGACAGTGGACACTGCTGTGTTGGTAACAATATCCCTTGGAAGCAGTAGGACCTCATCTTCTCTCTGCTCAGAAGCACCAGATCTCTTCAGTACCCTGTGCACGCACATTTACAGCATTTCTGAAACCAGTGCCTTTTGATCTGCTTTGTTTCCTTGAGATAAAACTCTCTGTGAGTTCTCACTCCTGAGACACTCAGTTTGAACTTGCCATTTCTCCTTGATCCTCGAGACTGGGTGAAAACGTTGTTCTTACTTTCTTTTTACTGCCTTTTCCGTGTGAGGAAACATAATTTTATCCTGTATATCCCATTGAATCCCGAAAATATATCTGAGTGTTGTGAAAGCTGGAATATGGTACAGCCTTTAATTTCACTGAGTTAGAGTCCAGATTTAGTGGTGGATTTAAACGGAGTGAGTTCTTCAGAGCTTGGAAAAAGCTTTCTCCAACTGCTTTTTAAGTCAACTAAAATTGCTAAATTATTATTATTATATTAATATTATGCAAATCTGCTAAATTATTACAGAATTGCAAAGGCCTGATACAGAATTGCAGAGATCTGGCATGGAATTGTACAAGAAAGGCTGTAGTCCTGCAATGTAACTTCTCTTTCACAGTCTTATCTGCATGAATGTCTGTAATCAAGCTCACACATTCACCCAGCTTTAAAACTTCAAACACTATTTGCGGTGCAAAATGTGATGTAGAGTTGATGAGGCAGGGACATTTCTCCAGAAGTCATCAGCAATCTGCTGTGAGTGCTCAGTCTCTCTGCAGATCTACACCCGAGGCTTTTTTGCAGGAGCAGAAAACTGCTTTGTGCAGTGTGTTAAACAAACAGCAGCAGTCAGTCCTGGCCTCAATCAGATATTAAGCTAATAACCCAGATTCTGGAAATTTTAAGCTGTTTTGTGTTGCCACTGTACAAACCTGAGTGGCCCCAAAGAGGTCAGTGTTTGAATCAAGCTGCTCATGAGGCTGCTTGCAGGATTACCTTGTAGATTCAGCATTTAACTAAAACCTATACAGGTAATTTCTTTCACCAGCACCCCCATCTTGGGTTGGTTTTTTTTTTTTTTTTTTTTTTTTTTTTTTTTTTTTTTTTTTCTTTTTTTTTTCTTTTTTTTTTTCCTTTTTTTTCTTTTTAGCAATCATGCATATAAAAAAGTTGCATGGATTTAAAATTTTAGATTTAGAATCACGTTATTTTGAGAGAAATAATCCCCTTTTAAAATGGTCTAAATGTTTCTTATGGATATAAAAGAAGAAATGCTCCTTTGAGAAGTTTTATTGACTCCAGGGGATTTCAGTGCTACTGGAGTAACTGAAATATCTGTTTCTAGGAAAGGAAAGGGATTTAGCTCAAGAAAGAGGCTTCCCTCAACACAAACAGCTGTTCCTTGTCACATAAGAGAGAAAAGCTGCAAAAGAAATGGGGCATCAAGCACAGAGTGAATAAAACTGCTGCTTCTCTGATAACATCCCTTGCAAAGTCTGGAGCATAGGAGGGTTTTCCAGCTCATGATGCAAGAGCCGTGGGCTGGGCTGAAACTTGACATCAGGAGGAAACTGAAATCCAGCATTGGTGGAAGCTGCCTGTGATGCAGAGGTGAAGGCTGGATCTGGCTTGACGATCCGGGAGGAAAGAGGGGGACAGACTGTGATCCAAAGAGCCAGAGGAGCAGGAGTCCGTGAGTGGCAGTGGAGGAGAAACACAGAGAAAGGGGCCGCCTGGCAAAATAGGAGGGCAGCCACAGCATGTGTGGAAGGTAAATAAGAAACCACAGTAAAATAAGGGGCAATTGTAAAGCGCCAGGTTGCTGCTGCTCTCCTAGTCTGGCTGGGTTTCTTGCAGAGGGTGTGTAGTGTTCTCTGCTCTGCACGTTTCTGATCCATCCCCACGAGCTTTACAGGAAACCTGGCTCCACAGCGATCTGCATTAATCTGAAAGCTGGGTTAAAAACTGTGAGTCAACTCCAAACACAAAGGAATTAGGTTTTTTTTTTTCGAATGGTAATTTTTCTCTCTACAGTAAAATACCTTTGTTATGTCAGGAAGTGGGAGTTCAGAGGCAGGCATGGCACATCTGTAAGATGCATGTGTGCTGTGGGAGGGGGAATTGAAAGATAAAGATCTCTTGCAATCACGTGCAGAACTTCATCGTGGACTTTAGACTGTTTCCTTTAGATGTGCTAGCATGCTGCTAACACCTGCAGGTAACTGAGTTGCCAAAAAACCTCGGAGTACTTGAATAATTCTTATAATAGTCTCATATGTTAAGACAATGGTGTGAAATTGTAGAAGTAGGAAATAAAGAGGGATCATAATGGAGACTGGCTGTGTGATGAAGTGTAAACAAATCAGAAGTCAAATTAAGCCCTATTTAATCTGACTCAGAGGTGATTTGCCTCAACATGATTTCTGTGGGGTTGTAGGGTGCTTTCTCCTGTGCTACCCAAATAGAATTTGAGCACTGTGCAGATGCTGCCAAGTTAATCAAAGAAATGTTCATTTGAGAACGAGCACGAGTTGTCAGGGATGAGTGCTCAGGGTGTTTGCTGAGGCTGCAGGTCATGCAGGACCCCATCAAACCAAATAGCAAGCAGGTGATCCCGCGTGGGATGGAGATGGCAGGAAAAGGAACCCATGTCTCGGCACCTGACCCCACGAATGTGACACTGCCTCTGTCCTTGCAGAAAGAGATTTAAGGTATTGCTCTCTGGTTTCAAGTAAATCCCTTATCTAGGATCTATTATCCACTTTCCACCAGTTTGCTGAGAGATTGCAGTAATAAATCTCTCCATCACGCGCAGGGGAGGCTGATAGCAGCGCTGCACCTCTCTGCCATTACACGCTCTAATTGCATGCAAGGTTTTCAAGGGTGCAGAGGCATCGTGGTAGAGAGAGAAAGACAAAAGCCAAGATTAAAAAAAACCAAACAAAAACAACCCCCAAAAAAACCCACCCAAACCCCAGATGGACCTGGAGCAGATCAGATAAGACACAACAGAGAAAATGCAGCTTGTTTCATGCACAAAAAGAGAATACTCAGCTATCCCTGCAAGTGTGTCAGAAACCACAAACAGAGGCTGCAGTAATTGCAATTAATTGCACTCCAGAGGGATGATGCAGCACCCACGGCCTATTACAGCTTTATTTTGAAGAACAAAATGACTCCCCAGCCACCCACTGGCCCTGTGCTCAGCACTGTTTGCCAGGAGGGTTATGCACATAGCTCCCTTCCCAAAAGACTTTTCCACGCATACATGAGTTTGAAGGATTTGATGGACTAATTATTTGTATTATTTTAAATCAACAGTAACCAAACAAGTTGATTTTTTTCTCAAAAATGATCCAAATTTCAGACAGAGCCCAAATAAGCGTGGTTTAACATCAGTGTACAGAAGGACCTAAACCTGTTTCTAGAATAATTCTGATATTTCTAGAGCATATAAATATGTGTATGAATCATGGTTTTGAAAGACTGCAAGTATTTTGGATTAAGCTCTTTAAGAAACACAGGGATTTTTGACCACCAGTCTTAGTTTTGTCCAAATCTAAATCTCTGCTTTTGCAGAGTGATTTTATTCTTGGTTGTTATTATGTTTACTTAAATATTAACTTATTTTTAGGAGTTAACTTCATATTTCAGGCATAAGTGTTTTTTGAAGTATTGAAAACCAGCAGTGTTTTCTTGTCAGAAAAAAAAGATAAAATGGGAATAGTCAGTATTTGCATTTATATAGCATCTTCCCTCATAGGATATGGAAGTGCTTTGAAAATACCAAGTTGCCCAAGATGAAAAGGCTGTGTGATAGCTACAGATCTATCATAGACTAGAGTGAGTGCAGTGAAGTAGGAGCCTCAGAACTCCAGGATTTACTTGTTAAAAAACCTTGAGAAAATGGAAAACAGCCTGTCTCATTAAATAAGTCAACTGTTCATTCATGTAGGACACTTTGGATGGCACCTGGGGAGCAATGAGTGAAGAGAGGGACAAGCTTAAGTTGTGGCAAAGTTCCCAGATAGCTCAAGTCCAACTGTGTAGGGTTTCTAAAGACCATATTGTTATAGGACTGAATTAGAATAACCCCCTTTTTTTTTTTGTTGGGTTTGATGAATTTATGTCTACCTCATTTTCAGAACAGCTTTTACTTGGAAACTATTTTTTAAATTGGTGTGTGGGAGGCTTGCTAGGTCACTGAAAATGACAGACTAGAGGTGTAATCAATAGTTCATTTCTGGGAAAGAGTGAGCCAAAGGAGGTGATGCAGGGCAGGTGAATTGCTCTAATAGGATTCAGAGTCACAGAACAAAAAAATTACTTTTTATTGCATTTGCCCATTATCATCAGTTCTAACTCTTAGTGTTCATTTATTAACTTTCCAATTATTTCCCAAAGAAACAGGATGCAATTGCTTTACAAAACTCTCAAGAATGTGATTCTTGCTTGATTTGGGTATTAGGACATGCTGTAAAATATTTAAATTAATTGATTATAACTCAATGCAGTCTCTGTTAGGAAAATTAGCTTTAATTAGTACAAAAATCCCACCTCACTAATGTTCTCACTGAGTCTCTCTGGGTCTTACCAGCAAGGATCTGGAGCCATCACTGAGCTTCCTGCTCCCTTTTCCAAGAAGAGGAAGAGAGGTACAGCTTCTGAAGTGAAAGCTCACACTAATGTCTTTGACCTTTAAAGTTTGAAATTCTGGTGTGACAAGTTTAAATGCTAATAATATTTTTGGTGTTCTTAGCTAGTTGTGTAGTTTCAGCAAAATGCCACTTTTTGAACCTCTAAGACTGGGCAGATGATAATTTCTGTTTTGTGAACTCAGTTATATATATCCCAGTTTGAGATCTGAGAAGGAAATAGCTGTTGGCCTGTTTTTCCTGGCAATGTGAGAACTGTGTGCTCAGTTATCAGTTCTGTTTTGCTGCTGCTCCTGTCAATATCTTGTAAGTGATTTTGCAAGTAAAAATTATGTGTGACCATCTTTGTTGGAGGGAATGTATGTTTCATGTGATCCTGGCAAGCTGTCAATATTTTGTAGCTCCCAAACTATCAAATGCTATCTTTTAGAGAACTTTCTTATTTTTTCAGTAATACTCATTTTGCACTGAATTCTAAAATTCTATTACTTTAAATATTTAAATTCTGATATATTTTTCAGAGTCCTAGTAAGGGGTTTTGTTGATCAATAGTCCATCCTTGCTCATATGTAATTTATGACATTTCAAATGTGCAACATTCTGTTCTGAAAAGTATCATGCAGTTTTAGTGGATGTGTATGCTTGTACTTATTGATGTAAAGGTAACCATAAATGGACTAAGAACCTCAAGTTCAATGGATAAGTAAATTTTGGAAATGAGGCCAACAGCTGGTGAAGTTTTCTTAGCATGGGCCCTTCCTAGACCTGCAGCTGGAACTGATACTCTTCCCAGTTAGGCAGCTAATGAGAAAAATATCAGTTTCAAAGAGCAGATTCAAAGCAGGGCAGATGCCTGTCCACTTCACACCTCAGTAGATCTGTTTGGCAAGAAGGTTTTATACTTAATGATGAAACCAAAAAGTACTGCTGTGTTATATGTTGGAGTAATTCACAGCTTCTGGTGACCTATGCTCCTGAATTAAAACTACCAAAAAACCCAGGATTGTTGTTATTTGCAAAAAAGATAGAGCTTAGGACAAGTGACATGACTCCTACTGCTTTTCACCTAAGCTTTTGCTATCTCTCAAGGCCTGGAACAGAATGGGAGACATTGTAAGTACGGTAAATGAATATCAGCACTTTTCAATATCTGACCAGAAAAAAAAAAAAAGGGTTTACTTAGGGCTGAAATCAAATTGCTCATGGTTCTAGAATACACCAGATTTTCTGGCCCACAAAAAAAACCTTTTTTTTTTTTTTCACTGTTGATTAATTTTTGGTGGCACTACATAGATAGAAAGGAAAGAGAATCCATCCTGAAAAATTTTACTGAAGTTTTGTGAAATTTCAAGGCAAATTTATTAAGTGGGTGCATTCATTCAACATTACAAGGGGCTGCTAGGAGGAACTGTGGAATTTCCTTGGAGATACTCAGACCTCCACTGGAAAAGCCTCTGAGTAAACTGCCACAGTTTCAGGTTGGGCTTTCTCCAGATGGCATTGAGTAGGAATAGAGGATCACCAGAAATTCCTGCCTTCCATAAATTGTCCCTCCCTGTGGCAGGGGTGGATTCAGATGGGATCTTGGGCAGGAATTGCTGGCTGGGAGGGTGGGCAGGCCCTAGCTCAGGGTGCCCAGAGCAGCTGTGGCTGCCCCTGGATCCCTGGCAGTGCCCAAGGCCAGGCTGGATGGCGCTTGGAGCAGTCCTGGGATAGTGGAAGGTGTCCCTGCCTGTGGCACAGGGTGGCACTGAATGAGCTTCAAGGTCCCTTCCCTCCCAAGCCATTCTGAGATCCTGTGATGAGCTCAGAGCTCTAGCTACTTTACAAAAACTAAGTGACTAAGATAGAATATTTCTCCTAACATTTCATCTAAATAATTAATCTTTTAGGTTAAAACAATTCCTCTTGTCCTGTCACTATCTGTCCTTGTAAAAAATTGTTCTCCATCTCTTTTACCAGCTCCCCCCTGGAGGCCCTGGCAGGGGCTCTCAGGTGTCCCTGCAGCCTTCTCTTGTGCAGGGGAGCAGCCCCAGCTGTGCCAGGCTGGCTCCAGAGCAGAGGGGCTCCAGCCCTGGCAGCATCTCCGTGCCTCCTCTGCACTGGCTGCAGCAGCTCCACGTCCTTGTGCTGCTGGAGCCAGGGCTGGGGCAGCTCTGCAGGTGGGGTCTCACCTGAGCCCAGGGCACAGGGGCAGAATCCCCCCTGCTCTCTCAACCTGTTGTCATATCTAAAGTGATAATTTAAGCAGTTTCTGGAGTGGGGAGAGACAAGAACACCCAAGGGCTAATTTGCCTGACTAGCTGCCTTAAAAAGCAACTTTTCCAGAGATGCCTGTTCTCATCTGCTGTTTATAGCATGTGTTTTTTGAACAGCTTTTCTACATATCTATCACCAAGAGAGAGCTAACATTCTATCAGAACTCTGGCTTTTATGCACCACAGTCATGTTCTGTATAGGCCCAGGGCACATTTCAAGTTGGACAAATTTTTATAAATTTTGGTTCAGAAAAAGCACAGAATATATCCTTAATTAGATGTATATGCAATAATCTGAGGATAGAGCATTAATCAGATTTTTTTTATTTGCCACTTTTAATATAATATGCCTTTTTTTTACTTTAAGTCTTTCTGTATAATGTGACATCCAGAAAATTGTTTTCATCTTATTTGCAGTAAATAGAGCAGTGACAGGTAAAGCAATCTGGTGCCTGAACTCTAGAAGGTAAACATGTGAAGACAGGACATTGAGATTGTGAACTTTAGGATTTGAGTAATTTTTTTTTTTTAAATGCAATATTTAGGTTTTTTTGTCAGAAGGTAGTCTGACAGTCTAATGTGTTATTTGGAGCTTAGATATTTGAGTAAATGGACATTTCATAACTATTTTCTGTTAAGAGCTATCAGAGTAAAACAAAAATAGTAGTTCTCCTTAATCTACAAATGGGACATTCCATTGGTTCACAGGGAAACCATTAAGGTAGGATTTGAAGAAAATAAATGAAAAAATATGATGAAGCAGAGTTGTAAGCAAAGTCTCTTATAGAAGCCTCTGAGAGCAAATGAGTAACCCTAAATATTAACTGGATTTGAGGTGGAGGTTCTCATTATTGTATGAGGACCTCCTAAGAGAATGCTGAGCATTAAATGATACAAAGAAGTAATTTTAGAGATGTGACGTAGTGTTTTCAGCCTACATAATACTTTAATCCTCAGACCTACTATTCTAAAAGTATCAGCTGGTGTTAATCAGGAATGCTCACAGCAGGGATTGAAATGGCCCGTTCACTCCTTTTTTTTCCAATCAAATTCTGCTCTCAGCCACACTGCTGTCCTGTGTACTTGTGAAGGTAGGATTTGGTACATCATTTGATCTCCTTTTTGACTGCAAGCCAAATGAAAAACTGTATTTGACTCACTTGCTGTACAAGCTGGGTAGATTTCCCTCTAGATATTCTCTAGCCTGTATAAACCCAACAATTTTATAGGTGTTTTGGAATGTGTTTTCAGTGTGTTTTTAAGGGATATGGACAAAGCTGAGTCATTATTCCTAGCCTTGTCCTGTGCTGGAGTGGTTCCACGGGGTGGAGGATTTTTCAGTCTGGCTGAAAAATCTGTGTTTGTGCCTCTGACTCCCAGGTACCCTCCTACCCTCTTCCAGCTTTTCCCCCGGAGCTTTCCTTATGCAGGGCAGGAGAGACCATGCTGGGATTCTGACTTAGTCCCTCCTGGGGACAGGCAGGAAGGCAGGCAGTGTGACACTTGCTGAGTGACACAATTTTGGCATCACTGTCTTTAGGTACAGGGAAGCTGCATCTTTTCGGTGACTAAAATGCTGCACACTGTTCTTCCTGAGTCAGGTGAATTCTTTCCCTGAGGCTGTAAGGAGCTGCCTAAGTGTGAAGATAAACAGAGTCTTTGCCTCTCCCAATAGCTTGACTCTGCTTTTGCTCCTAACAGATGACTCTCCAGACTCTAGGATCTATTGCCTCTTAATGTGAGGCCAACACTCGGGCAATTCTGACAGTCAGTGGCTGTGGGTTGTTGTGTGAGCTCTTTCCCAGTCAGACAATGAATTATCTGTCTTCTTCTTGGTGGAAGGGAACAAATCAAAACTTGCTATAGCCAGAACTGACCATTGCATGACCACACTAAAGGTCCTTCACCCCAAAGATGGACTGAAATCCTCATAAGCTTGATATGGGTTCTGGATGTTGAAAGTTTGCCCAGCTGGACCTGGTGTGTCTTGTTCTCTGGTTCACAGGATCCCAGAATCCCAAACTGGATAAGTTTGGAAGGGACCAGAGGGAAGTCAGTCTGGTGCCACATCCCTGCTCCAGCAGGATCATCCCACAGCACAGGGCACAGGATTGTGTCCAGAAAGGTCTGGAATATCCCTTGGGAGGGTGACTCTACACCCTCTCTGTTTCAGGGCTTGGACACTGCCCAGGACAGAAGTTGTGCCTCCTGCACAGGGGAATTGCTGGCTCAGTCCCTGCCCTGGCTCTGGTGCCATTGCTGGTCTTCAGAGCAGATTCTGGGCCCTGCTCTGACCCTCCCTGCACCCAGGGACAGCCAGGGCTGAGGGTGCCTCTCACTGGGGCTGAACAGTCCCAGCTCCCTCAGCCTTTCCTCACAGGAGATGCTCCAGTCTCCTTATCACCTGTGTCCCCCACTCCTGGACCTGCTGCAGTAGCTCTCTTTGCATGGATGAAGTGAAGAACACCTCTGGCTTCCCATTTTCCTGTGCTGGCATATCTCTTTCTTACACATATTAAAAACCTCTGCTACACACTGGCATGCCCTGAAATTCCCAAGGGATGCTGTGCAGTTTTCTGTGTTCAGGGATGATGGGTGGAGATGCAGGAGCTGCAGTGCAATAGACTTTTGCAATGGGAAAGGTTCATAACCACAATGTTGTTGTGAAGGTTTTTAGTAATGGAATATCATGGGTGAAATTTTCATCCCCTCCATCTAGATGATATTTCATTTATGATCAAAGATCCTTGCTTTTCAAGAGTTGATTCCTTTCCAGTTCACGGCTGAAGACTTAAAAAATAAAGTTCACATCTCGTTAGCTTATTGTCATTTTGAGAACTCATCCTTCTGAAACTCAGGGTTATAATTTTGCCTGAGTCTCACATTGTATAATGGGAAAGAGTTTGTGCCCTTCAGAGTGGCCTTAAATAGCAGTAGCACAAAGAAAGCGATCAGATGCCATTAGCAGCCTTCTGTTGGATTAATGGCCAGCAAAATCTGGTGAAGATGCCTGGAGCTTTCTAGCATCGCTGTTGTGACTTTGTACATAATTGCCCACGAGCAGCTACACAACATCCAGCCCTGTTACACAACATCCAGCACAGCCCCCAGCACGTCCCTCCCCGCCGCCTTCCCAAGGCAGTGCAGTGCCTCTCCCGAAGGGACACGGCAGGGCAGAAGCTCTCCTGTGCTTAAAATCCTCCTTCTCTTCGTGGCTCTTGGGCTTTCTGTCCTGCACACTTGCGTGACACTTCTTTATCCTCCTGCCTGCTTAAGCTGGGCTGGCTTTGCTGGAGAACCAGCCTGTGGTGTGCAAAAATAAAGAGATGCGATGCGATGCTGTCCGAAGGTTTCAGCAAGGCTTGCTTGAGAATGCCACAAGTCACCTTTTCAGGCCATCACTTTGCAAGCACTTTCAGCTCTCAGAAAGCAGCACCACTGCCAAAAGTGTCCAGCCTTCTCACCCCTTCATCTCCAAATCCCAGCGTAGCATCCCTTCTCCTGCTTTGGGCCTGTTAGTTTGTTGGGAAGCTGAGCCATTTGACAACTAACCTTTAAAATTCTTTTCCTGCTGGGTTTATTCTAAACTGGATTGCCTCTCACTTAATCATGGAATGCCCAAACACTAACACTGTGCAAGAAGAGGAGCAGTGCAACAACAAACACAGGTGGCTGAGAGCAGGACAGGTTTGATTTTTCCCTTGGTACTG